>NW_006160147.1:2260056-2265433 GCF_000334495.1 Tupaia belangeri chinensis
ACAGACAGAGAGAGACATAGAGACAGAAAGCGAGAAATCACCCCCCAGGGGGGATGGTCACGCCGCAATCCCTTCTCCTCCATTCTCCTCTCGGGATCATGGGCACGCACGCACACGCGCCCGGCGTGAGTTTTAAGCCACCGGGTCCAGGACGCGAACCACGATCGACTACGTGGGAGTCCAGCGACATAGCCATTACGCTAACTGCTGGTTCCCTTTTTAAATGTATTTTTTAAAATAGTTTTCTTACCTAGCTGGATGGCATGTACACTTGGCGGAGGGGAGGGGAAGAGAAGGAAAACACTCCCCAATGGGGTGTGGTCATGCTGCAGTCCCTTTTCCTCCATTCCTCCTTCCCGTCAGGATTCTGGGCTCACACATACATGTGCCCGGTGTGTTTTTCAAGCTCATAGAGCTAGGATTCCTTTTTGCTTCTCCAGATTTTTTGTTGTTGTTTTTTTTGTTTTGTTTTGTTTTGTTTTGTTTTTGCTATAGGGTTCATAAGCCAAGAGAGAGAGAGAGACTAAGAGAGGGGAAGTGAGAAATCACCCTGGGTTATGGCCACACCACAGTCCCTTCTCTTCCATTCTTCTCTCAGGATTTTGGGCACACACATAGGTTGGGTCTGAGACTCCAACCACACAGTGGGCCTTGTGGGATTCAGCTGCCCAGCCACCACCACCACAGGTTGGCCCCACCGGGGCCAGGATTCTAACTGCAACCGGCCATGTGGATTCCAGTTCCCTTACCTCATACACTAGAGAGCCAGGCCCGTGGGTGTTTTTCTTCCACAGCAAGACAGCTCTCCTCACTGCTGTCCTGTGTCTCTGGCCACTTGTACTCAGGGTCCATCTATGGTTCCTCGTATCATTCCTGTTCCTGGACTGTTGGGTTCTGGGCCCTCTGCTCCTCTCACTCCACACACCTGTTCCCAGCTACCCTACACATCTGTGTACCACCTTTGGGTTGATGATCCTCTAGCCAGAGGTTGGCGGAATGTTCCTGAAAGGAGCACGTGACTGCCTAGCCCTATGGGCTCTGTTGCAAATACTAACTCTGCTGCGTAGTACAAAAGTGGCCATGGCCAGTACAGGGATGAACAGGCCTATGTTCCAATAATACTTTATTTGCAAACAGGCTGCCAGCCTGCTGGACATAGCTGCTGATTCCCACTCCAACTGATAGAAGCCCTTATTCTCCTCTGGACTGCAGATGCGTCAGGCACATAACCGCCTGTCCTCTGGGCATGTCTTCTTGGATAGCTGGGTGGTAGCTCAAACTCATCCTCCCTGTATTCTCCTTCCTACATCTAGTTTTTCTCCTGTGTTCTCTCCCTCTTCCTCGTCTTCCTCTTTTTCCTCTTCCTTTTCCTCTTTTAAATTGTGCTTTATGGCAGGTGTGCTCACCATAGAGAGACAGACAGAGAAAGTGAGGAAGCACCTCCCAAAGGGGATGGCCACGCCACAATCCTTTCTCCTCCATTCTCTCTGGATTCTAGGCATGCACACATATGTGCCTGGTGTATGTGTGTGTGTGCATTTTAATAATTATTTAATTTATTATTATTTTAATTTGCTACAGGGCACATGCACTCACCAAAGAGAGAGAGAGAGGGGATGAGGAGTGAGAAAGCAAGCCTCCAGGTCTGGGACCTAAACCGCAGTTGGCATGCAGGAGTCCAGAACCTCAACCACCACACCATCTGCTGGTCCCCCCCCATGTGTTTTTTTTAGTTGGTTTTTTTTTTTTACTTTTTTTTTTTTTTGGAGAGGTTTTTGCTATAGGGCATGTGTGCTCGCCAGACAGATGGAGAGAGACAGAGAGACAGAAAGCGAGAAATCAACCCCCAGTGGGGATGGCCACGCCGCAATCCCTTCTCCTCCATTCTCCTCTCGGGATCTTGGGCACACACGCACACGCGCCCGGCGTGAGTTTTAAGCCACCGGGTCTGGGACCTGAACCGTGGTCGACTACGTGGGAGTCCAGCGACATAGCCATTACACTAACTGCTGGTCTCTCCCCCCGCCCCATGTGTTTTTTAAAGTCTCTGGGTCTGGGACTAGAACTGTCAGTTGGCCATGTGGGATTCAGCGCCTTATCCACCATACCGCAGGGCTGCCTCACGTGGTCTTTTCCTTGTAAATGACATTTCCTCTCTTGTCAGTTGCTGGAACCAGAAAGCTACATGTGATTCTGGCTCACTCCTCTCCATCACCTTGCACCTCCAATAGGTCACCAGTTAGTTTTATTCCTAAAGTTATCTCAAGTCTATCCCCTTGGCTCTACCTCCACTGCTACACAGTTTAAGATATCATTGTCTCGGGACCAGCAGGTGGCGTAACGTGTTACTGGACTCCCGCCATAGCTGACTGCTGACTGTGGTTTGAGTTCTGGATCTCGCAGCTTAAAATTCAGACCTGGCGCATGAATTTCTCCCAGGAGGAGAAAGGAGGAGAAGAGATTGTGGCATGGCCATCCCCCCCCCACCCCGGTTGGTAGGGGTGGTGATTTCTCTTTCTGTCTCTCTGTCTCTCCCAGAGAGCACACATGCCCTAATAACAAAAATCTCTATTAAAAACAAACAAACAGGGACCAGCAGTTAGTGTAATGGCTATGTCTCTGAACTCCCACATAGCTGACCGTGGTTCGAGTCCCGGACCCAGTGGCTTAACTCATGCCGGGCGCTTGTGTGTGCGTGCTCAAGATCCCAAGAGGAGAATGGAGGAGAAGGGATTGCGGTGTGGCCATCCCCCCTTGGGGGTGATTTCTCGCTTTCTGTCTCTCTGTCGCTCTCTGTCATTCTGGCGAGCACGTGCACCCTACAGCAAAAGAAAATAAACCTCTCCGAGAAAAAAAAAAAGCCTCTCCAAAAAACAAATAACAAACAAAAAAGATATCATTGTCTCCCTCCTGAAATACCACACTTACCTCCTGTGGCAGGCAGAATAATGCCTGGCCGAAGCTGCCCATGTCCTAATCCCCAGAGCCTGTGAAGAGTAGGCTAACTTACCTGGCTACCGGGACTTTGCCGGTGTGACTGATTATGGATCTAGCGATGGGAAGACTGTCCTGTATTATTCAGATGGGCCTTCCTGAAGATGGAGGAAGAGGCTATGAGCCCAGGAATCCAGTTGCCCTTTGAAAGCTAAGAAAACCAAGCAAATGGTTTTCCACTTGAACTTCCGGAGAGAAGCAGCCCGGCCAGCACCTTAACTTTAGCCCGGTGGTCTGACTTGGACTTCTGATCTCTGAACCTGTACATAATCAGGTTGTTTATGCATTTATGTATTTGCCATAGGACACATGGGTTCTCTGGAGAGAGACAGAGAGAGGGAAAGTGAGGAGAAACCACGCCCCCAGGGGGATGACCATGCCGCAGTCCCTCCTTCTTCATTCTCCTCCTGGGATTTTGGGCACACACACACATGCACCTGGCGTGAGTTTCAAGCCACCAGGTCTGGGATTCATAGCATGGTCAGCCATGTGGAGTCCAGCGCCTTAACCATCACACCACCTGCTGGCCGCCAGCCCAGACGAATTTGACATCATACTCCGTTTAGGATGTGCTGTCCACCCATCTCTCACCGGACCAGCTCCTCCAAGTCCCTTTCAGTTCTCAGCTTAGATGCCGCTTCCTCGGGGACTCGCCCCCTTTCTGAGTTCAGTCTGTCCGCTGAAGATGTCACCATAATTCTCTCATCGCACCGTGTAACCCACTTCATTGTCGTGGCTCATGAAGTCCCAGCCCGCACATCTGTCTGGGGACCGCTCTGTGCCCGGCACCAGCATGTGGCATGCTGGCTGGCATCACGGGCACAGAAGTGGGCAAGTCGTGGGCCAGGGACACTTGGTGGAGGGAGAATGTCCTGTCCTGTCCTCTCCTTCGTCCCCCGTGGGGAGAGAGACGTGGAGCAGGCCCAGGGCGGGGGAGTCGGAATTGCCCTCCTTTCCCTTTCTGCTCAGCCCTGGTGGGGAGAGAGCTGGGAAGGGAGGCCAGCGGCACTGCCCCACTGCTACAATTAGCTGAGCCTTTCATTCTCCCTCTACAAAGAGGAGAGAGCGAATCAAAGGGAGATAAAAGTGAATGTCCCACAAAGGACATCAAGATGAGGGGGAAGGAGGGAGGGTGGTGGGAGAGAGAGGCAGAGGCAAAGAGAAAGCCCTGCGGCCCAAACAAAAGCCGAAAACTAGCCGATCCCAAGGATCAGACGGGGAGACACAGGACAGGAAGAGACCAGGCTGTGTAGAGACCAGGCAGCCCATCAGCCAAGGAGAGGGTGTGAAGGAAGACAAAAAACCCCTGTGAATGGCCAGGGAAGAGGGTGGAGAGGACCCCAAATGGAGTTGGGACAAAAGCTTGAAAAGAGGATTGCCACCATCCCATGCGCCACTCCACCAGGGCAAGACAAAGAGGAGCTGGGGACAAAGGCTGGGAGAGGAGGACAGAAAGCCAGCACACGGGCCCTGTGATGGGACCGAATGGACAGGACGGGATGGCATGGGTGCAGGTCCAGGAGCCACTGAGGCTCTGGTGGGAGGAGGCAGTCAGGATTCTGGCCTACAGTAGTGACAGAGAGCCTACCTAATCGGGCTCTTATTTTTGAACTTTATATCAATGGAATTTAAGAAACAAGCAAGTAAAAACAAGGTGGTCTCAAACCTTCCAACATGTATCTTTTCATTGTCGTTGTTATAGGGTGCTTTTGCTCGCCAGAGAGAGAGAGGGAGAGAAAGAGAGAAAGTGAGAAATCACCTCCCAAGGGGAACGGCCATGGTGCAGTCTCTTCTCCAGTCTCCTCTTGGGATTTTGAGCATGCACATACACTTGCCTGAGGAGATTTTCAGGCCGCTGGCTCTTGGGACTCGAACCACACAGCCGGCCATGTGGGAGCCAGAGCCTTAACCTGCTTGCTACCTGCTGGCCCCCACGTACGGTTTTTGTGCCTGCCTTCTTTCTCCTAAAATTACGTTGCCTGTAGTGTATCTAAGTCACTGAGGTTGACGTCTAATATTCCACGGTATAACTAGGCCACAATTTACTTATCTATTCTATTATCTGGTAGCGATTTTAATCCACATCCACAATCTCTTATCTGAAAGCTCAGAGCCAGATATGTCTCAGAAGTTCAGAAAGATGAGGGGCCAGCAGTTAGTGTAACAGCTATGTTGCTGGACTCCCACGTAGTTGACCGCCGCGGTCCACGTCCCGGACCCGGTGGCTTAAAACTCACGCCGGGTGCGTGTGCGTGCATGCCCAAGATCCCAAGAGGAGAATGGAGGAGAAGGGATTGCGGCTTGGCCATAACCCCTGGGGATGATTTCTCGCTTTCTGTCTCTCTGTTTCTCTCTGTCTGTCTGGCGAGCGCACGCGCCCTAT
>NW_006160147.1:2265464-2281487 GCF_000334495.1 Tupaia belangeri chinensis
CAAAAAAAAAAAAAAAAAAAAAAAAGAATCACGATAAGGTATTCACTCTCTATTTTTTTAAAAAGAATTATTTTATTTAACTTCATTTATTTATTTGTTTATTTTTATTTTTATTTATTTATTTTAGAGGTTTTTGCAGCACCCTTAACCACTATGCCACCTTCCGGCCCCTTCATGCCTTTTTTTTCTTTTTTTTAGAGAGATTGTTTGCTATAGGACACATGTACTTGCCTCAGAGACAGAGAGGGACAGAGGGACAGAAAGCAGGAAATCATCTCCCAGGGGGATGGCCACACTGCAATCCCTTCTCAGTTTTCCTCTCAGAATTTTGGGCATGCACATTTCAAGCCACCAGGTCTGGGACTCAAACGGCAGGCGACTAAGTGGGAGTCCAGCAACGTAACCATTCCGCATCTGCTAGTCCCTCGCGTTCTATTTACACAGCTCCCTAGGCAATGTCTGCAACGGTCCTCGTAATGTTAATGTTGCTACAAGGAAACGCATATCTGCCCTACATCTCAGCTCAGGTCAGGTTTTACCACACATCAGTTCAGGCCAGATATTTCCAGATAAGAGACTTTTTAAAAAGTTATTTCATTTTCTTTATTATCATTTAAAAAAAATATTTCACTTAACTTTATTTATTTACTTCATTTTTTTTTTTTTTGGAGAGATTTTCACTGTAGGGCGCGGGCGCTCGCCAGACAGACAGAGAGAGACAGAGAGACAGAAAGCGAGAAATCACCCCCCAGGGGGGATGGTCATGCTGCAATCCCTTCTCCTCCATTCTCCTCTCGGGATCTTGGGCACGCACGCACACGCGCCCGGCGTGAGTTTTAAGCCACCGGGTCCAGGACACGAACCGCGGTTGACTATGTGGGAGTCCAGCGACATAGCCATTACGCTAACTGCTGGTTCCCTTATTTACTTCATTTTGACCAGAGAGGGACAGAATGAGAGGGAGAGTAAGAGAAAAAGTGAGAAAGCAAGCCACCAGGTCTGGGACTCGAACCGTGGCCAACCATGTGCAAGTCCAGTGCCCTTACCCACCATGCCACTTGCCGGTCATTTATTATCATTTTTTTAAACATTTACTACATGGCATGTGTGCTTACAGAGAGATACAGAGAGAGAGGAAGTGAGACAGCAAGCCGTCAGGTCCGGGACTTGAATCATGGTCGGCCACCCTAACCACCACGACACCTGCTGGCCTGAGAACTTTTTGTTTTCAGTGATTTTTGGATTTCGGAATTGAGAATTAGAAATGTGCATTATACTTTACTAGTTCCTAGGAACGCTTGCTTTCAGAAGCCCTGGCAGAAAGGTGAGCTGAACACCCCCTTTTGGATAGCAGCAAAAATCAGAAATCAGAAAAGAAGAACCGAGGGAACCAGCAGTTAGCGTAATGGCTATGTCGCTGGACTCCACGTAGTCGACCGTTGTTCGCGTCCCGGACCTGGTGGCTTAAAACTCACGCCGGGTGCGTGTGCATGCGTGCCCAAGATCCCGAGAGGAGAATGGAGGAGAAGGGATTGCGGCGTGACCATCCCCCCTGGGGGGTGATTTCTTGCTTTCTGTATCTATGTCTCTCTCTGTCTGGCAAGCGTACACACCCTATAGCGAAAACCTCTCAAAAAAAAAAAAAAAAGAAAAAGAAAAAGAAATGAAGACCCGAAAGTGTGTAAGCAAAGAAGTGTAGTCCAAAAAGACTTCAGAGCTGGCCAAATGCAGGTTCGAACCCAGGCTCAGTGTGGGAAGTGCTGGCTGCTGCTTAGACCCTCACTGCCCTGGTCTTTTAGAATCTTGTAAATCTCCTTTGTTTTCATAACCTCAGCTCCTGCGCTTATAAATTATTGATTCTACTTGTTCTGTAATTTGAAAAGCTCATTTATTTCTTTTCTCCTTTTCATCTTTTAGCCTTCTACTTCTGTTTCACTTATCTTGATCATTCTTTATCTCTATTTTGTTCTTTATCATTTTATATTACGTTCTTTTATCTCATCTTCTCCTTTTTATTGTTATTATGCTATTTTTTAGTGACTGGGAAAAGACCCTGTGGGGTTTGGAAGAGCAAGCAGTGGCCATCCATTCCCTGCTCTTCCCTCAGTGGATCACTGTGCGTCTGGGAAGTTTCCTTCTCTGGGGAGATTTCTGTGTGCTGGGGAACCCTCAAAATTTAAACTCAAGTCTTTTTTTAAAAAATATTTATTTATTTATCCACTCATTTATTTTTTAATTTGACCAGAGAGAGAGAGAGGGAAAGTGAGAATGCAAGCCACCAGGTCCGAGACTCGCACCGTGGTCGACCATGTGGGAGTGTCCAGCATCTTAACCACCACGCCACCTGCTGACCCCAAAATTTAAACTCAAGTCTTGATCAAAAAGTGGCCCTGAGACTTTTGAAGATGTAGAAAGCACTTGGTCTCAGGTTGACAGGTGGTGTGGTGCTTAAGGGCGTTGGACTCCCACATAGCTAACCATGGTTCAAGTCCTGGACCTGGCAGCTTGCTTTTTCACTCCCCCCACCCCCTCTCACTCTAGTCAAATTAAAATTTAAAAATAAAGTTAAATAAAATAATTCTAAAAAAACCAAAACACTTGGTCTTGGACCAGTGGATAACGTAGTGGTTATATTGCTGGACTCCCACGTGGCTGACTACGGTTCGAATCCTGGACCCACTGGCTTGATACTCACGCCAGGAGTGTGTGCATGTGTGCCCAAGATCCTGGAAGGAGAATGGAAGAGAAGGGATTGAGGCATGGCCATTCCCCACTGGGGTGTTGATTTCTCATCTCATTTTCCCTCTCACTGTCTCAGTCTCTGTCTCTCTTTCTGGCTAGTGCAGGGGCCCTAAGACAAAAACTTCTTGAAAAAAAAAAAGAAAGAAAGAAAAAGAAAACACTCGTCTCAGAGCAGGAAGCTGTTGTAAGTGGAGGGATTTAATTCCAGACAGGTTCTGGGAAGCCGGATGCGGAGCCTGACACCCTGGCACAGACGCCCTTCCTTGTCCCAGTGACAGGTGCTCCTCCCCCTTTACAGGACTCAGGACTCCATGGTCGGGGTCAGCAGCGTGCCCTAGTTTTTCCCCCAGTGATGGCTGGTTCTTTTCTATGGGGATGGAGAAGGCATGGTGGCCCTGAGTCACAGAGCGATGAGTGAGAAGGTGGCTTGGGCTAGCTGGTACTAGACAGGGCACAGAGAGGGAGCCGCTGGAGGATGGCCAGGCACCATATTCTCCCATCCTTGCAGAGATGGCCTTGAACCACAGGACTTAGGTGCCCTTAGATGCACAGGGAGGGAACGTTGAAGTCCTCTCATGGGCTTGGCCTGGCTTTGGGAAGGTGTTGACCTGGGAAGGGGGTGGGTTCAGCCCTCTGCTCAGATAGGCCAGTCCTAGACCGTCCTGTCGTCCTGAAGGGAGTGTACATTCTGTCAGTTGTCCCAGTTGGAGGCAGACCCCTGAGAAGGGAGCGAGATCTGGGAGATGTGGTCTGACAGTCCCATGGGCTCAGAGGACTCCCCCCCCAAGAAAGCCTGAGGCTCTCTCTGAGGAACGAGAATGCAGGTCTCCACTTTCCAAGCCCCTCTGAAGGTCCCGCGTCGTCTTCACCTAGTTGTCTGAGCAGCAGCCCCAGGTTCCAGCTTCTATGAGGAGTGAGGGAGCAGGAGCCTACACTGCGGACTGAGAGGTGTTGGGGACCGGCTCTGACAACCCCCTCCTGGGTCTGTGCAGTTGAGGCAAGGGGGGCTTATGGACCAATGTGGGTGCCCAGTGCCTGCAGGAGCTGACGCCGCTGCTGAGCTGTGGCTGAGTTGGGGCTATTTTTAGTTCATTTAATTGGGTAGCTGCATACTGCCTTCTATATCATTTTAACAATATTTTTTATTTCTTTTTAATTTACTTCATCTTTTTTATTGACTGCTATGTTGTAGTTTTCTCTTCCTATCTTCTTTTTCTTTACCTTAATAATCTGGATGCTGGAAGCCCCATCCTCAGGGGAGGGGCTGAGGCAGCGCTCACCCCAAGGAGCAGAGCTGGTGTCTGCCCTCTCCGACAGACCCAGAAATGCTAACAATGGGCAGGTGCCCGTCTCCGAGTTCCTGGGGGCAGATACCCATCCAGCACTAGAGTGAATCATGCCTGAAAGTCCTTTGGGGCTTTGCCCAGATCTTGACCCTCTCCTGGAGGAAGTTGGCAGAGGCTTCCCCACCACACGGTCCTAGCTTGACTTGTCCTGGGGAGTCTTCCTAATGAATGCTGTGTGTGTGCGCCCCCTGGGCAGGCAGGAAGGTGGGTATCCATGCCTGCCCACTGCACTAGGGTGTGGAGAACATGCGCCAGCAGCAGAGAGGGGCGTGGGGGTTGTAGTCAGCCTCAGAGCTACTCCCGCTGCAGGGGAAAGGATGAACCAGAGGGCGGCCAGGCTTAGGGCAACACCTGTGTGATCAGGTAGGACCAGGTGGGAGGAGAAATAGCAAGGAGGGGAGAGGGACCCCGAAAGCTGGCTGGGGGGCGCCGGTCCCAGCTGTCTCTCAGGCCCAGAGAGCTGGCTGAAGGGCGAGAACTAGTCACCCTCCCAGATAACTGGTTGGACTTTTCCTTTCTGAGTTAGCTGAGCAGTTACCTTGGTCTCAAGAAAAAAACAGCCCTGTATTGTATTACTTGGAAGTCACGACAGAACTGGTGTTTTCCTTCTGAAATGACATAGCTCGGCGAGACGGGAGCTGCTGGAGAGAGATGTCAGCAGGCCCTAGGCCATGGTGCCAGGTGTCCGGGCAGGTGGTCGGGGTCTGCCTGGGTGTGAGGGAGGGGGTCTCTAACATGAATGAGACATCCCTTGTGCCTGTCCATCTTCAAATGAAGCCAAATAGCTCCTCTAAGGAGAGAATTGGGAGTCCGCTCTCTAAATCTACTTTCCCTTACTGGCCTCCATTCTAGAGGCTGCAAAATCAAAAATCTGTTGTTGTTTTTTAAGAATTATTTTTTATTCAGCTTTATTTATTATTTATTCATTTAAATTTGACCAGAGAGGGACTTTGTTCTTAAGGCTATAAAGGTGACACGTGCCCCTGCCATCAGGGCGTCATCAGAGTTTATATTGCAGGCTGAATCATTCCTCAGTCACAGACTTCAGGGAAGATTATATCCCCTTGTTTACTCCTGTTTTCCTGGTATTGGATTAAGTTGGGATTGACTAAATTAAATAATGGAGGAAGTAATTTTCTGATTATGTCACTGTGCAGAAATGTTCCTAGTGGCTACAGTAAATTATTTCTCATTATTTGTATTTATAAGATTTGAAGAAGGAAAATATCTTGGTCTCAGCATCAGGAAGAATCTATAATTTTTAAAAAGAACAATTTAATTTTATTATTATTTTAGTTTGCTACAAAGTACATGTGCTTACCAGAGAGAGAAAGTGAGAAAGCAAGCTGCCAGGCCTAGGACTTGAACCACAGTCAGCCATGTGGGAGTCCAGCGCCCTTAGCCACCACGCCACCTGCCAGCCCCCAACAACCTGTGTTTCATATGTGTTCGTTCGTTTGTCTTCTGTAGCTGCAGGGGACTTTTGACGATGTCTTGGCCAATGAGTACAAGCAGAAACTGTTTGTATTTGGGGCAGTTCTTGCTTTCTAATACGTGGGACAGATGTATCTGGTACCAACCTTTCCCCCGTTGCCTGCCTTAATGAGGATGTGATATCCGGAGTTATGGCATCTATTTTGTGACGCTGAGGGAAAAAAACAACAAGAAAAATACAGGATATTGTTCAGAATACTATTGGCCCCTAGACCAGTGCCAGCTACTAGCCTCGAAATTTCATGCTATGTAAGGAAAATACATCTCCATTGATAAATGCACCAGTGAGCTGAGTCTTCTGTTCCTTCTCACTGGGAACCTTTCCTTTTTTGTTTTTTTAATAATTATTGATTTAATTTTATTTATTCATTCATTTATTTTAATTTGACCAGTGATAAATACAGAGAGAGAGAGAGGAAAAGTGAGAAAGCAAGCCACCAGGTCCAGGACTTGAACCATGGTTGGCCACATGGGAATGCCTGGTACCTTAACCACCACACCCCTACTGGCCCCAGAAGCATTCCTAAGTGATAAGTTGGCTATGGATGTTTTCACAAGAAGAAGGCCTCGAGGAGCCCCTCAGCCTTCACAGTTGGATGAGATGTGTCACCAGACCCTCCATCGAGGAGGGAGATATCTGGAAAGGAACCCTCCCCAGTAGGAGCTCTGCTCAGGAGCTGCCTCTGGCCTTTCCCCAGGTGAGGGGCTCTGGCTTGTTCACTCAGTACTCAGTGAATCTAGGACCCTGGGCTGAGTGCCAAGGAAGTGAAAAAGACAGCTTCACCCTGATGTTCCCTCTGCCCTGCTGTCCCCCGAGGGCCCCAAAGGGTGCTCCAGGGGCATGCTTGCTGTGAGCCGTGGCAGGGCCTCGCTCCCAGGGTGAGGCACGGCTGCAGAGGCATGTGTTTGTCTGCTGCTCCTCTACTCCTCCTCCAGGGACACTGGGAGCCGACACACCAGCTCCAGAGACTTCCCAGACAAACTCTGGGGATCCAGGCAGCCTGGAAAATAAAGAGGGGTCCCTGGAAACAAGCGAAATGAAACTAGAGAGTGCCCTCTGTCATCACTTTCTGTCCTTTGTTAGGGTGATGGAGTTAATCCTCAGTCCTTGTTCTCCCTTCCTTAAGAGCTCCTCCACCACCCTCACCTCTTCTCACCCTCATCCTTCATTCATTGTTATGGTTTTCATTTCTCCGGAAATCCTGATAGTCCCAGGGTCTCCTTCCCCAGCCAGAATTCCCCTCTGAGTTCTAGCCTCAAATACCTAGCTATTTCTGGCACACCCGTACCTGGGCTCCATAAACCCAACACGTGCAAACCACGAGTCTTCCTTGACCCCAGATCTGTTCCCTGAGTATCTTAATGGCACCCTACTCCCTATTATTAATTTTCTATTGTTGGGACCAGCAGGTGGCGTGGTGATTAAGGCGCTGGACACTCCCACATGGCCAACCAGAGTTCAAGTCCTGAATCTGGTGGCTTGTTTTCCCACTTCCTCTCTCACTCTCAACCTCTGTCTCTCTCTCTGGTCTAAATAAACAAACAAACAAATAAAAATAAATAAATAAATAATTATTTTTAAAAAAATTTTCTATTGTTGCTCTAACAAATGACCACCAGTTTAATGGTTGTAACACCATGGATGTATTATCTCACAATTGTAGAGGTCAGGAACCTCAAATACATCCCACTGGGTGAAAATCAAGGTGTCCGAGAGCCGTGCTCCCTCTGAGGTCTCAGGGAAAACCCATCTCCTTGCCTTTCCCACGCATGTGCCCGCTGTGAATTTTCTAGCCACCAGGTCCAGACTCGAACTGCACAGTCGGTCATTTGAGATTCCGCTGCCTTAACCTCTATGCCACCTGTCCAACCCACATAGCTGACTTTTTTTCTTTTAAAGAATTATTTACTTGGGGGACCAGCAAATGGTGTAATGGTTACATCACTGGACTCCCATGTAGTCGACCGTGGTTCGAGTCTCAGACCTGGTGGCTTAAAACTCACACCGGGCATGTGTGCATGCATGCCCAAAATCCCAAGAGGAGAATGGAGAAGGGATTACAACATGGGCATCCCCCACCCCCTGGGAGGTGATTTCTTGTTTTCTGTCTTTCTGTCCCTCTGGTGAGCACACATACCATATGGCAAACATCTCTCTCTTTAAAAAAAAAAAAGAATTATTTACTTGGGCTGGCAGGTGACATTGTGGTTAAAGTGTTGGACTGCCACATGGCTGACCACAGTTCAAGTCCTAGACCTTGCTTTCTCACTTTGTCTCTCTCTGGTGAGTGTGTATGGCCTAAAACAAATTTTAAAATAATAATAAAAAAATTTAAGTAAATAATTCTTTTTCATTTACTACAGGGCACAGGAACTCACTAGAGAGAAACAAAGAAAGTGAGAACACAAGCTGCCGGGACCGAGACCTGAACTGTTGTTGACCATGTGGGAGTCCAGCATCTCTCACCACCACATCACCTATTGGCCTTGTGACTTTTAACATCAGCTCTTCCTAGAAAGATTTCTCTGGGTGCCAAACCCAAAGCAGCACTCCTGTGACCCACGGACATGCTCTTCTGCACTAGCCCTGCGTGCAGCCTTTATCGCTCTGACTGGTGCGTTGCTTTGGTATTTCTGTCTCTGCGGACTGGCACAGAGGCTCTGGGAGGGCAGGACTCATCTTTCCTGCTCAGTGTGGCACTCTTGGCACCCAGAACAGAGCTGGTCCTGCACGTGCGCCAGCCGGCCTCGGTTTTCACCATGGCTTTCTCGCGGGCCAGGCTGCCTGTCAGGTGAAACAACTTGAAGTTTCTTCTCAATCGTTTAGTTTCACATGCCTTTCCTTCTCTTAGAAAGCCTTTCCTCCTTTTTGCTCATCTGATCAAGACCCGCTCGCTGTTTGAGAAAGGCCAGCCTCCTGAGTCAGCGTCCCTCCCGAGTGTGTGCATAACCTTCCCTGCCATCACTCTGACACTCTCTTGGTGCAGCCAAGGGTCTACTGGAGGGTCTGAGCCTGCTGGGTGTCAAGCTCTCCAGGGCCTGGCGTCTGCCTCCCCGCCTGTCTCCAGGTGGAGCGCTGGGCCCGGGGCAGAGCCTAGTGAGTGTCTGCAGATAGCTGAGCAGAGAGGGGAAGAAGGCCTGTGAGAGGAGACCTGCACCCACTGGAGTCCTCGCCCCTCAGGGCCTTGCTCCCCAGTCTGCAAGCCATAGCCTAGTGTCTACACCAAGGTAGAACTCCTTTCTGCTGTGAAGTGATCCTTGAGGTGAGCCCGTGGGCACTGGACGCTGCCTTGGGGGGGAAGAGTGGGCACAAGAGTGAACCCCAGAACAGCTTTTGCTCATCCGGAGATGGGAAGCGCTGCTCCACCTGCCCCTCCAGAGGGCTCCGATGGGTTCCGTGGACCTCTGCCCCTCTGTGGACTATCAGTCCTGTGCTCCTGGAGTTAGGGCGGGCAGTGGGCTGCCCTGCCGCAGAATGGGGGAAGGCCCAGTGGGCGGGTTGTTGGCATTAGGAGGGAGTATCTGAATTGGGGCCGGGGGAAAGCAACACAGTGTGGGGGGGGAGAAGGAGGACGCCCCTGCCCGCTGTGCAAGTGAAGATCCTCCCTTCTCCCCTTGGAAACTCCTGTCACAGCCCTCCCCCACCCCAAGCAGAACACCCTCACCCTCAACTTGAAAAGTCCTTTCTCAGAACAAAAGGCCTGTCACCAAAGCACTTATTTTACAATAGCAGCAAAACAAACAAGGTACAAAAACATTTTTCTCAAAAAATTTTCCAATTCAATACAACAAATATTTATTTTTCTGAAAAAGAGAGATATAAACAGAAATAGAAACGTGGATTTTTTTTTTTTTCCCTCTTGTTTTTGATTGAAAAGACTATCGGCACAACCAGGAGAACAGCCTTGCCCCAGCGAGCCAAAGCACAATGGGAAAGCATTTTTAAAATAGAAAAGAACACTAATACATAAATATAGCAAGGTAATTTTAAAATGCAGTGGAGCCTCTGTGTTAGCGTGGGGGCTGGGTCTACCGCTCACAGCCACCTCGAGTTCTGTCTCCCCTGTGGGCTGCTTGGGGGTGCAGTTTAACCCAGGGTGAGCCTCCATCGTCATGGTAAAAACCCATGTGGTAGGGTCAGCAGGTGGCGTAGAGGTTGAGGCAGCTGAATCCCACATGGCGGACTGTATTGTTCAAGTCCTGGACCTGGCAGCTTGAAAATCATGCAGGGTGTGTGTGTGTGTGTGCCCAAAATCTAAAGAGGATGCAAGAAAAGGGACTTCCCCCTAGGGAAGTGATTCCTCACTTTCTCTCTGCCTCTCTGGCCAGCACATGCCCCCTATGGCAAAAACCTAAAAAAAAAAAAAAAAAAATTCATGTGACATGGGGACAGAGATAAAACTATTGCTAACAAAGAAATAGCTCCCATCTAAGCACTGCTTCTGCGGTGAGTGGAGTGTGGGCGCGTCCAGGGTGGTACTGCTGCGGACAGTAGAGAGAGCCCCAACCAGCCGAACACGGTGGGCAAGTCTAGACAGCCACCCTCAGGTAAGGAGAGAACACTGAGCCGGAAGACAGAAGGCCGGGGCCAGCAGGTGGCGTGGCGGTTGGAGCACTGGATTCCCACATGGCCTACCGGGGTTCTCACTTTCCCTCTTTCTCCCTGGTGAGTGCACTGGCCCTATAGCAAACTTTAAAAAAATAACAAAATCAAATAAATAATTATTTTAAAATAAACAAAAAGACAGGAGGCTACCTCTCTTCTCTGGGCCTATTTCCTCATCTGTAAAATGGATTCTATTGCCTCTACTAGTTGTCACGCTCTACCAGGCTGTAATTCTAAAGGGTTGCTTAGAGACGTGGTGGGGAAGATAGGGACTGCCATTAGGACTCGATGACATCTTTGTGAGAGTGGAAGGACCGAGAAAACATGTCTGAACAAATGACTTTCTTTTTCTTTTTTTTTTTTTCGGAGAGATGTTTTGCTATAGGGCGTGTGTGCTCGCCAGACAGACAGAGACAAGAGAGATAGAAAGCGAGAAATCACCCCCCAGGGAGGGATGGCCACGCCTCAATCCTTTCTCCTCCGTTCTCCTCTCAGGATCTTGGGCATGCACGCACATGTGCCTGGCGTGAGTTTTAAGCTACCGGGTCCGGGATGCGAACTGTGGTCGACTACATGAGAGTCTAGCAACATAGCCATTATGCTAACTGCTGGTCCCTGAACAAACGACTATCAATCATAGACTTCTCTAAGGAGGATCTATGGGTCCAGATGGACCATGGTAGAAGATTTTTTTTTTTTTTAAAGATTATTTTTAAATTTTATTCATTCATTCATTTTAATTTGACCAGAGGAAGAGAGAAAGTGAAAAAGGAAGCCACCAGGTCCAGGACTTGAACTGCGGTTGGCCATGTGGGAGACCAGCACCCTTAAACACCATGCCACCTGCTGACCCCAGTTTCTTTTTTAGAGAGGTTTTTGCTATAGGGCGTGTGCGCTCGCTCGCAGTAGAGACAGAGAGTGACAAAGAGACAAAAGCGAGAAATCACCCCCAGGCGGGATGGCCACACTGCAATCCCTTCTCCTTTGTTCACCTCTCAGGATTTGGGGCATGCATGCCTATGCGCCCAGCATGAGTTTTAAGCCACCTGGTCCTGGGACTTGAACTGCAGTTGATTACTTGGGAGCCCAACAACATAACGATTACTCCAACTGCTGGTGTCCCCCTGTAGAAATTTCTATTATTATTATCATGCCTATGCGCGAGATTTTTGCTATAGGGTGCGTGTGCTTGCCAGAAAGACAGAGAGAGACAGAGAGACATAGAGACAGAAAGCGAGAAATCACCCCCCGGGGGGATGATCACCCCGCAATCCCTTCTCCTCCATTCTCCTCTCGGGATCGTGGGCACGCACGCACATGCGCCGGGCGTGAGTTTTAAGCCAGTGGATCCAGGACTCAAACTACAGTCGACTACATCAGAGTCCAGTGACATAGCCATTATGCCAACTGGTGGTCCCAGAATTTCTAACCCTCAAGCCTCAGATCCCTTCCAGGCTTTGACTTGGCCACCACTGTGGAGACGCGTGTTACAGTGAAAGCTGTTGTGTAGAAGGTGGGTGCAATGGTGCAGAGGGAGCTCCGCTTGCTTCCAGGTAAAGGCAAGAAGCATTGCTAAGCAGGCCAGAGCTTGGCCAAGGACGGTGTCAGAGAGCCATGATTCTGTTGCAGCAGCAACACAGTTACGCAAGCGGAAGTCGAGGGCCGTGTTCTCATACACTGGGTGTCCAGGTAGGCTGTAGCAGTGAGGACAAAAGTCCGCTGACTTGGTCAGGGCTGTCTTGAATTCCATTAGTCCCCTCAAGGCTACTGGAAACAGCTGTACTATCTGCGGATGTGCCGTGAGCACTGCGGAGAACTCTGGGTAGCAGGGGTCCCCCCTACCTCTTGCTGTGCCCAGGGAAGTAAGACTCTCAGGCCTCACTATTTTCTTCCTGGGCCTGAGTTCTCATTGTCTGCCCCTCTCTGTTCTCTGTCCCCACCCCACACAAGGGACCCACCATATCCTCTGCCCTCCTCCCACACCCACAAACTCTTCTGTCCTGAAGGCCATTCCCTGGCTTAATTATTTGCAGATCTTCTTTCCCTTTTGGATCTCCCAAAGTCCAAAGACTTGTAGGATAATTAAACCTGGAGGGAGCAGGAGGAAGAGGCCCACCCCTGGGGCCTTTGGAATCGGGGCTGGGCGATTAGGTCATAATTGATCTTTATTGTTGCAGCTGAAGATTATTTCTCCCTCTCCCAGGGGAGCCGATGTCACCCAAGGCCCGCCCCCAGCCTGTGGAAGCTGACCTGCTGGCAGCCTGCACAGGGACAGTGGCTGGGCTGTTCACTCGCTGTCTCTCCTTGGGTCGGGGGCTCGGGCGGCCTCCTCTCCCTGACACTTCACATGGACTTTCTCCTCTCCCTGTCATTGTGCTGGCCTCAACCCCCAGGCTTCCAGCCCTGCTCAGCCCTCCTGGGGTCAAAGAGCTGTCCCCAAGCAGCCCCTATTCCTGAGCTCCTAAGAGTCTTCCCAGGCAGGCCCTGGGAAGGAAACTGTGGTGGGAGGAATGAGGTTCCCTAAAAATACATTTGGATTTCCCAGTGGAGGGATGAGTGGGAGGATGGGGGTAGGACCGAGGTTACCAGTTGTTACATTAAGCTGGTTCAGCTCCACTCTGCCCTGGAGGCGTGGGGCCTGCTGGGAAAAACCTCCCTGGAAAAAAACTAGGGTAGGAAAGAAATTCTACCCACAAATACATCTCCAAGGGCTGCCCTAGGCCGTGAAGATTAATTATATTATTATTTGTGATAATAATCCATTTTATGTTTACAGAGCACTTTAAAACATTTTTACTGATTTCATTTTCTCATCAGCATGACCTCATCTGTCCTGGACTGTGAGGCGGGGCAGAGACAGCTCACTGCATACAAGGGGACTGACAGCTGCTACGGGGCTGCCCTGTCAAAACCAGACCTGGGCAGATGATGGCACAGCGACAAAACGCGATGCTCTTCCAGGCTGTCCTGCATGCCCAGGTTCCAGGTGAGGTCTCAGCCCTCCACGTGCATGTCCTGCATTTGCTGTGATCTGCGGCTGGCCTAGGACAGGAGTGGACCATGGCAGCAAGACCCTGTTGAGGGTACCTCTCTCTCTCTTGCTTATGGAAGAAATAAATGAATAAAGTTAAAAAAGGGGGCCAGCAGGTGGCATGGTGGTTAAGGGCACTGGATTCCCACATGGCTAACCATGGTTTGAGTCCTGGACCTGGTGCCTTGCTTTCTCCCTCTCCCTTTCTGTCTTTCTCTGTTCAAATTAAAAATACTATTAACAAAAAATGGAATTAAATAAATAATTTTTTTTTTTTTTTTAATTAGGGCCAGTAGGTGGTGTGGGTTAGGGTGCTAGACTCCCAACATGGCCGATAGCGGTTTAAGTCCTGAATCTGGCAAGTTGCTTTCCCATTCTCCCTCTCTCTGTGTCTCTCTCTGGTCAAACTAAAGAATAATAACAAACATGATAAGGCTTTTTTTTAAAGATAATTTATTCTATTTATTTATTTAACATTTGTTTTAATTTGACCAGAGAAAGAGACAGGGAGAAAGTAAGAAAGCAAGCCGTCAGGCCCAAGACTTGAACCACAGTCAGTCATGTGGAAGTTCAGCGTCCCTAACTACCACCCCACCTGCCGGCCCCCCACAATGAGTTTTAAATAATTCTTTCTAAAGACTTCTTTTTAAAAGAATAATTCTTCTTAAAAAGTTTAAAAAGGGCCAGTGAGTGGCATGGTGGTTAAAGCGCTGAGTTCCCACATGGTCAACCACAGTTTGAGTCCCAGACCTGGTAGTTTGCTTCTCACTTTCTTTCTCTGACTCTTTCTAGTGAGTGGATGTGTCCTATAGCAAATTTAAAAATAGTAATAAATAAAATTAAATAATTCTAAAAAAAAAAATAAGGGGAACCCCCCAAACCTAGGTCCCTAACTCTCCCCCTCAGCTCTTTGCAGGTTTTGTGTGTGTGTGTGTGTGTGTGTGTGTGTGTGTGTGTGTGACAATATGGGAGTTTCCTCCGGGAGGTCGATTTCACTGGCCAGGTGAAATCCCCAGGTGAAGGCTGCCTGGAGATACATCACGCCCAGCCCAAGAGTCCCAGGTCCCTGCCATTCTGCACTTCCCTTCTGGGGCCTGCTGAATTGCCTTGTTTTGGAGGGCAGAGCGGCACCCTCTAGGAAGGACCAAGGACCACCACACGGGCTACCTGCAGGGACCGTGCCAAGAGTCTGCTTGAATGTACTCACTTCATCCTCCTAATAATCCTGGTCTCTTCCTGTATAGAATCACTAATCCCATCATGGGGCTGCCTCTCCTGATGCCTCTAAATAAACCTAATCACCTCCCAAAGGCCCCACCTCCTAATACCGTCACACTGGTGTTAAGGTTTCAACATATGAATTTGGGGGGGACACACATCCAGTCGGCAACAACACCCCCCGTGCTATGTGCCGCCTGTAAGGGGCGCTGGTGGAAGAAACCAGACTGCAGCAGAGGTGAACTAGGAGCCAGCACACCGGCGTGCTGCCAGGGACCCGGGAGAGCACCTTCAGCTGTCTGCAGATGAGGGTGAGAACAGAGGCCCAGAGTGGGAGTGACATGCCCTGGGTTGGATGCCAGAGCCAGGACGGAACCCTGGCCTCCCAGCTTCCAGGTCCAGCGCTGTCCCTGACTCACCCCTGGTCACTGGCAGCTTTGTCCTCCAGCTTTGCATCACTTGCCATGCGGAGGACTTCAGCAAACTCTTTGATGCCCACCCCTCTTCAGCCTGTAAAGAAACTCCTTGGATTAAAAAAGAAACTCCTAAAACATAAGCAAGTAAGTAATTCCTCAAATACTTGAAGAGAGCTCTAAGTTATGCACCTACCAGTGTCCTCATGGATGCTCAGTGTGTCTGCTCATGGGGTGGCCCACCCCACTGCCTCCACCCTCCAGGGCAGAGAAACACCCAACTAGCTCAGTCCCGGCACCTTACTGGAGCTTGGATTGGGCTTCCCGCCTTCAGAACCTGGTAGGACAGAAGACGCCATCTCTCCTTTTCTGGGACTAGATCCTAGCACCGTCCACCTCCTGGCCACTGCTGTCTGGACAGGGGCCACTTTCTTTTTTTAAAGAATTATTTATTTAATCATATTCATCATTTTTTTGTTTTTAAATTTACTACATGGCACTTATCGCTCCAGAGAGAAAGAGAGAGAAAGCAAGTCACCAGATCCGGATTCGAACTGCGGTTGATTGTGTGAGAGTCCAGTATCTTAACTGCCACACCACCTGCTGGCCCTAGGGGCCACTTTCTTAACTGCTCAGGCCTCCAATCTCCTGGGGTCTGCGTCTGAAGGGCGAGGAAGCCACACGTGGGTGGGGCCTTCTCTGTGAGACCTGAATGGGAGGGTAAGGGGCTCAGAGGACCCCCTCCTGGTACTGTGCTGGGAGATCCACCTCTGGACAAAACCAAAACTCCTATTTGCTGATATCTATGGAGTAAAAATGAGGGCCCATTGCAAGCTCCCAGGGGATTTAACATCCCTGTGCATCAGACACTCAGCTCTCCTGAGCTGGCCTGAGCCCCCTCCGGTGTGCCCGCCCTGGGCTCCCAGGTGCCCTAGATGCAGGGGCAGCTTTTAGTTTTGTCTCAGCCCCTGGCAGGTGTCTGCTGAACTGTCTAGGAAAACCAAGTCCCAGACAGTACACCTTTCCACGCTCCCAGGCTCCAGCCACGGGGGAAAGAAGCAAACAGTGTAAAGCCTTGATGTCTAGGTTTTTTTCCTCCGAGTTCAAAGCAGCTGCTGCGTCTGATCTCACCTTATTCTCCCAACACACTGGGGGAGTGGGGAGACAGCAGGA
>NW_006160147.1:2281552-2289785 GCF_000334495.1 Tupaia belangeri chinensis
TTCAAGGCCTACAGCGGCTGGGAGCAAAGGCTGGGATGGGCGCAATGATGCCCGCGGTGCCCAGCCTCACACCTTCCCCCACTCCAGATGGAGAAGTCGGAGACCTCCCTGTGGTTTTTCCAGACATAGCCCAGGTCGCTATTTCCCAGCGCTCTCCTCTCTGTCTCAGACCACACACCCTAGTGCCTCTAGGGTAGCTGGCCCGACAGGCTTCCCTTGGGGCTGAGCCAGCTCTCTCCACTCATTAGCAGGTCTGTTTCCAGGTGGGTCCACCGTGGGGTCATTACAACAATAAACAGGTTCCCGATTGTCGGTGGGCTGGACCTGGCACCCACCGCTCCCTGCATTGTGCGGAGTTCCAGCGGGCCCACACAGCCGCTGAAACAATGCCTCACTTCCTCCCAGGAAGCCCAAGGCCCGAGCCAGCCTCCTGGGCTCGCCCACGTGCCTTGGCCAAGCCATTGTCTCCAAGTGGGACGGGTACAGCCATTCCCATGACCAGGGTAGTTGCATCCTCTGGGTCGTCCAAAAGTAGGAGGTCAAGGTGCCGGGGCAGAGAGCTACAGCTTCCCGAAGCATTGCCCAGACCCCGACAGTCCAGGCGGGAGTCCTGAGGCCCTCGCTGTGCATCCGGACTCCATGCCCAGCCTCTCCACAGATTAGCGATGCAAAGAAGGCTCTAGAAAATGTGGCCAGGATTGCTCTCTATGTCCCCAAAATATTTGTGCATATATTCCTGGGGGTGGAAGGGGGGTGAGCAGTGGTGTCAATCAAAACTGTCCAGCCTTGCAGAGGCAGAGTCACTTGCCTGATGGGAGAAAACATTGGTGTCCCAGGTTTTCTTTCCCAAGGGATCTGAATGGGCTTTCAGCTGGTCTCTCTCTCTCTTTTTTTTTCTTTTCTTTCTTTTTGAAGAGGTTTTTGCTATAGGGCACGAGCGCTCACCAGAAAGACAGAGAGAAATAGAGAGAGACAGAAAGTGGGAAATCACCCCCCCAGGGGGGATGGCCATGCCGCAATCCCTTCTCCTCCATTCTCCTCTCGGGATCTTGGGCACGCACACGCGCCCGGCATGAGTTTAAGCCACCGGGTCCAGGCCTACAAACTGAGGTCCACTACGTGGGAGTCCAGCGACATAGCCATTACGCTAACTGCTGGTGGTCCCTCAGCTGGTCTCTCCGAAAGCTGGTTGTCAGGGGGCTAAGCTAGAAACACCACTAGCCTGAATTCTCTCTTTCTTTCTTTTTTAAAGAATTATTTATTTAATTTTATTTATTATTATTATTTTTTGAATTTGCTATAGGGCACGTGCACTCACCAGAGAGAGACAGAGAGAAAGCGAGAAAGCAGACTGCCAGGTCCAAGATTTGAACTGCAGTCACCATGTAGGAGTTAGCACTTTAACCACCACACTACCTGCTGTCCTCTCTTTTCTTTTTTAAAAAATTTTCTAGAGGACATGTGCACTCACTGGGGAGAGAGAGAGAAGGAGAAAGCATGGTCACACTGTAATTCCTTTTTCTCCATTTCTCCACCCCACTGGGATGTGGAAAATGTATGCACATGTGCTTGTCGTGTCTTTCAAGCCACCTGGGTCAGGACTTGAGCGTGTGGTTGGCCATAATCTGGTTCCCTTAACTGCTAGGCCATGGAGCCAGCCCTCCTTTTTCCCTTTTAAAGTTTTTCCAGTTAGCGTAATGGCTATGTCGTTGGACTCCCACGTAGTCGACCGCGGTTTGCGTCCCGGACCCGGTGGCTTAAAAAACTCACGCCGGGTGCGTGTGCATGCGTGCCCAAGATCCCGAGAGGAGAATGGAGGAGAAGGGATTGTGGCGTGACCATCCCCCCTGGGGGGTGATTTCTCGCTTTCTGTCTCTCTGTCTCTCTCTGTCTGGCGAGCACACGTGCCCTGTAGCAAAAAAAACCTCTCCAAAAAAAAGACTAAAGTTTATCCATGGGGGTGGGGGTGCTGGCAGGCAGGTGGCATGGTGGTTAGGGTGCTGGACTCCCACGTGGCTGACTGCTATTGAGCTCCTGGACCTCCCGGCAGCTTGCTTTCTCACGTGCCCTATAGCAAAATTTTAAGATAACAATAATAAATTAATTATTCTTGTAAAAGTGTATCCACTCATTTCTCCTATGAGAGAGAAATTGGCATCCCCAGCAGGGACTTGCCACAGTCCAAGCCCAGCCTGGGCCGGCCAGAATCACAATCCAGTGAGCACAAAGAGATCTCGGGTAAGCCACACAGCGCCTGCTTTCTAATTTTGACATTAAGAATAATAGTAATAACATCCATTTTTAATAGAAAGATGCCCACATACTTCTTTAAAAATAGATTTAGTATAATAGAAAAACTAAGAACTTTAATTTTCTTGTAAAATATTAAGAAAAATAAATCATAATTGAGTAAGATGGGAAATAAAACATACCTGGAGTCTTCCTTCGCTACCCAAAACTGTTAGGCGATTAGAGAAAAACATTAAAGAGGTATTGGAAGATTTTGCTAAAGACACAGAAGTTTAAATTACTTACCAACAAACGAGTTCAGCTGGCTGAAGACCTCAAGAAAAAGAAATTCAAGAAAAACTCGATGCTTTTTATTGAAGCTCTGCATCAGGAGAAATAAAGAATACTAGAAACCTACTTCTAATATGATCATCTCTACATACATATGAAGAAAGAAAACTTCAGAGTCTCTTGTCCTGCCTCTTTTTCTTCTCCTATTCCATCTTTCTGAACATACAATAAAGTCATGGAATATAAATAAATAAAGACCTCAGGGCTTGAACCTGGGACCTTGCCATGAGACTTGGGCATCACAGAGCCTACGTTACTGCTGTGCGGCTGTAACTGGCTTGGATTTCTTCCTTTTAAACACATCTATTTGGGAGTCTGATGGGAGGACATGGGACAGGTGAGGTAGAATCTGAAAAGAGGGCGAGCCTCCAGGTGCAGTAGAGACCCAGACGCACAGGCCTGGGAAAACCTGGCCTTGGTGGTCCGTGAAGTAAGTGCGGAGGTCTGGAGGCACAGGTGCCAGACACCGTGTGCAGTCTCTCGCCCTTGCCAAGGCCAAGCGGGAGCTGGTGGGGCTGATGGAGTCAGTCTCCAGCCAACTCTGCAGCAGCTAAACACGATTGGCAAATCCGCTGGGTTTTGGCTGGGAGCCCTCACCTGGGGAAGCACAGGTAGGTCATCTGCAGAGACGGCCTATGGGGGCACTGGAGGCTCTGGCTGGGAGTGGGACACTGGGAGGATATGCCGGAAAAGAGACCCTTCCCAGAGAAAGGAGCCCAGTTGGGGAAGGCTTGGGGTGAAAGATGTTAGACAAATGCTGAAGGGGAATGGGAGGGCTGAGGTGAAGACCGGCCTCAAATCACATTCCCACAGTGCGAGACAGAGCAACTTTGTCTTTTCTTTAATTTTTGTTTTAAAATTAACTGCATTGGGACCAGCAGTTGTTGTAATGGCTATGTTGCTGGACTCCCATGTAGTCGACCATGGTTCAAGTCCCGGACCTAGTGGCAGTCTACCACATATGAGTCCAGTGACAGCCATTACATCAACTGCTGGTCCCCTAAAGCAAAAATCTTTCAAAAAAAAAAAAAAAAAGTATTGGGACCAGCAGTTAGCATAATGGCTATGTCGCTGGACTCCCACGTAGTCGACCACGGTTCGCATCCCGGACCCGGTGGCTTAGAACTCACGCCGGGCGCGTGTACATGCGTGCCCAAGATCCCAAGAGGAGAATGGAGGAGAAGGGATTGCGGCATGGCCATCCCCCCTGGGGGGTGATTTCTCGCTTTCTGTCTCTCTGTCTCTCTCTCTGTCTGTCTGGTGAGCGCACGCGCCCTATAGCGAAAACCTCTCCAAAAAAAAAAAAAAAAGAAAGTGAGAAAAAGAGAAAACCACCAGGTCTGGGACTCAAACACAGTCGGCCAGGTAGGAGTCCAGGGTCCTTAACCACTATGCCACCTGCTGACCCCTATTATTATTATTTTTTAATTTGACCAGAGAGAGACAGAGAGGGGAAGTGAGAAAGTAAGCCACCAGGTCAGGACTTGAACCTTAATCAGTTAAGGCACTAGCATGCCATCTGCCGGCACCCCCAGCATGAGTTTTAAGCCACCAGTCTGGGACTAAAACCAAGGTGGGCCATGTGGGAGTCCAGTGACATGCCATCTGCTGGTCCCTAAAAAAAAAAAAAAATTAATTAAAAATAAATGCCAGACGGCACATGTACTTGCAAGAGAGAGACAGAAAGAAAGTGAGTGAGAGAAAATGAGAAAGCACCCTCACGGGGAATGGTCACACCACAATCCCTTCTCCATCTTCCCCTTGGGACTCTGGGTATGCATGCACACACCTGGATGTCCTTCAAGCCATGAGGCCCAGGACTCAAACTGTGCCATCGGCCCTGTGGATCCAGTCAACCTAATCACCATGCCACAGGCTGGCCCGTGAATGGAGCATTTCTTTCTTTCTTTTTTTTTTTTAGAATTTTTTTTTTAGAATTTTTTTTTTTAACTATTTAACTATTTATTTCTTTATTATTTTAATTTGACCAGAGAGGAACAGAGAGAGAGAGAGGGAAAGTAAGAAAGCAAGCTGTCAGGTCCAGGACTTGAATCGTGGTCGGCCATGTGGGAGTTCAACACCCTTAACTACCATACCACCTGCTGTCCCCCAGCATTTCTTAAATCATTTTATGAGCTCAGCATTACCCTGATAAAATCCCAAAAATATTGTAAGGAAAGAAAACTACTGACTAATATGCTTCATTTACCTAGACACAAAAGCCTTAACAAAAAAATTTTAAAATAATTATTTGATTTTACTGATTTATTCATTCATTCTTTTTCATTTATTTATTTTTTTTGGAGAGGTTTTTGCTATAGGGCATGTGCGCTCGCCTTAAAGACAGAGAGAGACAGAGAGACAGAAAGACAGAAAGCGAGAAATCACCCACTTGGGGAAATGGCCATGCCACAATCCTTTCTCCTCCGTTCTCCTCTCGGGATTTTAGGAACGCACGCACACGCACCTGGTGTGAGTTTAAGCCACTGGGCCCAGGACTTGAACCGCAGTCGACCACACGGGAGTCCAGCGACATAGCCATTACGCCAACTGCTGGTCCCTTTTGTTTGCTGTTTTAATTACAAATTCAAGTCTTTAGTACATAGAGGACTATTCAGATTTTCCATTTCTTCTTGGGCCAGTTTCGATAATGTGAGTTTCAAGTAATTTGCCCACTTCATCTAAGTTGCCAAGTTTATTTGATGAAGTTGTTAGCACTCCCTCTTCTCCTTTCCGTGTGTGTGGGAGCTGACGTGATGCCCGCCTCCTTTGGATCCCTGGCCTTGGCGATGTGTGTCTTTCTTCTTTTGTTGTTGATCAATCTAGCTAGAGGTTTATCAATGTTATCGATCTTTTTAGGAGCCAGCCTTTGCTTCCATTGATTTTCTTTATTGCTGGTTTGTTTCTTATTTCACTAATTTCTGCTCTTATCTTCATTTTATTCTTCCTGGCATTGCTTTTGGAAGGTCGTCAAAGGGTATAGGTTTCTGCTCCCACCTCTAGTCATAAGCCATCAAAGGTGTGCGTAAAGAGGAATCAGACATCGTTTTGTCCAATCGCTACATTTTAAAGGTGGACAGAAATCCAGAGAGGCCAGTAATTTTCCTTAAGCTCTTCCAAGGCCACTCCGTTCATTCAATCCTTCTTTGAATAATACATGCTTATTTATTCATATAAGGTATATTTGGTTTTAGTTTTTAGTTTTATTTGTCAATATATTTTTCTCTTATTCATGACAGAATGTGGGCACATGCATGTGAGAGTGAAAAAGACAGTGAGAAGAGCCGCCTCTAAAGGGTCTGGTCAGCAGACCCTGATCTGCCTCCTCCGGTCCTCCGGCCTGTCAGATCTCAGGCTCTTGTGCCAGTGCCTGGTGTGTTTCAGGCTGACCAAGTCAGAGATCTGAATCCTGGTTGTCATGTGAGATCTAGCTTCTCTTGAGCAGAATATTACTGCCATGACACCTGCAGGTGGCATGGTTGTTAAGGCACTGGACTCACACATAGCTGACCACGGTTCAAGTCATGGACCTGGTGACTTGCTTTCTCACTTTTCCTCTCTCTCTCCTTGTCTCTCACTGGTCAAATTGAAAAATGATAATGATGAATAAAATTAAATAAAATAATTCTTAAAAAAAAAAAAAAGAATATTACTGCTGACCTTGGTCTGAGTCTTGGCCTTAGAGGCTATGTCGCTGGACTCCCACGTAGTTGACCGCGGTTCGCGTCCCAGACCCAGTGACTTAAAACTCATGCCAGGTGCGTGTGCGTGCATGCGTGCCCAAGATCCCAAGAGGAGAATGGAGGAGAAAGGATTGTGGTGTGACCATCCCCCCGGGGGGTGATTTCTTGCTTTCTGTCTCTATGTCTCTCTCTGTCTGTCTGGAGAGTGCACGCGCCCTATAGCGAAAAACCTCTCCAAAAAAAAGAAAAGAAGAAGATAAAAATGCCTGCCTAGAAAAATCCACCACAAAGACTAAGAAAATTGCTCCCCAAAATAATAATATATGAGAAATACTAGATACCATCAAATGTCCAAACATCCTAATAATTGGTATCCCAGAAGGTGAAGAGACTCATAATAATCTATTCCATGAAATCCTGCAAGAAAACTTTCCAAACCTAGAGAGGCACTCAAAGATCCAGTCCCGTGAAATACAAAAGACCCCAAATAGAATCAACCCAAGAAGATCTTCTCCAAGACATATTATAGCCAGATTGACCAAAACCCCAGACAAAGACAAGATACTAAGATTGGCAAGAGAAAAATGGCAAGTTACCTACAAAGGATATCCCATCAGGCTAACAGCAGACCTCTCATCAGAAACAATGTGAGTGAGGAAAAAATGGGAAAATATAGTCAAAGTGTTAAGGAAAAAGCAATTTCAAACAAGAATACTGTACCCGGCAAGATTATCCTCCATATGGAAAGAAAAGATAAAAACATCCTTGGATAAACAAAACCTGAAAGAATTTACCAACACCAGACCAGATCTCCAAGAAGTTCTCAAGGGAGTGAAGTTCTCCAAGAAGTTCTCAAGGAGTTCTCAAGAGACAGAGAGAGAGAGAGGAAGTGAGAAAGCAAGCCACCAGGTCTAAGACTTGTTATACCAGGAAAATGAAATACAAACACACAGAAATAAGAGTTCAAAAACTAAGAAAATGGCCAACTTAATCATAGGGACAAGTCTGAAGTTGACTATTATGTCCCAAAATTTAATCAGGAAGATTGAACCACAACAGAAGATAGATGAAGTACATGAGGCTGAACTGGTGAAATAGCATTTTATGACTTTTGACTGAAACATCGTTGATTTTCTTCTAGGCTTTGTTTTTCAGTTTTAAGGATTTCTGTCCTATCTTAAGCTGCTGATAGGTTCATGTACCTACTATTTGAACAGAATCCTGACCTGTTTCCTGGTTTTAAGTTTTAAGCAAAGTTCCTTAGCATTTCTTTGATTTATTAAAGTTAAAATTGCTTTTCTTGAAATCACCAGCTGAACTTGGTATTGAAAGTAGTTAGTTTATTTAAGAAATTCTGTGAAATCAGCAGTTAGTGTAATGGCTATGTCGCTGGACTCACACATAGTCGACCGCAGTTCGAGTCCTGGACCCGGTGGCTTAAACTCACCCCGGGCACGTGTGTGTGCGTGCCCAAGATCCTGAGAGGAGAATGGAAGAGAGGGGATTGCGGCGTGGCCATCCTCCCTGGGGGGTGATTTCTCGCTTTCTGTCTCTCTGTCTCTCTTTGTCTGTCTGGCAAGCACACACACCCTATAGCAAAAACCTCTCCAAAAAAAAAAAAAAAGAAATTTTGTGATCAATAATATGTCAGGGGAAAAGGACTGGAAAACAACTGTAGACACCAGAGATAGTATGAGGAGGGTGAGAAATGGCAGAGGGTCAGAAATAGGAGTAAAATACACACACACACACACACACACACCCAAACACACATTATATAGATGAAACTAGAAGTAGAAAATTATTGACAACCTGCATGATTAAGCTATTATGCAGTATATTCTGGATGGGCAATCACATTTTTTTAAAGAATTATTTTATTTAACTTTATTTATTATTATTATCATTACTATTTTCCAGTTTGATCAGAGAGAGACAGAGAGAGAGAGAGGAAGTGAGAAAGCAAGCCA
>NW_006160147.1:2291256-2294979 GCF_000334495.1 Tupaia belangeri chinensis
CCGCCTCCCGCTGCCGCCTCGCTGGGCGTGGGTCCCGGGGGTGGCGGGGGCCCGCAGCCAGGCCACGTAGGCCGGCGCAGGGCCCCTCCGCCCGCCGCCGCCTCTCTCAGCGCGGGTAAATTACTACTTTTTAAAAAAATTTGGTATAGGGCATGCGAACTCACCAGAGAGAGTGAGAGAAAGTGAGAAAGCAAGCCACAAGGTCCAGTGCTTGAACTACAGCTGGCCATGTGGGGTCCAGTGTCTCAACCACCATGCCACATGCTGGTGCCCCCAACCCACAGGTTTTTTTCTTTTAAATAATTATTCATTTAATTTTACTTACAATTACTGTTCTTTCGTTTTTGTTGTTTGTTTGTTCATTTGTTTTTTTTAATCACAGAGAGATGAGAGAGAGACAGGGAACGTGAGAAAGCAAGCTGCCAGGTCCAGGACTCAAACTGCAGTCAGCCACGTGGAGGACCAGCACTTTAATTGTCATGCCACCAGCTGGCCCCATGGCCCACAGTTTTTATTAAAAAATTATTTCTGGGGACGAGCAGATGGTGTATGGTTATGTCACTGGATTTCCTCATGGCCCACCATGGTTTGAGTCCCAGACCCAGAGGCTTATAACTCATACTGGGGTGCTGGCGGGTGGTGCTGTGGTTAAGGGAACTGGACTCCCATATAGCTGACTGAATCCCACATGGCCGTCCCTGGTTTAAGTCCCAGATCTGGCAGCTTTAAACTCACTCCAGGTACATGTGTGTGCATTGCCCAAAATCCTGAGGGGAGAATAGAGGAGAAGGGATTGCAATGTGGCCATTACCCCCCTGGGAGGTGATTTCTTGCTTTCTGTCTTTCTGTCTCTCTCTCTTCAGTAAGATCACATGCCCCATAGCAAAAATCTCTCTAAAACAAACAAAAATAAATAGATAAATAAATAAATACATGTAAAAAATTTTTTGTTGTTTAAATGAAGCAAATAAAAAGCAATAAGCAGCTACCAATTAATTAACTAATTTTCTGTCCAACGCTATGGTCTGTGGGTTGGGAGAGCACAGTTCATGCAGATGATTCAATCATGCCTTCCAGAGAGTAGATATTCTCTCAGATTCCCATTTTGATGTTCTATTTCATAAGTGGCTGATCTCATCTAAAGAAGGTAAATGTATTTAGAAGCTATAAATTTGGCTTATTGGTGTTGACATCCTTATCTGTTATCTCCTTTTTTATTGCTGAATAATAAATTACCCCAAAACTTAGCAACTTGGGGCAAGCAAGTGGCATGGCATGGTGGTTGAGATGCTGGAATCCCACATAGCCTACAACAGTTTGAGTCTTGGGCCTGGTGGCTTGCTTTCACACTCTTTTCTGGTGAGTGCACACACCCTATAGCAAAAACCTCTCCAAAAATTTTAAAAAAAAAAAAAAAAAAAAGATAGGGGCCAGCAGGTGGTATGGTGGTTAAGGGCGCTGGCCTCCCACGTGGCTGACCACAGTTGGAGTTCTAGACCTGGCAGCTTGCTTTCTCACTTTCTTTCTTGCTCTCTCACTTTCTTGTTCTCTTGCTCTGTCCCTCTCTGGTCAAGCTAAAAAAAAAATAAATAAATAAAGTTAAATAAATAATTCTTTTTGACAAATGATCATTAAGGGGCCAGCAGGTGGTGTGGTGGTTAAGGGCACTATACTCCCACATGGTCAACCTCAGTTCAAGTCTCCGACTTGGCAGCTTGCCACTTTCTCTCTGTCTCTCTCTTTCTCTCACTCTGTCCCTCTCTGATGAAATTTAAATAAATAAATAAATAAATAAATAAAACTAAATAAAATAATTCTTAAAAATTTTAAAAAGATAATAAAAAAGGCAAAATAATTATTTTTAAAAATTATTTATTTATTCATTCATTTATTTTAATTTTACCAGAGAGAGACAGAGAGAAAAAGTGAGAAAGCAAGTCACCAGGTCCGGGACTTAAACCATAGTCTGCCGTGTGGGAGTGTCCAACACCTTTACCACCACGCCACCTGCTGGCCCCAATAATTCCTTTTTTAAAAAAGTTTTTTTTTTTTTAACTTTATTTATCTATTTATTGATTTTAATTTGACCAGAGAGGTACAGAGTGAGAGAGAGAGAGAGAGAAAGTGAGAAAGCAAGCAACTAGGTCTGGGACTTGAACCGTTGTTAGTCATATGGGAGCCCAGCACCCTTAACTACCATGCCACCAGCTGGCCCCCCAGAAATTAAATAATTTTTTAAAAATAATTGGGGCCAGCAGGTGGCGTGGTGAAGGCACTAGATTCTCACATGGCCCATTGCGATTTGAATCCCAGAACCAGCAGCTTAAAAATCATGCCAGGAGTGTGTGCGTGTGTGCCCCAAATCCAGAGAGGAGAATGGAGGAGAAAGAAATACAGTGTTTGGTGCTGGCAGGTGGCATGGTGGTTAGTGACGCTGGACTACCACATGGCCGACCATGGTTCAAGTCCTGGACCTGGCAGCTTGCTTTCTCACTTTCCCTCTCTTTCTCTTGCTAGCTTGTTCTGTCCTCTGGTCAAATTATTTTAATTTTTTAAATAAATAAATAAAGTGAAATGCATTTTTTAAAAAAATGCAGTGTAGTCATCCACCTGGGGGTGGAGGGAGGGGTGATTTCTTACTTCCTCTCTAACTCTTGATCTCTGTCTCTCTCTGGCAAGTGAACATGCCCCATAGCAAATTTCTTTAAAAAAAGGGGAAAGAAGTATTTTTTTCCTCTCTCTCTGACATATGGTCTCTACAATCAAAAAATAATTAACTAATAAAATGTAACTGGGGGGCTGGCAGGTGGTGTGGTGGTTAAGGGCACTGGACTCCCACATGGTCAACCATAGTTAGAGTCCCAGACCTGGTGGCTTGCTTTCTTTCTCTCTCTCTGTCCCTCTCTGGTCGAATTAAAACAAATGAATAAAAATAAATTAAATTAAATTAACTAAAATAATTCTTGTGACTGGGTAGTGTGGAAGCAAACATTTTGAAAGTCATCTCAGAGTTCCAAGCTGACAGTCGATTTTGAGAGAAATCACAGTGCTTTCGTGTTGGTAGTAATGTCAGTATGGCCCCTGATAAAAATCTGTTTGTTTATTGTTTTTAGTTTTGCCAGAGGGTGGATGTGCTCACCAGAGAGAGATGGAAAGACAGAGACAGAGGAGAAAGTACCCCTCATGGGGAATGGTCACACTGCAATCCCTTCTCCTCCATCTCTTCCTCCTTTTGAGATTGTAGACACATGCGCATACACCAATATGTTTCTCAAACTGCTGGCTCTTGGACTTGAACTGTGCAGTCAGCCAGCCACATGGAATCCAACTGCCTTAACCAGCAGGCAATAGAGCCATCCTAAAAGTTGTTTTTTTTTAAGAGAGATTTTTGCTATAGGGTGTGTGTGCTCGTCGAAGAGACAGAGAGAGACAGAGAGACAGCCAGAAAGTGAGAAGTCATCCCCCAATGGGGATAGCCATTCTGCAATCCCTTCTCCTCCTGGGGTTTTGGGCACGCACGCACATGTAGCTGTTGTGAGTTTTAAGCTGCTGGGTCCAGAACTCGAACCGGGTTCGACTACTTGGGAGTCCAGCAGTGTAACCTTATGCCATCTGCTGGTCCCCTGAAAGTTTGTTTTTAACAGAATAGATGAATAGATTCTCTCTCTTTTTTTTTTTTTTTTTTTCTTTGAGGTTTTTCTTATAGGCAGGCACGCCTATCAG
>NW_006160147.1:2295079-2299258 GCF_000334495.1 Tupaia belangeri chinensis
GGGCACACATGCACATGTGCCCGGCATGAGTTTTAAGCCACCAGGTCTGGGACTCGAACCGTGGTTGACTACATGGGAGTCCAGCGACATAGCCATATGTTAACTGCTGGTCCCAACAGAATAGATTCTTCAGCTTGCATAGATAATTTGTAATGAAAAATATATTGAAAGTGAGAACAGGGGAACAGATGCTAAGACCCAGCTTATTGCTCCAGGCCTCAAGAGGACCGGACACAGTGAGCTAGTTTTAATAGACTGAGAGGCCCCTAATGAAGCATGGCACATCACCCGCTCATGCATCCTGGCGACAAGGAAGGGCCCTCTTTCTTCCCCCAGGAGTAACTCAACAGAGCTACATCTAATTATTTTCTTTAAAAAAAATGATTTTATTTAACTTTATTTATTCACTTATTTATTTTAATTTGACCAGAAAGGGACAAAGTGAGAGAAAGAGAGGAGAGAGAGAGAGAGAGAGAGAAAGTGAGAAAGCAAGTCACCAGGTCCGAGACTTGAACTGCAGTCAGCCATGTGGGAGTCCAACGTCCTTAACCACCATGCCACCTGCTGGCCCTGATTTAATTATTTTCTAAAAGTTCCAGGAGGACATTATTCCAGGCTTGCCATAATTTGGGGGAAGAACCACATGCTGAAAATAAATAAATACATAGATTTGGCTACTGTAACAAAGGCCATTGTCACAGTGGTTTATTCATGATAGCAGTTTATTAGTTTCTCTTATGATGGCCAAGAATAAACACCAAAGGGGGCTTCGTGTTACCAGACTCCACTCATTTTCTTTAAAAAAATTTTTTAAAGCCACATCTTTTTTCTTTAATTATTTTATTTAATTTTATCTATTCATCATATATTTTCATTTGACCAGAGGGAGACAGAGAGAGAGAAAGTGAGAAAGCAAGCCACCAGGTCCAGGACTGGAACCATGGTTGGCCATCTGGGAGTGTCCAGTGCCTTTACCACCATGCCACCTGCTGGTCCTACTCCACATATTTTCAGTACCCTTCTTTCGTCTCAAAGCCTGGGCAAGTTGCTACAGCTACTGCCACCTTGCCCACATTGCAGCCAGCAGAAGGGAAGAGGATGGAGAGGCCACACCCTTTCTTTTGAAGGACATGGGCAGAAAGCTGCTTCTATCACTTTGCACAGATCCTGTAAGGCAGGACCAGGAAGTTGAAAATGTCACTCTGCTTTGGTCCTAGGAGCAGAACCTAGGCAACGGCCTTACTTAGCTGCAAGAGAGGCCGGGAAATGCAGTCTTTTGACTGGTAGTCATTTTCTCAGCTAAAACTTACACTACTTTAGAAGGGAAAATTAGATCCTGAGAACCACGAGCAGTTTCTGACATAAGAAACTCGTGTCATCTTACCTGGAAGGAGGGCAAATGAGATAGGTTAATGGATAGGTAAACCTCCTTTTAGGGGCTACCAAATGGCATGAAAATTAAGGTGACTGGATCCCACATGGCCCACTGCGTGTTTCAAGCTTCACAACCAGCGGCTTGAAAATCACACTGGGTATGTGTGTGCGTGCCTAGAATCCGAGAGTAGACTGGAGAAGGGACTGTGGTGTGGCCACCCGCCCTGGGGAGTTCTCACTTTCCCTCTCTCTGTCTCTCTCAGGCAAGCCCAGGTGCCCTGTAGCTAAATAAACAAAAAGAGAACCTCCTTTTATTAGGCTGTAAACTTAATGACAGCAAGGAGCTTTTGCTCCGATTTTATCTTCATTCCTGACACATTTTATGGCATATGTGGGTTCTCAATACATATTTATCAAAGAGAATGAATGACTGAAAGGCGGCTAGAGATAAGAATTCCAGAAGGCACTGTGCCTCTTCCTGAGAACTTTTGCTGCAAGCGTCCAGACCGCTTGGTTCCGTAGGAAAACTTGGCCTGAGCAGGTTTGCTGTGAGTACTACCCGAAGTGGGGTTTCTTACCCATGCACCTGACAAATAGTATGGCCTCTTCATAGGCTGGCTCTAATGTCTAATGATGGTAAATTTTATTTTTAATTTTTAGAAACCTTTTGTTTTTGGAGGGCCGGTAGGTGGCATGGTGTTTAAAGATGTTGGACTCCCACATGACTGACTAAGGTTCAAGTCCCAGACCTGGCAGCTTACTTTCTCACTTTCTCTCTCTCTCCTCTCTCCCCCTCTCTCTCATACAAATAGTATGGCCTCTTCATAGGCTGACTTTAATGTCTAGTGATGGTAAATTTTATTTTAATTTTTTAGAAACATTTTGTTTTTGGGGGGCCGGTAGGTGGTATGGTGTTAAAGATGTTGGACTCCCACATGACTGACTAAGGTTCAAGTCCCAGACCTGGCAGCTTACTTTCTCACTTTCTCTCTCTCTCCTCTCTCCCCCTCTCTCTCATTCTCTCTCCTGCTCTGTCCCTCTCTGGTCAAATTAAAAACAAAGTTAGGGACCAGCAGTTGGCGTAATGGTTATGTCGCTGGACTCCCACGTAGTTGACCATGGTTCAAGTACTGGACCCGGTGGCTTAAACTCACACCAGGCATGTGTGCGTGTGTGCCCAAGATCCCGAGAGGAGAATGGAGGAGAAGGGATTGCGGCGTGGCCATCCCCCCTGGGGGGTGATTTCTTGCTGTCTCTCTCTGTCTCCGTCTGTCTGGCAAGCGCACGTGCCCTGTAGCAAAAACCTCTCCAAAAAAAGAGAAAATAATTATTTTTAAATTTAACCTTATTTATTTGTTTATTTAATTATTTATTTTTATTTGACCACAGAGGGACAGAGAGAGAGAAAGGGAGAAAGTAAGACTACAAGTCGTCAGGTACGGGACTCGAACCGCTGTCAGCCACGTGGGAGTTCAGAGCCCTTAACCACCACACCACCTGCCGGCCCTAAAGCCTTTATTTTTTATAATTTTAAATTTTATTTTATTATTCAATTTGACCAGAGAGACAAATAGAGAGGGAGAATGAGAAAGCAAGCTGCTAGGTCTAGAACTTGAACCATGACTGGCCACGTGGGAGTCCAGAGCCTCAACCGCCATGCCTCCTGCCTGCCCTTACTTTATTTTTTAACTTGCCAGAGGGTGCTTGTACTCGCCAGAGAGAGAGAGTGACAAAGAGGGAGGGAGATGGAGAGGGAGTCCCATGGGGCAGAATCATGCCGCAATCCCTTCTCTCCCATTTCTCCATCCTGTCAGGATTTGGGGCACATGAGCACATGCACCTGGTGTGTTTTTCAAGCTGCCACACCTGGGATTTGAACAACACAGCTGGCCACGTTCGAGCCGACCCTCGAACCCCTAGATCACAAGCCTGGTGAATTTTCCATGATGGAGGGCACACAGAGCAATTTGATAGCGTACAAGGTGGAAAGGAGGCTGCTCAGGCAGCACACTTGCACTTTTATCACTGTTAGCAATCCTCATCCTCGTATCTTCCTGTGAGAATCTTATCCCAAGGCCTCTTATATTACACAGATTAATTCTCCTACATAGGAGGGGCCGACTTTGAAGCAAATGGGGCATGCACTAGAGTGGAGGGGAGGATGAATTTGAGAAGGCAGAATATCCAGCTTCCTAAGCTTGGGGCCTGGGTTGGTCTTGAAGCTCTCCCCTAAGGGCTGCGTGCCCAGCCTCTGAATTTAATAAACGGAGAGAATTGAAAACAGTAAAAAATGGAAGATAATACAACAATCAATAAAAAGATAAAGTAAGCTAAAGAGAAATAAAAAGATGGTAAAAAACAATTATAAAAAAAGGGGGCAGGCAGCAATAAAGAGATAATATGAACTAAAAATAAACTAAATAAACTAAAAAGAAATTAAAAGATAGAACAAAGACACGATAAGGCAAAGGTTAGAAATAAAAGATGGAGAATAAAGAGATAATACAATAACAATAAATCTAGACGATAAGATGAGATAAAAGAAATAGTATAAAATAGCTAGAAGAAAGACAAAACAGGGATTAAAAATGACTGAGATAAGTAAAATCATTAAAACCAGAAAAATAAAAGACTAAAGGGATTAAAACAATAAAATGTGTTAAAATGATACCAAAAGAAATAAAAAATTTAAAAGGCTGGGCTACGAAAGAAAAGGGTAATAGATTAATTCTGTTTCAAGTTAAAATACTGCAACAGTCAAATGTAAACGCCTACCCCTCCTGCATACTTGCTGCTTAGGTTCAG
>NW_006160147.1:2299294-2314094 GCF_000334495.1 Tupaia belangeri chinensis
CGAGCTTTAAACATCTGTATTAACTTTTTTTTTTTTGGTAGAGGTTTTTGCCTTAGGGCTCATGCATTCACTGGAGAGAAAGTAAGAGACAGAGAAAGTGAGAAATCATCCACCAGGGGGGGATGGCCATAACACAGTCCCTTCTCCATTCTCCTCTGGGGATCACCAGCGTCAGATGCTGGCCCCAGCATCTGTCTTAATTTGCTAGGGTTCCCCTAACAACAGACCACAAGCTTAACTTAAACAACAGAAATTAATTTTCTCACAGTTATGGTGGATAGAAGTCCCTGGGGGCTGGCAGTTGGCGTGGTGGTTAAGGGCGTTGGACTCCCACATGGCCAACCACGGTTTGAGTCCCGGACCTGGTGGCTTGCTTTCTCACTTTCTCTCTCTCTCTTACTCTGTCCCTCTCTGGTCAGATTAAAATAAGTTAATAAATGGATACATAAAGTTAAATTTAGAAAAAAAAAAAAAAAAAAGAAGTCCCTGACCAGCGCAGGGTTGATTCGTGTATGTGCCCCCCATGGGAGGGTTTTTTTTCCACTATAGGGCGTGTGTGCTCACCAGAGAGACAGAGAGAGACATAGAGATAGGAAGTGAGAAATCACCCCCTAGAGGGGGATGGCCATGCCGCAATCCCTTCTCCTCCTTTCTCCTCTCGGGATCTTGGGGCACGCACGCACACGCACCCACGTGAGTTTAAGTCACCAGGTCTGGGACTCAAACCGTGGTCGACTACGTGGGAGTCCAGCGACATAGCCACTACGCTAACTGCTGGTTCTAGGACTGATGCTTTCTGAGGGCTTGGGGTAGGCTCCGTCCGAGGCCTCTCTCCTTAGCCATCTTCTGAACCCCGTGACTCTTCACACGATCCTCCCTGTGTACGTGTCTATATCCAAATTTCCTTGTCTTAGAAAGCCATGAGTCACACTGGAGTAGGGTCCATCCTAATGACCTTATTTTCTTCTTCGAAGACTCTGCCTTCTAGAGCTGCCAGGTGGCATGGTAGTTGAGGTGCTAGACTCCCACATGGTTGACTGCTGTTTGGGTCCTGGACCTGGTGGCTTGTTTTCTCACTTTCTCTCTCTCTCTCGTCAAATTAAAAAATAATAAGTAGGGTCAGCAGTTACATTGCTGGACTCCCACATGGCCAACCATGGTTTAAGTCCCGGGCCCAGTGGCTTGAAACCCATTATGGGTATGTGTGCGTGCGTGCCCAAGATCCCAAGAGGAGAATGGAGGAGAAGGGATTGCAGCGTGACCATCCCCCCTGAGAGGTGATTTCTCGCTTTCTGTCTGTCTCTCTCTGTCTTTCTGGCAAGCGCACGTGCCCTGTAGAAAACAAACATCAAAAAAAAAAAAAATAGAAAATAACCCTACTCCTCTCTGGTCAAATTAAAATAAATAAATAAGTGGATAAATAACGTAAAATAAAATAATTTTTTAAAATTAATTTTTTTCTTTAAAAAAAAAAAAAAACTACCTGCCTTCGAATACTGTCACATTCTGAGTGCTGGGGGTTCACATTCTGTGTACTAGGGCTTAGAACATGTGAATTTGGGTGGAGGTCACGGAATAGTCATGATTCAGCCTGTAATATCCCTCCTGAGTCCTAGGGAGGATGCTCTTCAGATGGACCAGTGAGGGCGAGGATCAGGACTTTGACCTCTGGTTTGCTCTGTGGCTTTTGATGCCATTCTTCATAGCCTTATCCTGTGTGTACCTGTGTCCAAACGTCCTCATCTTCTGTATGATTTGCATTTCTTCATTTCACCTGGACTCAGGGCACAAAGACTAGAATTCCTATGTCATTTTCTCTAGTGACATTACGGTTGCTGAGAGCAAGAAATGTCCTGAGGGCCAGCAAGTGGCGTGGTGGTTAAGGTGTTGGAATTCCCATAAAGGTGACTGCAGTTCGAGTCCCAAACCTGGCGGCTTGCTTTCTCCCTCTCCCTCTCTCTCTCGGTCTGTCTTCCTCTAGCAAAACTCGTGTAAAAAATAAATTAATAAAATAATAAAAAAAGAAATTTCCTGGCCGCTGGTCCCTTTTGGCTAATGGGGACTAAGGCTGCTGTGCTTGGCTGCTCCCACCAAGAAACTTCTGCTTCAGGTAGAGACACCTTGAGATTGAAGGTGTCTTCTACAGGGTCCTCTGGAAAGTCATGACACATTTTTGCCTTTTCTGAGCCAGGGAGCCTGGGGAAGCAGGTCACTGTTAGTCAGCAGAATATCCCACACTGGGGAATGGGTTTTCTCTACTTGCTTTCTCTCTTGCTGCAAAGGTGCATGTCTTAGATCTTTCGGGCTGCTATAACAAAATGTCTTAGACTGGGTAACTTATAAGCAACAGACATTTATTGCTGACAGTTCTGAAGACTGGAAAGTCCAAAATGAAGGCGCCGGCAGGTCTGGTTAAGGACCTGTTCCTCAGAGACAGCGCCTTCTGTGTATCCACACAGGGTGCAAGGGGGAAAACAGGCTCCTTTAAACTCTTTTTATTTTTATATATCTATTTACTTAATTGTCAGAGTACATGAACTCACCAAAAAGAAATAGAAAAAGCACCCAAGTGGGCCAGCAGGTGGCATGGTGGCTAAGGCGCTGGATCCCACATGGCCAGCTCCATGGTTCAAGGTCTGAACTGACGGCTTAAAGAATATGCCAGACGTGTGTACATGTGTACATGTGTACATGTGTGTCCAAAATCCCAAGAGGAAAGTAGAGGAGAAAGGATTCTGGAGTGGCCATTTCCCATGGGGGATGGTTTTTCATTTTCTCTCTCTGTCCCTGTTTCTCTCTGGTGAGTGCATGCACCCTATGGCAAAGATCTAAATAAGGGGCCTGCAGGTGGCCTGGTGATTAAGGATTCTGGACTCCCACATGGCTGTCTGCAGTTTGAGTCCTGGACCTGGCAGCCTCCTTTCTCACTTTTGCTCTCGCTCTGTCCCTCTCTGGTCAAATTAAAAAAAAAAAAAAGTAAATAGATAAGTTAAATAAATAACTCTTTTTAAAAATACCTAAATAGGGACCAGCAGTTAGCGTAATGGCTATGTCACTGGACTCCCACGTAGTCGTCCTGGACCCAGTGGTTTAAACTCACGCCGGGCACATGTGCGTGCGTGCCCAAGATCCCGAGAGGAGGGGCCAGTAGTTGGCATGGTGGTTAAAGGCGCTGGACTCCCACATGGCCAACCACGGTTCAAGTCTCGGACCTGGTGGCTTGCTTTCTCACTACCTCTCTCTCTCTTTGTCTCTCTCTGATCAAACTGAAAAATAATAATGATATAATAATAAATAAAGGTAAATAAAATAATTCTTTAAAAAAAAAAAAAGATCCCGAGAGGAGAATGGAGGAGAAGGGATTGCGGCATGGCCATCCCCCCGGGGAGTGATTTCTCACTTTCTGTCTCTCTGTCTCTCTCTGTCTTTCTGGCAAGCTCACGTGTCCTATAGCAAAAACCTCTCTCAAAACCAAACAAACAAAAAAAAACTTAAATAAAAAGAAATTTTTAAAAAAATGGGGGAACCAGCAGTTAGCGTAATGGCTATGACACTGGACTCCCATATAGTTGATCACGGTTCAAGTACCGGACCCAGTGACTTAAACTCTCACTGGGCGAGTGTGAGTGCGTGCCCAAGATCTCAAGAGGAGAATGGAGGAGAAGGGATTGCAGGGCGGCCCCCCCCAGAGGGCGGTTTCTCACTTTCTGTCTCTGTCTCTCTCTGTCTTTCTGGCGAGTGCACGCGCCCTATAGCAAAAACCACTACAAAAAAAAAAAAAAAAATGGGGCCGGCAGGTGGCATGGTGGTTAAGGGTGGTGAACCCCCAAATGGCCAACCGCGGTTTGAGTCCTGGACCTGGTGGCTTGCTTTCTCACTTTCCCTTTCTGTCTCTCTCACTCTGCTCCTCTCTGGTCAAATTAAAATAAATGAATAAGGATCAATAAAATAAATAAAAATAAATTTTTTTTTAAAAAAAGCACCCAAGTATGCTCTTTCCCCTACACACACACACACACTCAGACACTGAGTAGGCACACAGGGCCCGGGCCCCACACTGCCCCCTCATGGTTGGCTGTGGATGAGCAACCCATGCGCTGCTCAGAAGGGCCCTGGGCTTGCTTTAACTCTGTCATTACTATCTTGAAATTCTTCCTGATTCTGGAAGAAGGAGCTGGACCTTTCATTTTGCACTGGGCCCTGCAAGTTCTTAGTCCTCCAGACTCTACTTCCCACCACATCGATGAGAAGGGACGCAGAAAGCCTTGAGCTCTCCATCCAGGGCCCCTGGACCTGACACTCTGGGCACAATTCTTAGCGCAAGGTGAACCCTTCAGAGAAGGAGGAAGGGATCAAACCCTCCTATGCAGGCCTCAGGCTCCCCCCTAGCCTAATTCCTGAGAGCGCTTATTCAGGGCACCAGCCTAGCAGTCAGTCCCCTGGAATCCCCAGCTTAGACCTGCCCTGTCCCAGTCTTGGCCCTTCAGGATCCCCTCAGTTTCCCTGGCAGAAACCCACAGGGCGGTAGAGGGGAGGGATGAAAGGAAAGTGAAAGTATCAGCCTCTCTGGATGGCCCCTTCTCCTCCTCCTCTCCCCCACCCGTTGCCATGGAGACCAGAACAAAGCTTCTCTTTCCCCTCTTTTCTGGATTGTTAATTGTCTTTACTCCATAGAGCCTTTGTTAATTGTTGCCAGTCCCTCCCAGAATGAGGATCTAGTTCTCCTCAAGACAGGAAAGAGGTTAAAAAACAAAAAGTTCAGGGGTGGGGGTGGGGCACCCTGAGCCAGGTGGAGGGGTGCAGACGAGGAGGGCTGACCGGGCAGCATCCGGATTTTGTAAATTGCTCAGGCTTCCAAGGGAAAGCGACACCTTCCTTATCCTTTTCCCTCCCTCTGTCAGCTGCCTTTTCAGGTGGGCCCCAGGGGCCCCTTCTGTGGGAAGGATGGGAGACAGTGAAAGAGAAAAGAAAACCCCACCGTTGCGTGTATTAACACGTGTGTGTGTGGATGCACCGTCTCTGCGTCCAATCCAGGCGGGTCAGTAAGACATGCAACCTGACTGTCACTCCAGCTTTTAGGACTTCAGATAATTAAGTTTACAGAGAGTGAATGTATGCTAGCCCTGGAGGTGACAAGGACGACTCAAGCCCTGTCGCTCAGTTCCCCACGGCTAAACAAGTGTGAATGTGCACGCCAGGGACTCATGTCACCAGCCGGGTCCATGCACTGCCCGGGGCTCCTATGCATGTGTGTGCAAGTGCTGGGGGAGACAATATAAGTTGGGTGCTCTATCTCTGGGAGAAAGTCCTTCACTTGGGACCCAATAGGCTGCCTATCAGAGAGTTGTTTCTACTTGTGGGATTTCGGCTAGAATCTGGGGCGCTGCATGATACTTGGTGTATGTGGTTCAAACCCCACAGGAAGCGAAGGAAGCAACATGATATAACAAAGCATGCATTTGAGAACCAGAAAATCTGGCTTTAAATGCCGGCTCTTGTCCCTTCACCATTTGGTCTTGGAACATTTCCTTGACCTCTCTGAGTGTCGTTTTCCTCATCTGTGTTTATATGTCCCTGTCTACACAGTCACTGGCAGCTTAAAGTAGATCGTGTGTGTAAAGTTCCCACCTTAGGCAAGAAATATCTCTCTCTCTGCCTCGGTCTCCTGTATTGCTCAAAGAGGGAACTGGAGAAGATGGTTCTGGAAGGCGGCTCCCTTCCAGATCTTGTGTGTTCAGATTCTGATAGACACATGAAACGTTCCATCACCCAATCTCTCCTTGAGTAGCTTCCATCCCTGAGTATAACTCTCTGGAAAAACCTTAGTACAATTAAGGAAGAGCCCACCTCAGGTCAGCCTGAGACAGCCTTTGAAATGTGGCCCTTGAAGGGGTTGCACATTTCTACTGGTCCCCCCATCATTATTATTTTAAATTTGCTATAGAACACATGCACTTAAAATAAGTTGAATTATTTTATTTAACTTTATTTATTTATGTATTTGATCAGAGAGGGACAGAGAGAGACGGGAAGAGGGAAAGTCAGTAAGCAAGACCATGTGGGATTCCAGCACCCTTAAACCACCACACCACCTGCTGGCCCCAAGAAAATAGTTCTTTTTTTTTTTTTTTCTTTTTAAAATAACATTTATTTATTTAATTCCATTTGTTATTATTATTTTTTAATTTGGCCAGATAGAAACAGAGAGAGAGAGGGAAAGCAAGAAAGCAAGCCTCCAGGTCCAGGACTCAAATTGCAGCTGGCCATGTGGGAGTCCAGTGCTTTTAACCATCATGCAACCTGCCATATCCAATAAAATAATAATTTTTTGTTTTTTTAAAGAATGATTTTATTTGGGACCAACAGTTGGTGTAAAGGCTATGTCTCTGGACTCCCATGTAGTCGACAGTGGTTTGAGTCCCGGACCCGGTGATTTAAACTCACGGTGGGTGGGTGTGTGTGCGTGCCCAAGATCCCAAGAGGAGAATAGAGGAGAAGGGATTGCGGCTAGCCATCTCCCCTGGGGGATAATTTCTCACTTTTGGTCTCTCTGTCTCTCTTTCTGGTGAGCACATGTGCCCTAGAGGAAAAAACCTCTCAAAAAAAAAAATCTCTCTCTCTAAAAACAAAGGAGTGGAGCTGGCAGGTGATGTGGTGGTTAAGGGTGCTAGACTTTCACATGGCTGACTGTGGTTCAAGTCCCAGACATGGCAGCTTGTTTTCTCACTTTCTTTCTCTCTCTTTCTCTCTCTCTCTCTCTGGTCAAATTAAAATACATCAATAGAGTTAAATAAAAATAATTATTTTTTTGGAGAGGTTTTTGCTATAGGGTGCATATGTTCATCAGAAAGAAAAAGAGAGACAGAGAATGAGAAATCAACCCCCCAGGGGGGATGGCCATGCCTAAATCCCGTCTCCTCCATTCTTCTCTCAGGATCTTGGGCACACACGCACATGCACCTGGTGTGAATTTAAGTCACTGGGTCTGGGACTTGAACCGTGGTCAACTACATGGGAGTCCAGCGACATAGCCATTACGCCAACTGCTGGTACCAATAAAATAATATTCTTAAAAAAAAAAAAAATAGGACAAAAAAATAGGAGAAATCAAGCCACCATGTCCAGGACTGGAACTGTTGTCGGTCATGTGGGAGTTCAGTGCCTCAACCACCACGCCACCTGCTGGTCCCGAGGCTCCACCTCTTAATACCATAATTAGATTAAGTCTCCACTCTATCAACACCATTACAAGGGCTCAGCAGGTCTGAGCACACGAATTTGAGGGGTACACTTTCAATCCATTGCAGTACCTATCTGAAGAAGCACTTGCTCAGTCTGTAGGACAGAGTTGGTCTCAGAACCAGCCCACTGGGCTGGGCCTCTCTTGACCTGGCCTGACCTACAAAACTTCACAAGTTGACTCTTGGGCAGATGTGGATGGTTGAAGAGCAAGTTAGGACTTCAAGCACAGCAAGGAGAGGGGGTTTCCACTTGCTCTTTCCTGGGTCAGCTCCTTTCTCTGAGCTTTCTCTCCTCACCCTGCTCCCAAGCTGAGGAAGGTAATTCACACCATCTGGGTATTCTATTCTACCCTTTTGCTACCTCTCTGGAAGACATTTGCATTTTACACTGTCTCTAACCTCAGAGGCCCAGGACTCAGAAATCCAGCACCTGTACCTGGGACCCCATCAGTGCCACAGGCAGAGGGCAGTCTGCCCTCCCTGAAGCCCTCCCTTCAGCAAATGTTTTCACGTATCTATTGGGTCCTCAGAAAAGGCATGACATGCTTTTCTTTTCTTTTGGAGAGGTTTTTGTTATAGGGTACGTGCGCTCGCCAGAAACAGAGAGAGACAGACAGAAAGCGAGAAATCTACCCCCAGGGGGGATGGTCACGCCGCAATCCCTTCTCCTCCATTCTCCTCTCAGGATCTTGGGCACGCACATGTACCCGGCATGAGTTTAAGCCACCGGGTCCAGGACTCAAACCATAGTCGACTACATGGGAGTCCAGCGACATAGCCACTATGCCAACTGCTGGTCCCAACATATTTTTCTATGTAAAAGTGCATCATGCCTTTCTGAGGACCCAGTGAGGGGTCCTCAGAGGAACAGTGAGCAGGGATCGGGAAAGTACTTTCGGAGGAGAAAAAAGCTATTTGTAGGGTGTGAAGTCTGGAAGAAGGTGGGTTTTTAAACATGAGCATCTGATTGGGATTGGGCAAAATTTGTGATGTAACAGTTTAGGATTGGAGGACACAGAGAGGAGGGTCTCAGAAAATAAGTAATTGTTTGATAAAGCCAGTGGTCTGCCCAGTTAAGCACACCATTGTTCCGAGAAGGGGGCTGTTTGAGCAATCTATTGTTGGGATAAATTGATTTTCAGGAAGATCCTGAAGCAAATAATGAAGTTATTTACGGGTTTACAGTCTTATCTTCCTGGGCAAGAAATTTCTGGAATATTCAAGTCCTGTGGGTGCAGGCGGGCTCAGTGCTGAGAAGCAGGGAGGCTGCGGCAGTGTGGCTGAGCACCAAGGGTGGCCTGGGCTAGGTAGGGGACGTTGAAGACAGAAAAGTGGATAGACTGAGGTACATTTTTGGAAATAGATCAATGGCACTAAATCCATCTGATGGAAAGGTAGGCTCCATGGGGCCAGCAGGTGGCAAGGTGATTAAGGGTGTTGCGCTACCACGTGGCTGACCACAGTTCAAGTCCTGAACCTGGCAGCTTGCTTTCTCACTTTCTGTATCTCTCTGTCCCTCTGAATGCATGAATGAATAAAGTGAAAATAATTCTTTAGAAAAAAAGAAAAAGAAAGGTAGGCATTAGGATGGCTGTGGTTTTTGGCCTGAGCCAGCAGGTAGGTGGTAGGACCATGTACTGAGATGGAAATGAAGATGGAACAAGGCCTACAAATGGGTTTGCTTGTGGCAATTGAAAGTGTGGTTTTGGGGGCCAGCAGATGGGTTAACGGTGAAGTTACTGGAATCCCACATGGCCGACCACAGTTTGAGTCTCAGACCTGGTGGCTTGAAAGTCACACCGGGCTTGTGTCTGTGCAAGCCCAAGATCCTTGGAGGAGAATGGAGGAAAAGGGATTGTAGCATGGCCATTCCTCCTCCTCGGGGGTGATTTCTCACTTTCCCTCTCAATGTCTCTGTCTCTCAGGTGAGCACATGTGCCCTAGGGCAAAAAAAAAAATTCCTCTTAAAAAAAAAATTTGTTTTTGAATATGTTAGGGTTAGGATGTCTCAAGGCCCCTGAGTAGAGATGTCAGGTGTGTGGTTGGATGCATGAGTCTGAAGTACAGGCAGTAATCTTGGAGATTTTAATTAAAAATTAAAATTTGGGGGGACCAATAGGTGGTATGGTGGTTAAAGCGCTAGACACTCCCACATGGCCAAATGCGGTTCGAATACTGGACCTGGTGGCTTGCTTTCTCACTTTCCCTCTCTCTTTGTGTGTGTCTCTCTCTGGTCAAATTTAAATAAATAAAATTAAAATAAATACTTAAAAAAATTGAAATTTGGGGGACCAGCAGTTAGTGTAATGGCTATGTCGCTGGACTCCCATGCAGTCGACTATGGTTTGAGTCCCAGACCTGGCGGCTTAGACTCACACCTGGTGCATGTGCGGGCATGCCCAAGATCCGGAGAGAATGGAGGAGAGGGGTTTGCGGAGTGGCCATCCCTGTCTCCAAAAAAAAATTAAATTAAAATTTGGGAGAGTCCGCACTGGACTCCCACATGACTTAGTGCAGTCTGAGTCCTGGACCAACAGCTTGAAAAGCCCACAGGGCGTGTGTGTGTGTGTGTGTGTGTGTGTGTGTGTGTGTGCCTCCAGCCTAAAAGCCCAAGAAAGGAGAAGGGATTGCAGTGTGGCCACACCCCCTCCAGGGGGTGGGATGATTTCTCACTTTCTCTCTGGTCTTTGACTCCCTCCTGTGAGTGTAAACACTTACCCTGTGGCAAAAACCTAAAAAAAAAAAAAAAAAAAAAAAGTGGGGAGAGTCATCAGCACGTAGTTCCCACTTCGTACCATGGAAATGGGCAAAGCTTCACCTGGGGAGCAAGGACAAAGAGAGGGAAATGGGGAGCTCACCTGCAGCACAGCATATGAATAAGGGAGGCAGAGAAAGAGTGGCAGTGGGGTCAGAGGAAATTCGAAAGTGAGAGGTCAGGACTGGAGTGTTTCAAGGAGGGCGTGGTAGACTGGGTTAAATGGCACACAAATCTGATGGGTGTTCCCAGGAAATGGCGTGGCAGCGAGGAGAGAGCTAGGATCTTCCTCCCCTCACTGACTGCCTGTGACCTTGAGCTTCATTTAAAAAAGAAATAGCTTTTTTGTTTGTTTTGTTTTTGCCAGGGGGCATGTGCAGAGAGCGAAGAAAGCACCTCCCAGTGGGGCATGGCCACACCCTTATCCCCTCTCCTCTGCTTCTCAGTCCCTTCAGAATTTGGGACCCATATGCACAGGCTCTGGCATTTTTTTTTTAAGTTATAAAACCAAGTTATTTTAATTTAACTTTATTTATTTACTTGTCTATTTTAGAGTAACAGAGAGAGAGAGTGAGAGAGGGAAAGTGAGAAAACAAGCCACCAGGTCCGGGACTCGAACCGCAGTTGGCCACGTGGAAGTCTAGTGCCCCTAACCACCACGCTACCTGCTTGCTCTTCTGGCATTTTTTAAAAGCCTCCAGTGCCAATATTCGAACCTTGTGGTCAGCCAGTACGATCTGGCTCCCTTAACTACTAAGTCATGGGAACAGCCCAATTTTATTTTTATTTCTGATAACATTCCCTGGGGGCCAGCAAGTGGCTTGGTGGTTAAGGGCCCTGGACTCCCACATGGTCGACTGCGGTTCTGGACCTGGTGATTTCTTTTTCTTCTTTTTTTTTTTGGAGAGGTTTTTGATATAGGGCATGTGCATTTGACAGAAAGACAGAGAGAAGCAGAGAGACAGAAAGCAAGAAATCACCCCTTGTATGGATGGCCACGCCGCAATCCCTTCTCCTCCATTCTCTTCTTGGGATCTTAAGCAAGTACGCATACACACCCCGGGTGAGTTTAAGCCACTGGATCTGGAACTTGAACTGCAGTTGACTACATGGGAGTCCAGTGACATAGCCATTACGCCAGCTGCTGGTCCCATTGTATTTATTTTTTTTAAAAAAGAATTATTTAATTTATTTATTTTAAATTTTGACCAAAGAGAGAGAGAGAGAGCGAGAGAGAGCAAGCGAGCGGGAAAGTGAGAAAGCAAAGCAAGTCACCAGGTCTGGGACTTGAACCATAGTTGACCATGTGGGAGTCCAGTGCCTTAACTACCATGCCACACCAGCTGGCCCCTATTATTATTATTATTATTATTATTATTTAAATTTGTTCATTGTCATTTTATTTTTATTTATTTAAAATTGACCAGAGAGAGAGAGAGAAAAAGTGAGAAATCAAGCTTCCAAGTCCAAGATTCAAACTGTGGTCAGTCATGTGGGAGTGTCCAGCGCCTTAATCGCCATGCCACCTGCTGACCTATGAGCTTTGTTTTGTTCACTGATATAACACAAGTGCCTAGGACAATGCTCAGAACACAAAACAAGTGTTCAACAAAGACCCTGAGTAATTGTGTCAGATACTGGTGAAGCATCTTTGGAGATGTTTTTGCTATAGGGCATGAGCACTCACCAGAAAGAGAGAGACAGAAAGGGAGAAATCACCTCCCAGAGGGGATGGCCATGCCACAATCGCTTCTTCTCCATTCTTCTCTCAAAATCTTAGGCACGCACACACACACATCTGATGTGAATTTACGCCAACAGGTCCGGGACTCGAACTGTGATTGACTACATGGGAGTCCAGCGACATAGCCATTATGCCATCTGCTGGTCCCTATTTTTAATCTGACCAGAGAGGGACAGAGCAAGAGAGAAAGAGAGAGAGAAAGTGAGAAAGGAAGCCACCAGTTCTGGGACTTGAACTGTTGTCGGCCATGTGGCAGTCCAGCTCCCTTAACCACCATACCACCTTCCAGCTCTAATTTATTATTATTATTATCTTTAGTTTGACTAGAGAGAGACCAAGAGAGAGAGAAAGCAAGAAGACAAGCCACCAGGTTCAGGACTTGAACTATGGTCAATCACATGGGAGTCCAGCCTTTTAACGACCACACCACCTGCCGGTTCCAATGTATTATTTTTTAAAAAGATTTTTTGCTGTCGGGCACGTGCATTTGCTCAAGAGAGACAGGAAGAGACAGTGAGAGGGGAAGTGAGAAATCACCCCCTGGGGTGTTGGGTGTACTGCAACCCGTTCTCCTCCGTCTCCTCTCAGTATTCTGGGCATGCATGCACATGGACCTGGTATACTTTTTTTTCCTTTCTTTTTCTTTTCTTCTTAAAAGAACTACTTAACTTCAGACCTGACAGCTTGCTTTCTTACTTTACTTCTCTCTCTTTGTCTCTCTCTGGTCAACCTCAATAAAATAAAAATAAAAACAATAATAATAATAATAATAATGACAATGAGTTAAATAAAATAAAATAAATCTTTTTAAAAAAAGAATTATTTAGGGACCAACAGTTGGCATAATGGCTACGTTGTTGGACTCCCATGTAGTCAACCACAGTTCAAGTCCCAGACCCAGTAGCTTAAACTCACACTAGGCATGGTGTGTGCGTGTCCAAGACTCCAAGAGGAGAATGGAGGAAACAGGATTGTGTCCTGGCCATCCCCCCTGGGGGGTGATTTCTCTTGCTTTCTGTTTGTTTCTGTCTTTCTGGAGAGCTCAAGCGCCCTATTAGCAAAAACCTCCCCTCCCCCAAAAAAGAATTACTTCGCTTTTTAATTAATTTGTTTGTTTATTTATTTATTTTCATTTGACCAGAAAGTAACAGAGTGAGAGAGAAAGAGAAAGTATGAAAGCAAGCCACCAGGTCCAGGACTTGAAACACACATGCTCATGTGGGAGTCCAGCACCTTTAGCCACCACGCCACCTGCTGGCCCCTGATGTGCTTTTCAATCCACTGAGTCAAGGACTCTAATTGTGGGGTCTGTCATGCAGGATCTAGCACCTTAACCACCAAGCCAGCCTATTTTTTTTTTAAAGTTTATTTATTTATTTATTTAATAAGGGAGAGACAAAGAGACAGGTAGGTACCTTCAATGGCATCCACTCTCAGATTCAGCCAGACACCATCACAGACACACATGTGCCCAGGGTCCTTAGGGAGGTCCTGGGATTCAAACCCAGGACCTTGAGCATGTGTATCTAGTTGCATTACTGCTATACTATTGCCTGATCCCTCAGATGATCTCAATTTAGTAGTGTGGTGATTAGAAAGGGTATATACCAGGTCAGCAGGTGGTGTGGTGGTTAAGGGCGTGGGACTTATGGTTCGAGTCCCAGACCTGGCAGCTTGCTTTATCACTTTCCCTCTCCATCTCTTTCTCTTGTTCTGTCCCTCTCTGATCAAATGAAATAAAGTTAAATAAAGTAATTATTTTTTTTTTTTAAAGAAAGGGTAGATACTAATGAAGTGAGATGACAGGCCACCTGCCACCTTTTTGTTCTCATCTTTTTTTTAATAATTATTTATTTTATTTATTCATTCATTTATTATTTTTTAATTTGACCACAGAGAGACAGAGGGTGAGAGAGAGAGAGAGAAAGTAAGAAGGCTAGCCAGCAGGTTTAGGACTTGAACCCTGGTCAACCATGTGGGAGTGTCCAGCGCCTTAACCACCACACCACCTGCTGGTACCTCTGTTCTCATCTTGATGAGCTGTGGGAAAGTGAGAGAGCCACAGTGAAGTTACCCCACCAATGCTGACCAGGGGCCGGATACCTGGGAAAGTCAGGCTCGGCATCACCTGGGTATGCCTCTCATGGTTTCTGGAATGGCTTCAGCCGTGATCCTCCTACAGCCTCATGGTGAGGGTTACTGTGGACTCTGCCCTCTTACCTCCACCGGTTTTTCCTCTCAGTCCCCTACCTTGGCTCAGGTACTGGTCACTGCCTTTGCCTGGTCACTGGCCTCTCTCCCTGCCTCCAGCTAGACTCATGTGTCAGAAGCCTTGCTGCCAACTTCTCAGTGGCTCCTCACTCCTTTCAAGTAGCCTAACAATCAAGTATTTATGAGGGACCAGCTCTTTGCCAAGCCCAGGACAGGCACAAGAGATCTAAGAGCAAGCCAGAGAGCTGCGTCCCTGCCTTTGTGGAGCTTACAGTCCTGTGGGAGAGACCCACTGAATGGTTCCCTTACCATCCGCACTGGAGAGGTTCCAAAGCCCACAGATGGGGCACCTGACCTAGACTTGGCCATCAAGGTCAAGGTGAGGTGAGGGGACCAGCAGATGGCGTAACGTAGTTGACTGCAGTTTGAGTCCCAGACCTGGTGGCCTGAACTCGCACTGGGTGCATGTGCGTGCAGGCCCAAAATCCAAAGAGGAGAGTGGAGGAGAGTGGAGAAGGGATTGCAGTGTGGCCATCTTCCCCTGGAAGGGAGGGGGGGATGATTTCTTGCTTTCTGTATCTGTATTTCCCATGAGCGCAGACACCCTAACCTCTCTTTTTAAAAAAACCCTCTTTTGGGGACCAGCGGGTGGCATGGTAGTTAAGGCAGTGCACACTCCCACATGCCTGATGATGGTTTGAGTCCTAGACCTGGTGGCTTGCTTTCTTACCTTCTCTCTCTCTCTCTCTCTCTCAGATCAAATTTAAAATAAATGAATGAAAAAAGAAAGTTAAATAAATCATTCTTTAAAAAAAAAAAAAAAACCAAAACTGGGACCAGAAGGTGGCA
>NW_006160147.1:2314243-2316313 GCF_000334495.1 Tupaia belangeri chinensis
AAGAAAAAAAAAGAAAAAAGAGGTGAGACCTTAACGGGAATTGGTCAGGCAAGGCGGTAGAATCTGAGGCCCTCAGAGACTGAGTCTTGTTGATCATCACTGATCATCCACAGTCTTGCTGACATGCTGGCCAACTGCACCCTGGGTGCTGGATTGTCTGTAATTCCACAATGGCCACTCCTTTACCCTGTCCTACTCCCACAGATCTTTTTAAAATGACACCTCCTCCAAGAAGACTGACTCCTGTCCCCATGCGGTTCATCTCACCCTCACCTCCAGCTAGCCTTCTCCCCTCCCTCCCTCTCTCCCCTAGGGCCTTGTGGTCTCCACATCCCTGCACGCTTACCCTTTCTTATAAAAATTATTTAATTTTATTATTTCAATTTGACGAGAGAGAGAGAGAGAGAGAGAGGGAGAAAGGCGTCAGATCTGGGACTCAGTCGTAGTTGGCCATGTGGGAGTCCGGCACCTTAATTACCAAGCCACCTGCCAGCCCCTGCTTGGCTTTTCTTAGCACTCTTTCACTTTAGGTAACCCTACTTCACTATCTGCTTCACAAAATGAGAATCTGCAAAGTCCAGGGCACTCTCACTCACCCTGGTGCTCCCAGCACTCAGTTGGGCCAGGTATATTACAGACAAAGATGCTGAATGAAAGGATCTATCCTCTGCTGGCCATGCCCCAGAACAGGGCAGGAAAAAATAAAAGATTTGAGAGACTACCAATGACAGGGCTAGGGAGAGGCTGGAGACATCAGAAAGCTGTCTGGCTGAAGGTGGGTCATGTTCTGATGGGAGGTTTGGGAATGTTTCCTTTTTGCATGCTCTTGCCAGAGAGACAAAGTGAGACATTCACCCAATTGAGAATGGACACACACACACACACACACACACACACGAGCCCAGTGTGATTTTCAAGCCATCAACTCTGGGACTTGAACTCGCAGTCAGCCATGTGGGATCCAATGCCTTAACCTCCACCCCTGCCACCTGCTGTCCCCCCACCCCCCAAATGTGTTTTTTTTTTAGAATTATTTTATTTAACTTTATTTATTATTATCATTATTATTTTCCAGTTTCATCAGAGAGAGACAGAGAGAGAGAGAGGAAGTGAGAAAGCAAGCCACCAGGTCCGAGACTCGAACCACTGTCGGTCATGTGGGAGTCCAGCGCCTTTACCACCATGCCACCTGCCGGCCCCCAAGTATGTTTTTAAAACCCGGAATCCAGCCCAACCTGGGCCAGCGTTAACTCAATACTCTGCAATGCTATAAGCCCTAAGGAAGATCCATTTGGTTACTGGGTGGACTTGTATGCAGGCTTGATTCTGGGCTGATACGGAAAGGGTGACCGGAAGGAAGGGCAGCAGGAGATTCTGTTGAGGTTGCGTGTTTTTTTCCCTCCCTCTCTTAATAAACTGAAAAACAAACACCCCCACCCCCCTCCCATCTAGGCTGTGTGTCTGGAGCGGTTAAGGAAGCTCAGAGCTGGCCGGATCGCTTCTTAGGTCTGGTTCTACGGTGAGAAGATCGTCTGCAGCCACCCTCATACCTGGCAGAGGGAGTGGGCAGAAACCACCCTCTTTCTTCTTTTCTCTCCACTCCCTCCCTCCACCTCCACCAGTCCCTGCCCCGAACCTTAGCTCTCTCCTCCCAACAGAGGTTTCCAGCTGTTGATGCCTGGATGGACCCGGCTGCAGGGAGGAGGAGGAAACTCTGTCCCTCCCTCCTTCCACATCTCCCCACCCTCCCTCCTCCTCCTCCCCTGCCCGCTCTCGGTCTCCCTCCCCCTTTCTCCTCTTAGGCTGTCGAGTCGCCTCGCAGCGGCGAGCTGCGAGCGCCGCTCTCTCCTCCCAACAGAGGTTTCCAGCTGTTGATGCCTGGATGGACCCGGCTGCAGGGAGGAGGAGGAAACTCTGTCCCTCCCTCCTTCCACATCTCCCCACCCTCCCTCCTCCTCCTCCCCTGCCCGCTCTCGGTCTCCCTCCCCCTTTCTCCTCTTAGGCTGTCGAGTCGCCTCGCAGCGGCGAGCTGCGAGCGCCCTGCTCCAGTCCCGGCTTGGAACTGAACTG
>NW_006160147.1:2316358-2317704 GCF_000334495.1 Tupaia belangeri chinensis
GGCCGCGCCGCCAGCGTCGGAGCCCCTGCCTCGGAGCGCCGAGCGGGAGAGCCCGAGAGCCGCCGAGCGGGGCGGGCCGGCGCAGTGTCCGGGCCAGTCCGGGAGCAGGAGCGCGGAAGGCAGGGACGCGGCCGCAAGCCAGGGCAGAGGGCAGAGTGCAGAGAGAGGCCTGCCTCGGCCGAGGGGCCCGGCCGGAACCAGCTCGCCGCCGGGGAAGGCAGCCCCTCGGGGCGCAGATCCCGGTGGCCACCGGTCCGGAGCTACTCCCAGGCCGACGGTGGGGGGCGTGCCCCCTCCCAGCCCAGCTGCTCCAGCCCCGCCGGCCTGCACGTTGCGTCGCCGGGGTATGTGAGCGGGAAGCCCCAGCTACCAGCCGCGAGGACCGCACGGAGGAGGAGGCGGAGCAGGAGCGCGGAGCGGCGAGCCCGAAGCCGAGCGCCTGGCTGAGTAGTAAGTGCGCCCCGAGCGCGCCGTCGCCCCCCTCTCCCCAGCCCTGCGAAGTTTGACACTCGCGCCCCACGTTGCTGGGCACACGCCGGCTCGTCCCTCCGAGTTTCCATCCCTTATAAAGTTTTCCGAGGAGGAAGGAGCCCTCATCTGCCCCCCAACAACGCCTGCCGGCGGCAAGCCCCTTCGGGGAGACCTGCGTCCTTGTGGAGAGGGGTGGCAGCCCCTACGACCGTGGGTGGCTCCGTGTGTGTGTGTGGGCGCGCACACACCACGCGAGGCGAACTTGGGGTGCGCCCCCCACGCCCGCTTCTCGTCCACCGGCTCCCACCAGCCTGACTATGCGCCCAGTTTAAGGATTTCTCCGCGGGAAGCCGAGGCGACGTGTGCGCGCCCTGGGGCTCGGGTGCCTGCGACCAGACGCAGAGCTGCGCCACCCCGGTGGTGTGGGGTGTCGGGGGTCAGCCGCGCACTCGGGCCGCCCTTCCATCAAAATCTGAAATCCTTCAAAATCTGCACCCCACCCCCGCCTCCCACCCCGGGGTGTCGGAGGTGGGCCTTTTCATCCCTGTTTCGTTGCAAAAGCAAATCGCGCCTCAGTGTAGGGAGATGCAGGGAGATGCGGAGGGGGAATCGCTCAGTTCTCAGCGGCTCGCCATTGTTTTCCCACCCCGCGCGTTCCGTACGTAAACACACACGCACACACACACGTGTGTGTGTGCGCGCGTGTGTGTGCATGAGTGTGTGAGCCGGCTCACGCTGCTTCGAGGCCCCAGGCGCGCAAGGATCGCCCGCGGGACTCGCCCAGCTGCCCGCCCGGCTCTTCAGACCGGAGGTGCTCCCCGACTTAACTGCGGCTGGAGGGGGCCACAGGCGAGGGGGGGCGGAGAGGCGGGGCG
>NW_006160147.1:2317807-2318607 GCF_000334495.1 Tupaia belangeri chinensis
GTCGCCTCCGCCCGCCACTCTGGGCAGCAGCCTCCCTGACAGGGGCTTGGAGGAAGCCGAGGAGTTTTCCTGGGAAGTTTGCTTTGACTCTGTGGGAATTTCCGGGCAGAGCGCCTGGGAGCTGGCGCTAGTGAAGGGGTCTGGCGAAGAACGGCCGGAGAAGATGCTGCTGTCAGGGCGGCGTTTCCAGAGGCCCCGAGACCCACTGAGCTCCCTCAGCAAGTGCAAGTGCCTGCTTGCGAGTCGCTGAGATGCAGCACATTGGGGCCCGGTTCCCCACCGGTGGGCAGCGCGTGTAACTTTTCTGGACGTTCCGCTGTGAGCAATGGGGAGTCCTGTACCCATCTTTGACGCGGGCGTGTCTGAGCGATCGTGGGGACGGCTTTCCAAGGTGTGAACTTCAGGAGGGCAGGGATTCACCTGCTCCAGACCTGTGACAGTCGCGTGTAGCCACGAATAGCCTGAAGTTTAAGAGCCAGGGAACTGGAGAAGTTAGATCTCTGTTGCTGCTGCTGGTGGTGTGACCTCAGTGGGCTCCTCGCAAGATGGGGCTAAACCAACAGGACTGGCCTCAGGGAGTTGTCCTGAGTACTGGAGGCCACACAGGGCCGGGCACGTGGTGCTGGGATTGGCCAGCTGTGTTGCTGTTACTGTTGAGGGGACGTCTGCAGAGCCCAGGGGGACACTGGGGCCAGCTCACTTGGTCGCTGGTAACGCTGGTTATAAGGCTGCTGTGCGGGAACCAGCAGTTAGCGTAATGGCTATGTCGCTGGACTCCCACGTAGTCCACCGGCATTCGC
>NW_006160147.1:2320397-2334901 GCF_000334495.1 Tupaia belangeri chinensis
CACCGGCCGGCCCGGCTCTTCAGCCCGGAGGTGCTCCCCGACTTAACTGCGGCTGGAGAGGGCCAGAGCCGAGGGTGGCCGGAGAGCCGGGCGGGGCTGCGAGCCGGCCTGGGCGGGAAGTGCATTTTGAACTTCAGCCCTGGACCTTCCCGGGAGGACGCGATCGCTCGAGCGGTGGCTCCCGCCCTGGAGCGCCCGCGGCAGCTGGGAGGGCTCTTGCGCCACTCTTCGAAGGACCCCCCCTGCAATGGGCAGCAGCCTCCCTGACAGGGGCTTAGAGGAAGCCGAGGAGTTTTCCTGGGAAGTTTGCTTTGACTCTGTGGGAATTTCCGGGCAGAGCGCCTGGGAGCTGGCGCTAGTGAAGGGGTCTGGCGAAGAACGGCCGGAGAAGATGCTGCTGTCAGGGCGGCGTTTCCAGAGGCCCCGAGACCCACTGAGCTCCCTCAGCAAGTGCAAGTGCCTGCTTGCGAGTCGCTGAGATGCAGCACATTGGGGCCCGGTTCCCCACCGGTGGGCAGCGCGTGTAACTTTTCTGGACGTTCCGCTGTGAGCAATGGGGAGTCCTGTACCCATCTTTGACGCGGGCGTGTCTGAGCGATCGTGGGGACGGCTTTCCAAGGTGTGAACTTCAGGAGGGCAGGGATTCACCTGCTCCAGACCTGTGACAGTCGCGTGTAGCCACGAATAGCCTGAAGTTTAAGAGCCAGGGAACTGGAGAAGTTAGATCTCTGTTGCTGCTGCTGGTGGTGTGACCTCAGTGGGCTCCTCGCAAGATGGGGCTAAACCAACAGGACTGGCCTCAGGGAGTTGTCCTGAGTACTGGAGGCCACACAGGGCCGGGCACGTGGTGCTGGGATTGGCCAGCTGTGTTGCTGTTACTGTTGAGGGGACGTCTGCAGAGCCCAGGGGGACACTGGGGCCAGCTCACTTGGTCGCTGGTAACGCTGGTTATAAGGCTGCTGTGCGGGAACCAGCAGTTAGCGTAATGGCTATGTCGCTGGACTCCCACGTAGTCAACCGCCATTCGCCTCAGTGTCGCACCCGGTGGCTTAAAACTCACGCCGGGTGCGTGTGCATGCGTGCCCAAGATCCCGAGAGGAGAATGGAGGAGAAGGGATTGCGGCGTGACCATCCCCTCTGGGGGGTGATTTCTCGCTTTCTATCTCTCTGTCTCTGTCTGGCGAGCGCATGCGCCCTATAGCGAAAACCTCTCCAAAAAAAAAATTAATTAATTAATTAATTAAATTAAAAATAAGGCTGCTGTGCTTGTCGCACTCCCTATCTTCCCTTTCCTGACTCTGGCTGCACAGATCTCCCTTGCCCTTCCCACTTCTTGTCTAGTTCCATCTTCTTGAGTTTTTTCTTTTCCTTCCTCCCATTCTTAATGATTTTTGCGAAACATAACTTCATTCCCTCCTTTCTTCATTTTTAAAATCCCACTTCTTGTCTAGTTCCATCTTCTTGAGTTTTTTCTTTTCCTTCCTCCCATTCTTAATGATTTTTGTGAAACATACTTCATTCCCTCCTTTCTTCATTTTTTAAAAAATTATTTAATTTTATTTATTCATTCATTTATTATTTTAACTTGACCAGAGAGAGACATACGGGGGTGGGGTGGGGAGAGAAAGTGAGAAGAAAGGAAGCTGCCAGGTCTGGGACTCGACCCACGGTCGTCCATGTGGGAGTGTCCAGTGCCCTAACCATCACACCGCCTGCTGGTCCCCCTCCTCATTCTTAAAAATCAAACCTGGGGGGCCAGCAGGTATGTTTAAGGCATGTGGTTATACCACATGGTCGACCACGGTTTGAGTCTTGGACCTGGCAGCTTGATCTCTCAATCTCTTCCTCTTCCTCTCTCTCTCTCTCTCTCTTTTTTTTTCTCTCTCTCTTTCTCTCTTGATTTCTCTCTCTGGTCAAGTAAATAATAATAAGTAAAATTAAATAAGTAATTCTTAAAAAAAATTCAATCTTAGCCTAACCGTGGGTTCTCTCAATGGAAATCAGTCCCCAAGAAGGAAGTGTCTGTCTCCAAAAGGGTGTCCCCAAGCATCCTGAGCCTGAGTAGCTGGTTCGGGATTGGATGTGCATTTGTGTCTCTGGGATTGGTGAATTTCCCAGGCGAGGAGCCCAGGTGTCTGGGGCTCTGGGGAAGAGTCAGGTGGGATGGGAGGGGGTGTCCCTGGAGGAGCTCTGTTCCCTGGGTGGTGTCTGTGTCTCCTGCTGCTGGCACTCATTCGGGAGGGAGTGGCTAGCCCAGCTGCCTGGGCAGACTGGATGTGGGATCTGGGCTAAGCCAGGGGCCACGTTTTACCTTCAACTTTATACTTGTGGTTGGAGGATTTTCTAGGAATTGGGGTATGTAACAGTCTCCTCCTCTGACTCCAGACTTTGCAAATGCATAGCACACAAGAGAGGTAGCTGAGTAACAGGGAGAGAAGCAGGCTGCCACCTGTCAGCCCTGCTGCCCATAGACAGGTCTTCTGCCCTCCTTTCTCTGACCACTAACCCCTGCTCCTGGCCTGGGGGAGATGACTCAAGTGTTGCTTTTTTGTGCTTGGAGATCCTGCAAGTGGGCAGTTTTTAGTAATGAGAGCCAGCACTGCCATCACCCCCCTTCATTCCTTTAGCAGAATTTGTTGAACCCGTGTTATGTGCCAGGCTCTGCCAGGCAGTGAGATGACAGGTGAGCATGCCAGGCAGCACGTCTGTCTTTGGAGAGGACACAGACAGTAAGTGCCTCCACACACCAGGGCGGTATCAGATCAAGGTGTGTGCCGGGAGGGATCCCCTCCAGGGGATGTGATAGATAGTCAGGTGGGGATGGGCAGGTGTCCCAGTGGCCCTGGATTGGGAGCCAGTGAAGGTCACCCTGGGGAGAGGACAGCTCAGCCCAGGCCTGAAAGATGAGAAGGAGCCAGCTGCCCAAAGACCAGAAGAAAGTAGATTCCAGGGACCGGGAACAGCCAGTGAAAGACCCTTGAGGCCAAAACAGAAGCCAGAAACCATAGCTATGTGGCTGGAGGGTGAGACTGGAGAAGTCAGAGGAGCGCCACTCTCTCCAGACCTGGTAGGACTGGTTCGGAACCTGGATTTTATTGCCAAGGTGATGGGAGGCCATTGGAGAGTTTCAAGAAAGGGAGTGACATGATCTGATTTATGATTTTAAAAGATTATTTGGTTAACAAGAAACAGTAATTATAGTTGCCCCAGGGAAGAGAAATGGTGGCTGAGTGATGGGTGGGGAAAAGATTGTGTTTTTGTTGTAGATTCTTTTGTCCTTTCTGAATTTAGTATCAGGTGCCTGTGTATGTGTGTATATATATAAAAACAGAAATGTAATTTGAACAAAAAGTAACTTAAAATCTGGAAAATAGGGGCCAACAGATGGCGTAGAGGTTAAGGTGCTCAATCCCACACAGTTGACTGCAGTTCAAGTCCCAACCCAGTGGCTTGAAAAATCACGCCTGGTGGTGTGTGTAATGTCCAAAGTCGTGAGAGGAGAATGGAGAAGGGCTTACAGCGTTCTTACTTTCCCTCTCTGCTCCTTTCTGGCAACCTCAAATGCCCTATAGCAAAAAATTGAAAGAACACCCTAGAAATATATATGAGGTGAGAAGAAAGGAATATAAAGCTCTGTGGTGTAGTACTAGCTTCGTAAAGATAATTAGATGTAAGATACGTGTACACATAGGAAGGGGACTACATTCACATGTTTTCAGAGGTCTACTCTTCTGGATAGTAGACAGAAGGTTATTTCCTTTATTTTCTGTTGGCTTTTCCAGTCTTCTGCAATGCTTAAGAATCAGTTTTTTTTTTTTTGGAGAGGTTTTTGCTATAGGGTGTGTGTGCTCACCAGAAAGAGAGACAGAGAGACAGAAAGTGAGAAATCACCCGCCAGGAGGGATGGCCATGCAGCAATCCCTTCTCCTCCATCTTCCTCTCGGGATCTTGAGCACGGACGCACACACGCCTGGTGTGACTTTAAGCCACTGGGTCCGGGACTCAAACTGTGGTCAGCTACCTGGGAGTCCAGTGACTTAGCCATTACACCAACTGCTGGTCCCCAAGAATTACTTTTTTTTTTAGAAAGTTATTTGCTATAGGGCGTGTGTGTTCACTGGAGAGACAGAGACAGAAAGTGAGAAATCACCCCCCAGGGTAAAAGGCCACACTGTAGTCCCTTCTCTAGTCTCTTGGGGATTTTGGACATGCACACAACACGCACCCAGTATGAGTTTTAAGCCTCCGAGTCCAGGACCCAAACTGTGGTTGACTATGTGGAGTCCAGTGATGTAACCATTAGAGTAATCCATCTACTGGTCTCATGAATTTTTTTTTTCTTTTAAAGAATAATTTCATTTACCTTTATTTGTTTGCTTGTTTATTTATTTTAATTTGACGGGGGAGGGGGAGAAAGAGAAAGTAAGTGAGAAAGTGAGAAAGGAAGCCTCTGGGTCTGGGACTTGATCAGCGTTGGCCATGTGGGAGTCCAGTGAATTACCTGCCAGCCCTATGAATTACTTTTATAAGTTGGAAAGAAAAAGAAAAAGGAGGCATGGTTTTGACTGCTAAATAAAAATAGCTTTAAGGTGGCCAGCCACTGGAGTAGTGGTTGAGGCTGCTGGAAGCCACATGGCCGACTGTGATTTGAGTTCCAAACCTGGCAGCTTGGAAAACCCTCCAGATGCATGTATGTGCGTGCCCAAAATTCCGAGAGGAGAATGGAAAACGGATTGCAGTATGGCCATCCCCCAGGAGGTGATTTCTCACTTTCTTTTCCTGTGTTAATTTTTAATTTATTATTATCATCATTATTATTTTATTTGCTGTAGGACACATGCACTCTCCAGAGAGAGAGAGAGAATGTGAGAAAGAAAACCACCAGGTTGAGGACTTGAACCACAGTTGGCCATGTGGGAGTCCAGCACCTTAACCATGCATCGCCTGCTGGCCCCTGAAAAAAGAATAGCTTTAAGGGGAGTAAGAATGGAATCAAAGAGGACTGTTGGAGCTGGTTCGTAATTGGAGAGGAGGTGAGGTGAGGAGGTGTTGATGTTTAGAGAGGGCCAGTGGAGGCTGTTTTGGTGGAAGGGACGACCAGACACTGCCAACACAGCACGGCTTCGTCCATACACTCTTGCCTGGAGAGGGCTTTCTAGCCCCACCTCAGATTTGGTGATCAGGAGTGATGGGATCAGTAAAGGTGAACCACTCCGAATGCTGCCTGGCTTTGGAAACAGCTCAGGGTCCACCTACATCCTCATTCCCATCGTTCCATCTGACAGGGAAAGCCCCATCTGGGACATTTGCTTCTTTGAAAACAGCGAGCAGGATTTAGAGCCCCGAGAGGTGTTTGTCACCTAACATCTCCAAGCCTCCATTTTCCCATCTGTGAAAAGGGTCTGTAACCAGAATGCCTGTGTCTTAGACCTGTGGGAAGTAGGCTTGTTCCTCCAGGAGGTCTGGGCCTCCTTGCCCTTGAGGGGCTGACACTCCATTCTGTTATACAAGGATTTTCTCTCTGGGAGTGCTTTGAAATTGGCCCTTATTGGGCAGCTCCCTGGGAAAGTCTCCAGGAAGCTGACAGCACCGGAAAACGTGGAATTCTAAAGCAGCTGTACTCGGGCATGCCCTCCCCCAGCCACATTCAGGGGTGAAGCAAGTGTTTGAAAAGGGCTCTGTGCTGGGAAGGCCGGCCAGGCACTCAGTAAATCGTGCTTTGAATGGGAGTTATTTTTGTGCTCAGTGTTTGCTTAAGAGGGCTCGCTCCTGCCTGAACTCGCTGAGGTCCTCACCCTTTGCTAGTCCCCTTCCTGGAACCCGGATGTATTAGCCAGGGAGGCTGTCACAGTGCCTGTCACCAGATGGAAAACCAGGACCCAAGGAGGTCCACTTCCATGTCTCGGTCACCTCCCTGCCCCCAGGCAGGAAGGCACATTCTGAATGGCGGTCTTGGCCTGGGTGACCCATTGTGTCTATCCCTGTCCTTAGTCCTTGGGAAGACTTGATTAGGAGAGCTGGCCAGCTCAGCAGGGCCACCCCCAATCTCTGCTGGCTTCTCAGATCAGGAGAGACTATACAATTTCTCACGTACCCTCTCTCTGTCTCTATCTCTTTCTCTGGTGAGCACACGCCCTTTGGCAAAAAAATCTCAAAGAAAGAAGAATGTAGACACTGTTCTCTGAGCAGCCATGATGTGGTCTTCCCTTCTAGGAGAGCCCACTGTGTACAATGGCCTGCCCAGAGCAACGCAGGGGGCCACCCCTGCTGCAAAGCCTCGAGGTGCTAAGGGCCTTCACAGCACCCCAAGAACCTGGTTCTCCCAGCCTGCATGGCCCACAGCAAAGATCCACACACTAACACCGGGCCAGCTTCCAGGCCTACTGTTGGTTCTCCTGGCCCAGATGGAGGAGAGCTTGTGTTGGGGGTGGGGGGCATCCCTGTCAGGAAGACCCCTCTTCTTTTCTTTTTATCTAACTTTATTTATTTAGTTTTGACCAGAGAGAGACAGAGAGACAAAGAGAGGGAGAGAGGGGGAGAAAACAAGCTGCCAGGTCGGCCATGTGGAGGTCCAGCACCCTTAACCACCACGCCACCTGCCGGCCCTAGTAAGACCCCTTTTCTCCTGTGATCTGCCTCTTTTGTGAGGACCCAGAGGCCGAGGGCCCCCTGCTGGCACCCAGGAAGAGTGGATCCTGGTGCCCTGTCTGCAAGGGTTTGGGTGGTCCTGGGAATGCCACAGCCAAGGTGGTCAGACCTCCAGGAGGCTGCGAGGTGAGGAGGAAGTGGCCAGAGTTTCCCCTACCCCCTCCTGAGGTCATCGTGGGCAAATGAAGGCTGAGCATAGCCAGGATGCGCTGGGTGTGTAGCCTGGCCACCGGGAGAGGAGCTGGGATTTGTACCCAAATGTGCGGTGTCTTGGGGAGAGGAAGGGAGAAGCGGGCACAGTCTCTCTAGCTGCCACCGCTCTCCTATACGGCATCAACTCCCCAGGCCCGGTAGGTCACTGTGGAGGCCCGACCCTGGGAGGCCATCAAAGCTGGAATTCAGTTCCCCTTACAGACAGCATTCCGACTCCCTCCCCACCTGTGTGCTACCCCAGCAGCGGCCTTAGCATTTAAATGGCCTTGGCACAAAGCCCTGTGAACTGCCCTGGGATCTGGGCTGGCTTGGGGGAGGATTATTAGTATTACCACCTACTTTGTCCCCCTGTGTTTGCTGGGGACACATCCCAGGTAGGGTTTCACCTTTTTGGCTTGAATGAGAAAGGGAAAGGGGCCACAGACTGGGCACAGCACTCCTGGCTCTGTCCCTCCCCCCCTGGTGGTTTTGGTCTGTAATCTTGGCCAGGCCTACAGCTCCCTGGGGGACCCGCCCCAGAGGAGGCCAGACTTTCCTCCCCTCTGCCTTACCTCCCCCAGGCCCCGCCTCCCGCTTGACTCAGAATGGAATGTGCAGCCTGTGGAACAGGATGGGGTGAGAACTGGTTCCCAGAGGGCCTTGGGCCTCGCCTTCCCATCCCCCCATCGGGGTGAGGAGCCTTCGGGCTGGGCCACTCCTTGGCATTGCTGGCGGTGCCCCACTGCAAGCCCCAGGCCCTACTCTGAATTGGAGCAGAGGCGGGTGTCACGTCGCTGAGTCTGGTCATGGGGGGAGCCGGCATAGAGGGGGGTCCTTGGAAGCCCAGGATGAGGGCAGGTGGCGAGTTGGAAGCCGGGCCTCGGAGCAGAGCCCACCCATCTCCAGCCCCTTCGCCGAGTGGCCTGTCCTTGGGGCGTGTATTTATCTTTGTATTTCTAAAGGTGCTAAAAGGACTACGATGGAACGTGAGTGATCAGCGCGTGAGTGATCCGGTGTTTTTCCCATGGAAGGCCAGGAAGAGAGGGTTTGCCCAATACCAGAATAGTGAGAAAAGGGGTGTCTGGCCTGAGGGGTCATTGTGGAAATAGGAGCTCGTGGGATTGGACCGAGAGCCTTTCTCAATGCCAGCCAGTGGGCCTTAGCAGCTACCCAAGGACTCTGAGGCCTCCTGCTCTGCGCTGGTTCCCAGGAGAGGTTGGACTGGAGGGAAGCCTTGGCTGCCCTCATAGGGACTCAAAAGAATGAACTCATTCCTGGCCACACCAGCAGGCCAGGCATTCCTCAGGGTGGGGGGTTTGCAGGGTTTTCCTTCTCAGCAGTGTGGGGTGTGATGCTATCCCCACCCCTACCTGGACAGCCTGCCCCACCTCCCGGCCCTGCAGAAAGAGTCTATAGTCATCCAGCCATCCCGCTGTGGTAGGGTGGGGAAGGAAGGAGGAATAAAAGGCTGGTGGGGAGGGGCTGGGAGGAAACCTGTACACCTCTCCAAGGTGGGGCCGGGGAGCCCAGCATGAATGGGAGCTGCCTAAAGCAGAGGGGAGTGGCCCCTGCAGCCTGGCCTTTTCTCTGGCTTGCCTGGCTCCCCATTTCTTGGCTGGTGGAAGGGATATATGTGTTTGTGCGTGTGTGTAGGCAGGCAGGCCTGTGCACTGGAGACCTTGGCCAGTCCCCTCTGGCCCCTGCAGAACCAGGCAGGGCCTCTGAAAACTCCAGGAAGACGCGGGGACATTAGACCAATGTCAAGAGGAAAAGGGAGAGTGGTCTGGGTGGGGAAAAAAGCGGGAACATACACCCTGGGCTGAGGAAAGGCTATGGCAGGCCCTCCTCTCCCTTCCTCTTGAGCTTTTGCTGCCTAAGTGAGTGACTGGGGTTTCAATCCCAATCCCCCAGGGGAGGGGTGCAGTGGGTAATGTCCTTCTGCCCTCCTTTGCCATCTGTAAACTCAGTTTCCTTCTGGGTGGTCATGGGACCTCATCCAGGAGAAGATGAGCTGAGGCTGTGGTGAGAAAGACAAGACCGGATAGAGAAAAAAACAAGGGTGGGGTCAAGCGTGTACCCTAACAGGTACTCGGGCCAGTAAACTCCCAGGGACCAGAACAGGAAATGATCAGAGAACGGAGGAAGGGCCCAAGGGCCCGTTGTCAAGTACTGCCTTAGGTAGAGGTGGGCAGCAAGAGGGCTTCTCTTAGTCTTCCTACTGCCAGTTCCACTTCTTTTCTCCAAGGGTTGCCAGGCCTTAGAGAAACACTCTTCAACATGGCACCCCCAATTTGGGGGCGGTTTTGCTAGTTGTGGTCACTGATGGGGTTGGAGCTTGAGGAGCCAGCACTGAGGGAAGGGCGTGTGGGTGTGGGTGTGGGTGTGGGTGTGTTGGCCCCCGAGAAGGGTGTCTTTGTTGAACCAGAGACCCATTTGGTTAATTTGCCGCAGCTGTAAGGACGTGCTTAGGAGCTCTCTGATGGGGCTGTAGGATCGAAGGGGCCCTTGGGGAAGAGGGGAGGTTCCTGCTTCACCCACCGGCAACCCCTTCCCAGGCCTTTTTGCTGCTCTTCACCCACAGGTCCTCTTTAGTCCCTTGCCTTTTGGCTTTCCCACCCTCAGAGCTCAACCTTCTCACCCTTCCAGGGACCCCTGTTCTTTGATCCCCAAGGAGAAATGGGCTGGTCAGATTTACCAGTCGAGTTTGAAGTGCTGGTGGCAATGAGTGGGTAATTCCAGAAGTCCGTCACCTCTACCCAGCTCTTCGGAGCCTGATTAATCTAAGGAGAGCCGAAAGGTGGGCATGAGGAGGAAGCTTGGGCTCCGGGGCTGCTCCTCTCATCTGTCCCCAGCACGATGTGGGGTCATCTGCCTTACTCTGGGTCTGCCCCTGGAGCCCGAAGCCAGGGAAGCCAGTGCAGCGTTTATGCAGTTTCGAAGGAGATAGAAGAGAAAAAAGTGCTGATCAGGATTTGGACCAGCAATTAAGGACTCAAGGGTCCAGGAGGGGACCCTGAAGCAGGTGGGGCTGTCAGGGAGGGCTCCAGGAAGACTGGCAGGATGTGGAGAGAGAGTGCAGAGGGCAGAGGAGGGTGTAGGGGCAGACCCCGCACCCCCTAGGGCCTTGTCTGGGTCTCCGAGAGCACAGTACGTGGCCCGGCTGCTCACTGAGGGCCCTGGGACGCCAGGGTCTGGAGGCACACTGAGTTGGGGGCGTCCAGATGAGGTGTCAGGGCTGCTGCCACTGAGGCCTTGTCCAACCACGAGCTCTGCGTGCCAGCTCGGGCAGCAGGGCTTGGGCGGCACTCATACACGTGGCAGTGTTGGGGATGGGGGCTGCCTGTGCTGCGGTGTGTTGGAGTTCAAGTGGATGTGGGCACAGTGGGGCGGGTGGCTCCGGCTCAGGGGCCCTTGGAACCCCGAGCCCCTGCCAGGCGGAGCGCGGGGTGCAGGATGGTTAGGGCCAACCGCATTCGAGCCAGGGAGAGCTAAATGCCTCTGCTGCTTTTCTGCTCTGCTTCGGCCCTCCCTGCCCTTTCGAAAATCAACAACTGTGTCAACAGCGGGGTGATTGTGCTTGGCTGGGGCTGCCAGGACCGGGCAGGTGCTGGCAGGGGCTGCCGGAGCCCCACGCTGGGAGCAGGCTGAGCCTGGCTGCCAGGGCTATGGGATAAACAAGGCCGCACACAGGCAGGCAGGAGGGAGAACAGGTGTCTCAGGAGTGCTGGAGACACAAAGGGCCCCTTGTCTCCTGCTCCAGGTCCCAGGGAGCAGCCCCCCCACCCCCTCCTCTCAGGCCCCACCCAGGGACCAGTGACCAGGTCAGCTAGGGGGTGCTGCCCTCCAGACTCCCCTTGCCTAGTGGTGTTTGCTTATTTTTGCTCAAGATGGAGAGAAAACCAGTGCTTGGGGTTGGGTGCACCCACTGGAGAGGCAGGGATCACAGGTCTCCTGCATCTGAACAGATCCACTGGCTCTGAGGCCTCAGTTTCTCCCTGGAACAATAGCAAGATCGTTCACCCCTGCTGGGGCACCCAAGCAAGAAGTGGGAAGTGGGAAAGGCCCTGGGCTTTTGGGAAGAAGGGTGAGAAGTAGGGAGACCTGGGGGACCCAGGTGGGATTTGGGGCTGGGGTGCTGAGATGTGGTTGTAAGACAAGCCTGTGCCCAGTCCCTGCCACTGCCAGCCCTGTCCCCGGGGAGGGAGAATGACACAGTGGAGAATGACACAGAACCAGCATGGAGGAGCCGCAGCCAGACTGTGTGGTCCCGGGCAAGTACCGGAAGCTCTCGAGACTTGGTTTCCTTGTCTGTAAAATGGGGGTGATGATGACAGTACCTGCCTCCTGCTCACGGGGCTGTCGTGTGAAGCCATCCTGACAACTTTACCAGTTGGGGCCATGGAGGAGAGGCTGTCCCTCCGGGTATTGGGTGTTCGAATCTAGCTAGAGCCTCAGAGGTGGCCAGGGAAACAAATTACTGCAGTGTAGTTAAAATGCCAGAGACCCCTAATGGCCACGGTCTCTAAATGGCCCTGGAAGAATAATGAACTTCTCCAGGATTGTTAGGGAGGAACGTGTGAAGGAGGGTGACAGGAGCTGGGTTTGGAGCGAGGTGTAGGAGTTTGCTTGCCGAGAGCATGGGGAAGGCCTTGTAGGCAGGGTACCCATGATCAGCACCCAGAGGTGTGAAAGTGCATGTTTGTACCTGAGCTACAGTTTTGTGGGGCAGCGTTGGCCGGGTGGCCCGGCCAGGCTGTGAAGGACCTGTGTGGTATGCCGGGGGTTTGGGAGTGTCCCCACTGGCTGTCAGTTACTCCGTGGTCTGGCCAGTTGTGATCCACACTCCATATCTTCCCTCCCTCTTATGCCTTCCACTCCCTTATAACAGGTTCACTTTCTCTGGAATATTCTTCAACTGATACAGAGGCAAGATGGTTTAGTGAAAATACTGTGAGGTGTGAGACACAGAAAGTTCTAGATTTGAAGCTTCTAGATTTTGAATCTTGATGCCTGGCCATTTACCTAGTGTCTTTGAGCCACACTTTTCTTACCTACAAAATAAGGTGAGGGTCTCTCCTGGTGGCAGGGTTATGATGAGGGTGAGGGAGTGGGCCCCAGATGACTGTCAGTGGTAACTTAGGGGTGCTGTGTGATTGGCTGTTTTGGAAGCCTGTGTGGGCCTCCGTCCCTGGGTCTGTAACAAAGAGACAGTGCTCTATCTCCTTCCTTCTGTGATTTTTGTCCAGGACATGGCCAGGCTGCCCATGCCCATGCCTGCGTAGGTAAGTCAGCCGGAAGGCCCAGGACCCCTGACCTTCTACGAAAAGGCTCCCCAGCCTGCTGGACTGAAGTGGAGGGAGCCTGACTCCACGGTGGCTGCAGCCATGGGTTCCAGGCCTTTCTGTGGCTGACCAGGTGCTGTTCCCTGTGCATGGGGCAGTGGGGCACTCCATCCTGCCTTTCCCCCTGGGGTGAAACCCAGGGCTCTATCAAGTCTGCCACTGACAGCCGTGCTGGTGTTTGAGGGGGCTGCTGGACTGCTGCGCTGTACCTGGGCCCCTGTCTAACTCATGCTGCTGCCGGCTCATGTGCCTCAGGCCTGTCACTTAGCCTTTTAGAACCTGGCTTTCCCCCTTTGCGCTCTGCGATTGGGAAAAACTGTTTTGATTCCTGAGATAAAATGAGGTTGCTGGGTTGCTGTGGAAATCGAGGTGAGGACGATGACAGTGACTCTGACATTTTGCCTCAATCCCTGCATCTGCATTTTGCATATCCACGAGTGCTTCCAGGTCCCTGTCCCAGGGCATCTCAAAACCTTGTGAGTTAGGAAGGACTGAGAACACCTATCCAATCCTCTCTGCATGACTCCGAGATAGGGACCTATATGGGTGGTAGGGCTTCTGGGGTCCCCTCGGCTGTGGATCTGCAGGAATAAGGCTGGTTCATTTGGCAAGACTGACCGACCCCTGCTCAGGACAAGTGACAGCCATGCTGGAGTTTGGCCTCCTGTCCTGGCAGCTTCCCCTTGGTTTTGAGGAGCTGGTGATGGGAAGAGTTAGAGGCATTGAGGAATGTTGGACCCTGTGGGTTCTGAGAGTTGCAGGGAGCCACCCCAAAGACCAGATATGGAAGACTATCTGCCTGTCAGAGACCCACTCAGTCCCTCCTGTCCTACCAGTTTGACGGTGCCCATGTGGACGGAACCCTACTTTCTATTCCTCTCTTACAGTCCTGATTCTTAGTGGCTAGGAGAGCTGAGGCGAAGGAGAGGAGCTGGCACCGAGAACAGTCTGAGACATGGGATGGGGCACTACTCTGGGTTCACCTGCTGGGTGTCTGACGTCTTCTTAGGTGGAAAGGCAGAAGGAGCAGCAGAGACACTGGGATTTGTTTTGAGCCCTTCTCCATTATTTACATGATTTTCTTTTTTTTTAATTACTATTTTATTGGGGCCAGCAGGTGGCATGGTGGCAAGGTGCTGGACTCCCATATGGCTGACTGCAGTTCGAGTCCTGGATCTGGCAGTTTTCTCTCTTTCTAGTGAGCACATGTGCCCTATAGCAAATTAAAACAAAAAACAAAAAACTGGTAAAAACAGGTAAATAATTCTTTAAAAATACTTATCTTGTGTATTATTATTAAGTTTGCTATAAGACACATGTGCTTGAGAGAGACAGGGAGAGAGAGAGGAAGTGAGAAAACAAGCCACCAGGTCTGAGACTCAAATGCAGTTGGCCATATGGGAGTCCACTCCCTAACCACTACACCACCCGCTGGCCTGCTCAGTGTGGTTTTTAAACCGCTGTGTGTAGGACCCGGAGCCAGCATGTGGGACCCAGCCAGCTACTTGAACCACCAGGCCACCCCTGTTTACATGCAGTTTGCACACACGCAGTGCACTGAATGCAGTTCCATGATCTACCCCAGGCACACTCGGAGCCCCTTTCACTGTGGAACTTCTAATAATGCATGCTTCTGGCCTTCTGGCCTGCCTGTGCCCTCCCATTCCTTTCCCCAGCCTGACCTCTCTTAGAGAGGGCAGGTGACTAGGGACAACGTCAGCTGGGATCTGTTCTGACTCCCTGGAGTTCTCACAGAGGGCTACCCCAGACCTCCTCACCTGTTAGCGTCAGGGCACCTTCGTGTACAGGAACACTGTGCTCCGCTCTCAGCAGGTGCCCAGTAAGTGTCAGGATAAAGCAGAACCAGAGAGCAGGAGCATTGGGAAACAGACTGGATATTAGACAGGCTCCTCGGGGCTGGATTAGGTGCTTGCCTTGCCAGGGGAGAGGCTGGGGGGGAAAGGTGAGCCTCAGGGGGCCTGTGAGGGAGAGGGAGAGAGATCCCTTTCAGGACTGGCCGGGGGAGGTTTTCTCCTCTCAGCCTTGTGGGAGATAGTGCTGAGGATGAGAGGAGCAGAAAGGAAGAGCCAGACATGCTGCTATTTCGTTTTTAGATTCAGACTGTTAGGAGCAGTTTATTACATCCGGGTCTCCAGTCCGGCACATTTTGTCCTCCAGTGTCGGCAGATGCTCAGAGGACAGGGGAAGAAGCTGGCCAGGAGAGGAGCAGGCCCACGATACGATGATGGATTGCGTGGTGCCTGAGCTTGGGCAAGGGGTAGTTTTTAACGAGTGGCCAATTTGAGACCCAGGGTGGGCGAC
>NW_006160147.1:2334950-2342066 GCF_000334495.1 Tupaia belangeri chinensis
TCTGGATGGCACGGCATTCCCACGTGACTCTGAAGGCGCTGGGAAGCGGGGTAGTGGGCTCCCCTCCCACGCTCGCACCCGCTGGGCTTTTGGCTCCTGACTTCTCTCTGCGAAATAGAGTCAAAGCAGTGATGCTCGGAACAGAATCGTAGTTCCTTGAGATAGCAGGACCTGGGGAGATCCCCTACCAAGGAAGGAGAGCAGCCACGTCAGAGTCCCAGAAGAGGGGTAGCAGGCAAGATGACCACCCCTGCAGAAAGAACTGTGTATAAGCAAAACAACCCCCTTTCTGCAAAAGAGCTGAGTTGGTGGAATTTTGCTCAGCAGGCCGCGAGATTGGGTGGCAGATAGAGATCTCTGCGCCTGGGCTGTGTGTGTGCAGGTTGGGGGGCATCCCGGAAGAGCATGGAGGGGGTGGGGCAGCACCCATGGCAGCCCCCTCCACTGCCCCCTCCACTGAGCTGGCTTCCACGCTTCCCAGGGCTCCTCATCAGTTCGTGGTCCTGGAGACACGTCCCCTACCTTCATCCACCCCTCACGTAAGTTGGCCTCATTCTTTCCTTGTTTTCACCTCGTCCTGCTCTCAACTGTTTGATTTTGACTGGAAGTGGCTACATCACCTCCCTTCAAGGGGCCAGAGGGCCATGTTGCCAAAGGGTGGGGCACTCTGGGAGGACCATCTCAGGGTCAGGGATGGCAGTGCCTGACCCAGCAGTCTCTGCCTTATGGCTGGGCTTCTGCAGGGAGCCAAAGCTACGTGGCAGAGAGGTTTCTAGCATCCCAGCGCCCCTGCAAAAGAGTGCCATTAGATGGGTGCAGAAGCAGAGCCACTGGCAGGACAAAGAGTCTGGCGGGACTCTGAGAAGACAGCCAGCGCTGAGCACGTGTGCATTAGGCAATCGGGGAGAGGCGTGGGCCGCGTGTCCAGCCATGAGGTTGGACTGTTGACTTATTATCCTCCGTGTATAGCTGATGGCCACTCCGCCCTGAGGCTGGTTGCTTGTCCTGTTCTCTGGGCTGACATCCTGTTCCTTGGCTGGCTCAAGGCTCTTGCCAAGGTTCATGAGAAGGTGAGCTCAGGTCTAATTCAGCGCGGTTGTGTTCAGTGCCCGTTGAGCATGGAGAGCCCTGTGTTCTGCTCAGACAGGCTTTTGCAGGACACCTTTGGGCCAGATGTGTAAGGAGCAAGGGTGACTGAGCTCCCAGCAGAGGCTGAGGCACCTGCTGAGATGGCCCGGGATGGATGGTGTTAGCCTGGATTGCAGTTGGGCGGAGACCACCCTGACACACAGGCCAGGGAGCTGGGACTTTGTTGACAATGGGCAGCCAGAGGGTGTTTCAGAGAACTTTCAGAATGGGCGGCTCATTCATTCAGACTGGAGCGACAATCATTGTCCTGCAGAACATTCCAACAGAACCCTGTTCTTTTCCTTTCCATTCAAAGACATTTTTGCTGCCTTCAAATCATGTTGACCCGCTCGGCAACTGAGACTATTTTGCCTTTCCTGCTGGGGCACATGTGCTTCCAGGGTGTGGGACTGAGGCCGGCAGCCATGGGTGACATGGTGCTTTTGTCTGTCTACCCTGATGCAGGCTGCCCACGGCTTCGGTCCTGTGGGGGCCCGAGCGAGTCAGTGTGGCCAGCTTTCCGAGGAGATCCAGTGTGTGCAATTTCCCGATGAATGGGCATACTTATTGTTGAGGAGTGAGAGATACTGATCTGTAGGTTGGTATATTTCCAGACAAACGAGATACGCAGGGACTGGATGCGCTTTACCAAGCCCTCATTGTGAGGAAGGTGCTGAGCAAGGCTGGGAGAAAGGGTAGCAGACCCTGCCCTCGGGAGACTCTAGTTTTTCTGGAGAAGAGGTAGCTGCATTGTGGGAACAAAGCCATCCCCATTTGGTAGCCTTGGGTCAGAGTCTGGGAGGAGGAGATCAGAGTCAGACAGCCCTGTCTTGGCTTCTTCTGAGCTGTGTGATTTCTGGGAAGTCCTAGAAGTTTCTTTTTCTTTAAACTTTTCCTATAGGGCCCATGCACTTTTTCTCAGTTCTCCTCTCAGGATTCTGAGCATGCACACACACTTGCGCCTGTTGTGATTTTCAAGCCACCGGGTCCAGGACTTGAACTGTGCAGTTAGCCATGTACGGTCAGCACGTTAACCTCCACGCCACCTGCTGACCCAAGTTCTTGAACTTTCTTAAAGCCTAGTCTGCCCACCTACAAAGGGGAAAAGAATATCTTCCTCGAGAGGTTAAAAGAATTCAGTGTAGCATTCGGTGCAGGGCCTGGAGTACCAAGGCTGTAGGAAGTGGAGGTGCCAGCCTCACGGCCACTGTGGTGGTGATTGAGGCCTGTCCTGGGGCAGGGATGGTACAGAGCTCCTAGGGTCATGCGCTTGGCTTCTGTAGGATCAGGACAGGGGTGTATGATGGGGACAGTCATTGTTGCTATGACACCTCCCTCGACCTCCCGTGATAGTCCTCTGTGCAACAAGCAGATGCAGTGTGGCCTAGGTCAAGTTACTTCATCTGTGTCTGCTTCCTCATCTATAAAATGTCACGGATAATGTCTCTGTTGGGCCAGCTGGTGACATGGTGGTTGAGGCACCTGGATCCCACAAGGCTAAGTATATGGCCATGGCTTGAGACACTTGGCCAGGCGTGTGTGCATGCATCCCAAAACCCTGAGAGGAGAATGGGGAAAAAGGGATTGTGGGGTGACCAGTCCCCCCCAGAGGGTGCTTTCTCACCGTTTCTGTCTCGGATGACTTCTCCCAAGTCATTGCGTTTTAAAATAGCAAAATTAGGGACCAGCAGATGGTGTGATGGTTACATCGTCGGACTCCCACGTAGTCGACCACGTTCCAGTCCTGGACCCAGCAACTTAAAACTCATGCCAGGCATGTGTGTGCGTGCAATGTGTGTGCATGCATGCCCCAAATCCCAAGAGGATAATGGAGGAGAAGGGATTGTGGCATGGCCATCCTCCCTGGGGACTGATTTCTCACTTTCTGTCTGTTTCTCTGGTGAGTGCACATACCCTATAGCAAAAATCTCTCTTAAAGATAAATACATACATCAATAAATAAAATAGCAAACTTTTTTTTTTTAAAGAAAAGCCTATGATGTTGGGAGGATTACATAAAAGTTACATGCACTGGGTCTACACTAGTGTTTGGCAGGTGAGGAACTTATATAGGTGTTTGCTACTGTTAGTTGTAGCTGTGGTTCTTTTGTTATTGGAATCACCAGTTCACTCAAAGAAAAGACGGTGAGAGCTACTGTCCCAACTCTTTCATGAGCTTGAGGTGTGGGGTAGAGGCTGGGGGGTGTGGCCCCCCGCCATGCTATCCCGGAGGGCTGTCCGGTAGAGGGAAGAAGCAGTTTCTCCCACGCTGGCGCAGGCAGGACGTTGCCAGGCGTGGCAGAAACGACCAGTCTAGCTCTGGCACACTGTCTTTGTCTGTTTTCCACCCTAAACTGGTCACTCCAGGGACAGTTCTATACCAAATAGTACGGTTTTTATGAAACCGATAGAATTCACATGAAGCAGCTGGAGTTGAAGCATGACACCACCACGTTCGTGCAATCCACCAGCTGGTGAATTTTTATCATTCAGAATAATAAACGGCCTTTAGCCAACCTTTGGACTGTGGGTGCCCAGGACGCTGCCCACAGGCGCCTGCCAGGAAGTGAAGGCCACATGGGTGTGTGGGGCTGCCTCGCCCTCTGACCATGGTGACACTGAGGCACAGAGAGGCCCTGCCTGCTGCTGTCCCCTTGGCACCTGGCCCCACCACTGCAGATGGCTGCGAGTTTAGAGCGTGTTTCCTCAAAGATCCTTGCGGTTTTGGAGTTGGAGGTGGGTTCCTCCTCTACTCCTTAGCTTCAGTTCCTGGTCTGTAAAATGGGATTGTGGTGGCAGAAGTAAGTGCTTAGCTTGTTGGGGTCACTCAAGAAATGGCGGGCACTGTCGGTCATTACCTTTCTGCCGTGGAACTCCCACATGCCGCGTGTCCCGGCTGAAGGTGGAAGTCGGGGGCTCAGCCACACTTCCATTCCGCAGCAGCAAAGGCCTGGGAACCCCCGCCACCTCGCATTTTCTCTCTGGGGGAAGAAGCAATAATTCACTCCATGCACGAGTGGAAACACTGAGGCCCGCAGGGGTGAGGTTGTGTTCCAGGCCTGTGGTGAGTTAAGGACATCCAAATCCCTTATGTGTGCCTGGGGGCTTTATGGACCATTGAGTGTTTTTAAGTTTTTTTTTTTTTTTTTCCAAAGGATGTATAAAGGGAAAGTGAGAAATTTCCCATAGGAAGATGGCCACACCCCCATCCCTTCTCCTCTCGGGATTTTGGGCCTGTACATGCACCTGATGTGATTTTTTTTTTTTTTGAGAGTTTTTTTTCGCTATAGGGTGCGTGCGCTCGCCAGACAGACAGACAGAGAGAGACATAGAGACAGAAAGTGAGAAATCACCCCCCAGGGGGGATGGTCACGCTGCAATCCCTTCTCCTCCATTCTCCTCTGGGGATCTTGGGCACGCACGCACACGCGCCTGGCGTGAGTTTTAAGCCACCGGATCCGGGACGTGAACCACGGTCGACTACGTGGGAGTCCAGCGACATAGCCATTACGCTAACTGCTGGTTCCCCACCTGATGTGATTTTAAAGCCATCGAGTCTAGGACTTGAAACACAGCCAGCCATGTGGGAACCAGCACCTTATTAACTATCATGCCACTTACTGGCCACAGACCATCGAGTGTATAGAGTGATATATATTTTAAAGAATGATTTTATTTAGCTTTATTTATTTATTTATTTTAATTTGACTAGAGAGGAACAGAAAGAGAGAGAGAAAGAAAGCCACCAAGTTCAGGATTTGAACCGTGGTCGGCCATGTGGGAGTCCAGCGGCCTTAACCGCCACACCGCTAGCCCCGTAGAGTGATATTTTTTGATATTCAGAAAACTGAGCTGAGGCATCTAGTGACTTGGTGGTGTGTGTTTTGGCTCCCAATTGGCAGATGGGGAAGTTGAGGCTCAGAAAACTTAGGGGACTTGGGAGGACAGCACACTGAGTTTGTGGCAGAGTCTGGGCTGAAACTCAAGCCTTCTGCTGTTCCTGCTGTGCACCCAGAGCCCCCCACCCCTGCCCTTCCAGACCCTCTCCGCAGTGACTTTCTCCCTCGGTTACAGGTAAGCTGTTAGGGTGGCTAGTCATGGACCGGGAGGGAGAGAGTTAAGGTCTTCCGTGACCCCATCAGTGACCCCCTTCTCCGGTCAGGTCAGCAGGCTGTGGGGGAGGGGAATAGCCACCAGGAGACCCAGTGGCCCAGTGCAAGGCAGAGGGTTGGGCCGGGGAGGGGATTTGGACCAAGATGAACAAAGATGCTAGTGGCCTTTCCAGTCTCCATAGGAAATCCCGGCAGGGCCCTTGGGTGGGCTGCCATCAGCGTGCCCTGCACTCTCAATCAAGCCTTGGGGCACAGGCAGCCCCATAGACACAGGAACCCCAGTGGTTCTGGTTCAGTAGGAACCAGGATCGTTTATACCGGTAAAGCACCGAAGGGGAAATCAGAAGACGGAGACATCAAATGAACCTTAGGGCTGGGGGCTTTGGAGCCAGCCTGCCTCTTGCTGAAGAGGGAAGTGATGGTTGGGAGGCACACAGAAGCCAAGTCTGTGACCTCAGATGGGTGATTCCCTGCAAACTGGGAAAGCTGCCCAGTTCCTCCTCCCCCGCCCCCTGGCCCCGCCCCACCACTCGCATCTGCTAGTGCAGAGACCTTCTGGCTCAGAGCTCAGTCGGGACCATTGTCCTGGGTCCTCTCCAGATGAGGAGGGCACCAGCAGTAAGCCTTCTTCTGCAGCCCAAACCGCCAAGTAACTGCTCAGGGTCGAACAGCAAGCCGGGCATCAGCCCAGGGCTTGCCTTGAGACTGCCCTGAGCAGAACATCTGAAAGTCCAGGACTCGATCTCAGGGAAGACGGAATCTCTTCCTCTCTCCCATCTCCCCCTCCCAAGGTTGCAGGTGGAAGCTTTTCATTGTTCCTGGCTGAGAGGGAGACAGTGAGGGAGGCCTTCGTGCTGGTGGGGCAGGTCTGGCACTGTCTGGCTCTGGCTGTTTCTAGACACTTCAATTAGTGACGTTAATTATGGCCTTGTGAGCACGGGTTCTCCCACACCCACGGCAGCCGTCCTCCAACCCCACTGCCCCCACGCCCCGTCGCCCCGTCTGACAGTAGCCACCCTCTGTGAGGCTGTGTTTATGGGCTCACCTCCGCCCATCTGCAGAGTAAAGGTGCCGTAAAAGTGTAAATTATTAGCAGTTTTGTGTTCCCTATCTTTCAGAAAATTGTCTAAAGTATGCATAATATCAAATTGACCATTTTAACTATTTTTAAGTGTGTGCTTGAGGGGTACTAGATACATTTGCATTGTTGTGCAATGTCACCACCATCTGTCCCCCGAAGTTTCTCTTAATTCCATCTGCCCCACCAGCTCTGGTAGCAGGTACGCTGCTTTCTGTCTCTGAATTAACTGTTCAAAATGCCTCACCCGAGTGGACTCGTACAGTACTTTGTTGTCTTGTGTCTGGCTTATTTCACAGGGCAGTGTCCTCACCGCTCGTCCACTCTGGCACATGTCAGGGCAGCCTTCCCTTTTAAAACTGATGACATCCCCTTGTATGTACACACCACATTTTGTCTGTCCACGTGGTCCATCAGTCAGTGGATACTTGAGCTGTTTTGGCTACCAGGAGTAATATTGCTATGAGCAGGAGGATACAAATGTCCCTTCAAGACCTGGCTTTTGGTTCTTTGGGGTGCATATCCCAAAGTGGGATTGCTGGATCATGTGATAATTCCGTGTTTTTGAGGGCCTCCATACTATTTTCCACAGGGTCTGCACCATTTTACATACGCATCAATAATTTTCCATATCTTTTTTTTTTTTTTTAAGACAGTTTGCTAGAGGGACCAGCAGTTAGTGTAATGGCTATGTTGCTGAACTCTCATGTAGCTGACCACGGTTCGAGTCCCGGACCGGGTGGCTTAAAACTCACGCCGGGTGCGTGTGCGTGCGTGCCCAAGATCCTGAGAGGAGAA
>NW_006160147.1:2342104-2342998 GCF_000334495.1 Tupaia belangeri chinensis
GTTTTCTTCCTTTCTGTCTCTCTGTCTGTCTCTGTCTTTCTGGCGAGCGCACACGCCCTATAGCAAAAACCTGTCAAAAAAAAAAAAAAAGGACAGTTTGCTAGAGAATGTGTGTATTCATCAGAGAGAGAGAAGGAGAGAAAAGGAAAGTGAGAAACTACCCCTCCTCCTAGGAGAAAGGGCCATGCCACAATCTCATCTCTATTCTGTTGGGATTTGGGGCATGCACGTGTACGTGCCTGGTGTGATTTTTAGGCTGTTGGGTCTGGGATTCAAACTGTGGTTGACTATGTGGGAGTCTAGCACCCCCAAGTCATTTTAAAAAAATACTAATTATTTATTTTATTTATTCTTTTTAATTTGACCGGAGAGAGCAGGAGAGTGAGAAAGAAAGCCGCCAGGTCCAGGACTCAAACCGTGGTCGATCATGTGGGGAGTCCAGTGCACTAAGCACCACACCACCTGCCAGCCCCCAGATTATTTTTAATAATGTCAATTTTTTCCTTCTTCTTCTTTTTTTTAAATACTGAAGAAAGTTAACCGTTTATTATAATTTATTTTATTTAACAATTTAGGAAGTTCACAGCCATCAGCAGTTCCAGTGCAATTTCAGGTGCAGTTGAGAATTCAGGAATTTCGGTGGAGCTGTCAGTGTAGCCAACCTTGTAGGTAAATATGTGAATATATATATATATTCAGTATTATTTATCCATTCATTCATTCATTCATTCATTTATTTATTTCAGTTTGACCAGAGAGGGGCAGAGCGAGAGAGTCAGAAGCGAGAGAAAGTGAGAAAGCAAGCCACCAGGTCCAGGACCTGAACTGCGGTTGGCCATGTGGGTGTCCAGTGCCCTTAACCACCTGCCGTCCTCCCCCCTCACCTTTTTAAAA
>NW_006160147.1:2343505-2345911 GCF_000334495.1 Tupaia belangeri chinensis
GCCAGACAGACAGAGAGAGACATAGAGACAGAAAGCGAGAAATCACCCCCCAGGGGGGATGGTCACGCCGCAATCCCTTCTCCTCCGTTCTCTTCTCGGGATCTTGGGCACGCATGCACACGCGCCCGGCGTGAGTTTTAAGCCACCGGGTCACGAACCACGGTCGACTACGTGGGAGTCCAGCGACATAGCCATTACGCTAACTGCTGGTTCCCAAACTCATGCATACTTTTGATAGCACATGTGAAGGACTCTCTCTAAAATTGACCTCATTGGTTTCATTCTCCAAACTGACCTGGGCCACTCAACATGGCTTTTATTGTTCCTGATCTTAGTGCATGTTCTCTTTTTACAATAAATTAGGAACCATCAGAAGATATCAATTTGACATACATGGCATCAGGGCCTTCACAGCCACCGTAAGTTTTCTCTCCTCCATTCATTCTGTCCTTAGAATTTTTACTTTGCTTCCACAGGAACCTCAGTAGTTCTTCGTCAGCCCTGGAGCCACCGCAGCAGAGTCCCTGCCTACCGCCACAGCCCTAATCTCAAACTTTTCTTTTTGAAGTTTATTTATTTGCCAGAAGGTGTGTGTGCTCTCCAGAGAGAGACAGAAAGAGGAGGAAGGACAAAGCATCACCTTAATGGAGTGTGTTTTTCAAGCCGCTGGGTCAGGACTCAGATTTCACAGTTGGCCATGTGGGAGCCTGCCCCTTAACCACTATGCTACTGCTGGCCCTCTTTTTTCTTTTTGAAATTATGCCAGAGGGTGCATGCATTTGTCAGAAATAGGATAGAGAGGGGGATTGAAAAAGCTCTCCCTAATGGGTTGTGGCCATGCTGCAATCCCTTCTCCATTTCTTCACCCTGTCAGTAGGCGAGACAAGCCACCAGGGCCTGGATTCAAACTGAGTAGTCTGCCTGGTGGGATCTGGCTGCCTTAACCGCCAAGCCTCAGAGCTGGCCGCAGTCCTTTTATCAGTACGCTGTATTCGTTGTGTTCCCCTCGGCTGCACATACACTCTATCTTCATCCATCGAACCATCACTCATAGCCGACTCTTGGCTACTGAGTAGCTGGATCCTGCTGTCTGAGAGGCGGATTCTCATGCTAGGCCGCCTGGGTTCAAATCACCTGGATGTCTCAGCTCCTCCGTCTGTACCATGGAGATAATGTACCATCGACATGAGGTGGTTATGGTGAAGATCAATAAACTAACGTCAGCAGCAGTGATTTAAGCAGTGCTTGGCGCATAGAAGTGGTCACTAACAGTAAGCTGTAGCTGGGGGCTTTGGCCGCACACGCCCTCACTGTGGCTGACCTCTATCTGCCAACGCGTCTTATGGTTGAGTCCTGACTCCTTGGTGTCCATCTCTCACTCGTTACATATTTTGAATGTCTCTGTTACTCGTTTTATTATTATTATCAGCAGCATGGATTCCCTCGTGGGTCATTCCTCTTATCTCACTACTTTGCCAAGTTGTGGTTGAGGTAGTCCTGCCTCAGTTTCCAAAGGATGCTGGTGAAGGAAAGTGGGGTCCCACCCAGCAGACTGGGGTACGGATCCGCGGCTCCGGGACTGTTTTGATGAGCACCTTGGATGACATGAGACTGCTCGATGGCACACTTCTCCCCAAGCTTCCATGCCCTTTTTGAAAAAGGGCCAAAGCCAAGAAAAAACCAGTATCTATAAATAAAGGGGACTGGGCGGCCCGCAGGTGATGTGGTGGTTAAGGGGCACGTGGCCGACTGTGATTTGAATCCTGGACTGGGGGTTTGACAATCACTCTGGGCACACGTGTGTGTGTGTGTTGTGTGTGTGTTGTTGTGGGTGCCCGCTCGCGCCCTAAATTCCCAGAGGAGAATGGAAGAGAAGGATTATGGCATAGCCATTCCTCCTGGGGCGAGTTCTCACTTTCCCTCTCTCTGTATCTCTCTGGTGAGCCCACGCACCCTATGGCAAAGAAACAAAAACAAAAAATGGGGCGGGGGCATGAAAACGACAAGAAAGGCGAAATTGCGTTTTCACAGCCAGCTTGGCCCCGATGGGGCAGATAAGAGAGAGGAAAAGGCGGTCTTTGTGGAGGAAAAGCACGAAAAAGCACAGAACCCTTCACGGAGGAGCGAAATGCTGCCTGCAGGGCGGCTGCTGCGTTGGGCTTTGGGATGACTGAGCCAGTTTGGGGGGAGATGGTGGCGACCCTGCTTACCAAGGAAAGCAGGGTGGCTCCCACCTAGAACCTCTGGGGTGGGAGCAGGGAGGCTTTTGGAGAATAGCAGATTGGGTGGGGGATACCTGCTGGGGCACCCAGCCCTCCTGAGAGGTGGATTTTCTTTTTCTTTCTTTCTTTCTTTTTTTTTTTTTTTTTTTTGGGGTTTTTTTTTTGGGGGAATTGTTGTCCCCCA
>NW_006160147.1:2345967-2346366 GCF_000334495.1 Tupaia belangeri chinensis
TTTTGTTTCCCCTCAAAAATTTTTTTTCCAGATTTTTTTTTTTTTTTTTTTCTTTTTGCCAGAGGGTGCATCCCCAAGGGGGATGGCCACACCACAATCCCTTCTCCATTCTCTCAGGATCTTGGGCATGCATACACATGTGCCTGGCATGAATTTAAACCACTGGGTCTGGGATTCAAACCGTGATCGACTACATGGGAGTCCAGCAACATAGCCATTATGCCCACTGCCAGTCCCTTGTTTGGGGCTGAGTGTTCTTTCTGGCTGGAACATGTGCCTGTCTGCTCTGTGAGAGGCTTTGTGCAGTTTATTTTATACACAGTAACTTCTTTTTTATTATTATTTTATTTATTTTATTTTGACCAGAGAGGGACAGAGTGAGAAAGAGACAGAGAGACA
>NW_006160147.1:2346782-2348034 GCF_000334495.1 Tupaia belangeri chinensis
AAAAAAAAAAAAAGAAAAGGAATCGGAGGAGGAAAGGGGCTCCCGGGGCAGCAGCGAATGGTGCCCGCTCCTCCCTAGCCTGCACCCTCCTGGCGTCGACGACCTAACAGTGCCTTCACAGTTGTTCAGTGCAGCTATGTGCCAGCCCCTGACTGGGTTGTTTTATCTCATTTATTCCTCAAAACCACACTACAGGGTGTATGTTATTCGTCCCACTTAAAAGGAAGTAGTTGGCTTAGTGGGTCCCACAAGTTGGCTAATACGAAGGCTGTTGGGTTTGAACCAGCCCCACACTCCTCCAGAGCAGTCATTTTACCATAGGCCATGAGATCCTCACGTACATGGCCCAGGCTTGTCACCAAGCAGAGCCTGCGTACATGGCCCAGACTTGTCACCAAGCAGAGCCCGTGCTGCTGACTCTCCCCAGCCAGGCTCTGTCCGTCCATCAGTTCACCCAGCCCGGTAGACACGGCTGTCGGTGGATGTCAGCTTGTCCTCGTCCCTGTGAGTGGTCACCCTTCTAGTCCCCATCTTGTTGGCCCCTCCTGGGCTTGGCACCAGTCTGCAGAGGTCTTCCCCCCAGGGCTCCAGAGGAAGTGAGGGGACTCGGGAGTCTTGCAGAGCTTTCTTGTCACCCACAGAGGAATGGGAGGCTGGTGGGCTTGGCTACTTTGCAGCCTTTCAGCCTGTCCACAGTGTGTGTGGAGCCTGGCCTCCCAACTCAGTGTAGGCACCCGCTGGGGGTTCCAGGCTGCTGGGGACACTGCTAGGCTCAGTGGGGAGGTAGACCTACGTGGAGCAGATGGAAAGGTCGCGGTGACATATGCATTCACTTGTCCTTCAGGTGTGGGTCTCTGCTCATGTGGCCATGGTTGTGGGTGGGGCGAGGGGGGTAGGTTCAGGGAGCAAATATTCCGTTTTCTCAATGAATCTGGGAGATAGTGATGGGAACTGCAGGGTCACCCAGCTGACAGTGTATGATTGAGCCAGGCTTCAACACAGTCCATGGGACAACACCATCCACTCCTTTAGCCATGCCAACACGCCTCCCACAGTGCCGGAAGAACACACCCACCACCCCCTCTAGAAGGGCCTGGGACATGATGGGCATGTTGCAGGGAATGCCGTGTCCTGCACCCGGTGCTAACTACAGGATAGGGAAGGAAAGAGGTCCCTGCTCGCTGTAGGACTCTCCCCCTTTCTTCTTCCCCGAACATATATTTTACCAGATTCTTTTTTTTTTTTTTTTTGG
>NW_006160147.1:2348445-2348967 GCF_000334495.1 Tupaia belangeri chinensis
ACTCCTCTCCTGCTCCCTCGCTGGCGAGAGAGAGAGAGAGAGAGAGAGAGAGAGAGAGAGAGAGAGAACCTCCTCCCATACCCCAGTGTGGTACAGTCCCACTGTGATCTTCTTTCCTCCATTTTCCATCCCAGGAGTCAGGATTGGGGGCTCACACATACATGCCAGCATGGTTTTCAAGCTGCCTGGGCTAGGGTTTGAACCATAGCCAGCCATGTAGGATCTGGCTCCCAATGCACTGTTCTTAACCACTGTGCTACAGGGCTGGCTTTGCCTTGTGTTTTGTTTTGTTTTGTTTTGCTTCACCAAGTTTCTTCTTGGCTGTGACTGAAATGAAAAGCAACTGGAATCCTGTCGGGGTAAAGGCAATGGCCAGTCTCTCTCTGCTGGACTTGAGCCTGTTATTTGGTGTAGAGGGACAGTGGCCAGGATGGCAGTGACAGATGCAGAGGGAAGGCTTCTGTGGGAGGCCTTTGGCAGGCCAGTCAGCCATGACTGCACAACTTTTGCTGTGCCCTGGGC
>NW_006160147.1:2352662-2354678 GCF_000334495.1 Tupaia belangeri chinensis
CCCCAGCCCGGTAGACACGGCTGTCGGTGGATGTCAGCTTGTCCTCGTCCCTGTGAGTGGTCACCCTTCTAGTCCCCATCTTGTTGGCCCCTCCTGGGCTTGGCACCAGTCTGCAGAGGTCTTCCCCCCAGGGCTCCAGAGGAAGTGAGGGGACTCGGGAGTCTTGCAGAGCTTTCTTGTCACCCACAGAGGAATGGGAGGCTGGTGGGCTTGGCTACTTTGCAGCCTTTCAGCCTGTCCACAGTGTGTGTGGAGCCTGGCCTCCCAACTCAGTGTAGGCACCCGCTGGGGGTTCCAGGCTGCTGGGGACACTGCTAGGCTCAGTGGGGAGGTAGACCTACGTGGAGCAGATGGAAAGGTCGCGGTGACATATGCATTCACTTGTCCTTCAGGTGTGGGTCTCTGCTCATGTGGCCATGGTTGTGGGTGGGGCGAGGGGGGTAGGTTCAGGGAGCAAATATTCCGTTTTCTCAATGAATCTGGGAGATAGTGATGGGAACTGCAGGGTCACCCAGCTGACAGTGTATGATTGAGCCAGGCTTCAACACAGTCCATGGGACAACACCATCCACTCCTTTAGCCATGCCAACACGCCTCCCACAGTGCCGGAAGAACACACCCACCACCCCCTCTAGAAGGGCCTGGGACATGATGGGCATGTTGCAGGGAATGCCGTGTCCTGCACCCGGTGCTAACTACAGGATAGGGAAGGAAAGAGGTCCCTGCTCGCTGTAGGACTCTCCCCCTTTCTTCTTCCCCGAACATATATTTTACCAGATTCTTTTTTTTTTTTTTTTGGCCAGAGGGTGCATGCACTTTCCATAAAGAATGAGAGAGAGAGAGAGAGAGAAAGAGAAAGCATGGCACAATCCCTTCTCCATTTCTCTGTCCTGTAAGGATTTTGGGCACACATGCATGCATGCCGGTGTATTTCTTAAGCTATAGGAGTCAGGACTCAAGCTACGTGGTCAGCCATGTGAGATCTAGCTGCCTTAACCTCTAGGCCATGGGGTCAGCCCCACGTATTGAATTATACATTATCTTTTCATCACAAGCTAGGTATTGGAATTTCCATTTTACACATTGTACAACTAAGGTTTTGAGAGGTTGAGTCTTATCCTCAAAGTTTCTAAAACTAACTTGGTTTCTTCCCTTCCTTCCTTGCTTCCTTTCTTGCCAGAGAGAGAGAGAGAGAGAGAGAGAGAGAGAGAGAGAGAACCTCCTCCCATACCCCAGTGTGGTACAGTCCCACTGTGATCTTCTTTCCTCCATTTTCCATCCCAGGAGTCAGGATTGGGGGCTCACACATACATGCCAGCATGGTTTTCAAGCTGCCTGGGCTAGGGTTTGAACCATAGCCAGCCATGTAGGATCTGGCTCCCAATGCACTGTTCTTAACCACTGTGCTACAGGGCTGGCTTTGCCTTGTGTTTTGTTTTGTTTTGTTTTGCTTCACCAAGTTTCTTCTTGGCTGTGACTGAAATGAAAAGCAACTGGAATCCTGTCGGGGTAAAGGCAATGGCCAGTCTCTCTCTGCTGGACTTGAGCCTGTTATTTGGTGTAGAGGGACAGTGGCCAGGATGGCAGTGACAGATGCAGAGGGAAGGCTTCTGTGGGAGGCCTTTGGCAGGCCAGTCAGCCATGACTGCACAACTTCTGCTGTGCCCTGGTCTCAGCTGGGCACTATCCTGTGGGAGGCCAGACACACTCCCCCTAGCCAGGACACAACACAGGCTTGGACTTGGCCACTGGGAGCCTAGGGCAGGCCTGCAGCTGCCTCCTAGCAACAGTCGGGGCATGGGAGTGCCTGGGACAGCACCAGGTCCCAAGGGAAGGCAGGGAGACCCCCGAGAAGGGCTACTGGCTCTTCCCAGTTTTACCCAGAGGCACACATGGTGCTAGGAACCCATGTCTCCTTCCCGACTCTTCCCCTGGGTTGGAAGAAGACTCAGATTCCTCAGAGGCCCGAGAACCAGGCACAGTGAGGGACAGTGGCAGGCCCCGCCTCTCCCCGGG
>NW_006160147.1:2355987-2402338 GCF_000334495.1 Tupaia belangeri chinensis
CCCGAAACCCGGCCACGGGGGGGGACGGGGGCAGCCACAGCCTCTCTCGGGTTCTTCCTTTCCTTCATGCCTGGGGTGGCTGAGTTCTGACGCTGGGACTGTGTACCAGAGGTGCTGGTGGGGTGGCCACCCCCTCTCCCAGGCTGGAGGACGACCCTCTGGAGGTCAAGCCTCCATCTGCTGGTGGCTGCTCTACTAGGTGCATACCACCCCGGCCAGCCCGGAAATAGTGAGGGACTGGGAGTGCTGGCCATGGCCCCCCAAGCTGGGCTAGGCCAGACTGGGCCATGCCCTGGATCTGATACCCCTTGGGGCCCACTCAGGCTGGAAAAGGTGAGGGGAACTCTCAGGGAAGCTTTGTCCCAAGTTTGCAGCCAGCCCAGCTCCCGGCTTGGATAAACAGGAGAGATAGGATTGGGCGTAGCCAGGAAGGGTGGCAGGGTGCGGCTTGGGAGAAGAATGGCAGGATGTGGCATGGGGCACTGTTCTGGGCACCCACGCCTTGGGCTATTGTTTGGGGCAGCTCTCTGCTCTCTGGGGCTTTGAGAGGAAGTGACATTCCCAGGGGACCAGGCCCTGTCTGACACTGATGTGTGGCCCTCTCTGGCCATGCCCCTTGGCACCATCCACCAGGGCAAGCCTAGGAAGGGGGTCTGCTGTATGCCCAGTGGGAAGTGTAGCCGCGGGCGCTCCTGGGCCCTGCCTGTCTGTCCAGCTGCCTTCCTGTACCCTGCGTCTGAGTCACCCGTCATGCTACCATGACTGGCATTTATCTCTCTCTGCATCTAGCTATTTCTTTGGGGGGGAGGGAGGAAGGGCTGAGAGTGAAAACTCCTTTGATTCCAATCCAGCAGTGTCTGTCGTTGCCTGATTAGAAGAGGAAGTGGCTGGCGATTTGTTTGGGGGAGGAAGGGGCTCGGTGTGGTCTGGGGAGGGGAAAGGAGACAGCTGCACCTGCAGCCCTCTCTGGGGCAGGTGCTTCTCTATGCCCCGTCCCAGGCACTGGACTTGGGGGCCCCAGGGCCTGGCAGGCACCAGCGCAAACTTGAGGTTCTGCACAGCAAGGGCAGGGTGGCCAGAGCGCCCCTCTTAGGGGCCTTCCCTTCATAAGGACACTCGGGCGTGATCAGGCCAAGGAGAAAGGAAGACGGCTAAGGGCCTTCCAGGTGGGTTTCTAGAAGGGAAGGGGGGCAGGGCAGGGACGCGGCCTGTGGCTAGGCTGGCCTAGAGGGCTTCTGACTCTAGTCCGGCCGTGGTGTTGCCTCGCAACACGGGCACTTGACATCTCTGGGCCTCCATTTCTCCACTCACACATACGTGGAAGGTTGGGCAGGAGGAGGAGACCAAGCTCTGGAGCATTACCGCCAAGCAGGGGTCTGGCGGTGTCCCGGCGGTGTCCCGTGGCTTGTGGCCACTGACTGGGACCAGGGGCATCAGACTAGGGTGGGAGTTGTGGTGCCCAGGAACTCACATCTCCTGTGGGCTGAGGGGCCTTTGACTTCTGGGCATCTGGGGAGAGGGGAAGTTGTAATGATTGATTTTTAAATTTTAATATAAGTGATTTTTTGAAAGAATTATGTAATTTTAATTTTTCAACATCAACATTATTGTTTTTGACCAGAGAGAGAGGAAGCATGAGAAGGCAAGCCTCCAGGTCCAGAACTTGAACCGTGGTCAGCCATATGGGAGTTCAACGCCCTAACTACCATACCACCTGCTGGCCCCTGTTATTCTCCTGAGAAACCATGCAGGTGCTTTGTGAGGAAAGATAAAGGAATTTGAAAGTTTAGTCTGCAGGAAAGAAGAGACTTGAGTGCTCTAACAGGGTCTTTAAATTCCAAAAAGTGAGGAAAATGTTTCTTCTCAACCCAAGGTAAAAACAAAGGAGGGGCCAGCAGGTGATGTGGATTCGAGTCCTGGACCCAGTGACTTGAAACTCACACCGGCATGTGTGCGTGTGTGCCCAAAATCCTGAGAGGAAAAAGGAGAAGAGGGGATTGTGGGGTGGCCGTCCGTCCTAGGGGGTGATACCGTTTTTTGTCTCTCTCTCTCTCCAGTGATCACATGTGCCCTATAGCAAAAATCTCTTTTAAAAAAACGAAACGGACTTGCTTTGCCCTGAGGAGGGATTGATTTAGGTCACCCACAGATGGGCAGTGGAGGGTACTCGGGAGTGGGAGGGGGCGGAAAATAGTACTAAGCCTCGAACACCTGCCTCATGGTGGAGAGCATACAGTCCCTCTACGCACCGAGGCTGCGCGGGCTGTGCTGCTGAGCCGTGCTCTCTGTCACGGCACAGGTGTTTATTAAGCTCCTACTGTGTGCCAGAAGCTGTGCTAGCCTCTGGGGCTGCACGATGAGCAGAAACAGGTGTATTTCACAGCGCTCTGGGTGGGGTGGGTGAATGCTCGGGCTACAGGGTGAGTTGGGAATACATTAAAGAAGAAAAGGTAGCATTACCAACTGTGGCGAGAATTAATACTGCGAAGGCCAAGTTCAATTTGCCGTGAGAATGTAAAACAGGCACATTTGATCGGGTCGTTAATAGAGGGCTTGCCCCTCTTCCTCTTGGTGCCACAATCCCTTCTCCATTCCCCTTTCAGGATTTTGGTTACACACACAGACACCGTGCCTGGTGAGTTTCTTTTTTTTTCTTTTCTTTTTTTCTTTGGAGAGATTTTTGCTATAGGGTGCGTGTGCTCACCAGAAAGAGAGAGACAGAGAAACAGAAAGCGAGAAATCACCCCCCAGGAGGGATGGCCACGCTGTAATCTCTTCTCCTCCTTTCTGCTCTCAGGATCTTGGGCACGCACGCACACGCGCCCGGCATGAGTTTAAGCCACTGGGTCCAGTACTCGAACCGTGGTCGACTACATGGGAGTCCAGCGACACAGTTTTGTTACACTAACCGCTAGTCCTTCCCCTCCCCCCGTGTGTTTCTTAAGCTGCCGGGTCTGGGGCTGGAACTCTGCAGTCAGCCATGTGGGATTCAGCTGCCTTGACCACCGTGCCACATAGGCTGGCCCCCTGTTGGATTTTCTTATTCCCATTTACTGAGGAAGAAACTGAAACTCGGTTTAAATTACTTGATCAAGTGTAACAACATTAACAATCAGAGTTGGGATTCAAGTGTCTAGGTCTTCAGACCCGAGGCTTTCCCCTTCACTTTTAGAGCATCCTGGGATAGACGTGACCCGAAAGCCAAACTCCGTCCCGTTGCCGACCTCCCAGTTCCTGTGGTTTACAGACGAGCCTGCAGAGGAAGCGACCTGTGCAGGGATGCTTGGCTGCAGGCAGCAGGGACTCCTGTTGGCTCTTCTTCTACTTTGGTCCCCCTTTCTGCCCGTCTTAGCTTGTCACAGACGACTTTGGCTCCTGGCTTTGCTCTCTAGGCTGGTTAGGATTAGCCTGGCACTGAAGCCCTTCATGAGACTCTTGTGGGCCATGGCAGGTGGGGACAGGGCAGGCCAGGAGCTGCACGTCTCTAGCAGGTCTGGGCTCTGGGACCGGGACCGGGACCGGGAGAGGGAGGTAAGGGAGGTGCCCAAGGACCCTTTCCCCTAACGGCGGCGAGACTTAGGGGGGTGCTCCCTGGGAGATGCCCATCTAGTCTGGACTGTGGCTTCTCCAACAGCCCAGAGGAGACCAACTAAGGGCCAGGGCCCAGCCCAGCCATGGAGTTGGTTGCCTGTGAGGAGGAGGGTCCTGGGCTGCAGGCTCATCTCTTGGGTGACAAGCCTTGGTGAACAGATTGACTCTTCCTAGCCAACTTGGCTGGTCTCTAGGAGTCGTTTTCTCTGTTACCAAAAGCTGAGCTGGAGGCCTAGCCTGAGCCCCTGGGAGTCCCAGGAGGCAAGCTCCCCATTGTACAGGGAATCCCCATCGCCTGGCCTGAGGTACTGCCAGGGTTAAGTGTCAGTGGTAAAGGTGTCCGAATGCAAGTCATGCAGCAGAAACATCACGGGAGCCACGTGTCAGTTAAAACATTAGAAAGTGGAAAAAGGGGCCAGCAAGTGGCGTGCTGGTTAAGCCCGTGGGTCCCGTATGGCCAACTCCGTGGCTTCAGTCCCAGACCTGGCAGCTTGAAAATCACACCAGGTGTGTGTGCGTGTTGTCCAAAATCCCGAGACTGGAGAAGAGACTGTGGAGTGGTCATCCTTCCTGGGGGGGGTGGCTTCTCACCTTCTCTCTCTGCAAAGTGAGAAGCCACTATGGCAAAAAAACAAACAAACAAAAAACAAACAAACAAAAACTTAAAAAAGCGTATTAAGAAACAGTTGAAAAAGCACCCCAGTGATGTACCTGACCTGCTCCCCAGAATGGCATTTCTACGTGCAGTCAGTGTGTGCTCATCAGCGAGCAGTTCTGCACTGCGTTCTTCCTACACCTTTCACACCCAGGGGGTGGATTTTACACTCACAGCCCATTTCTGCTGGGACGGCCAACAACCAGGTGGCCACGTGTGGCCAGTGGCTCTGTGGTGGCTGTGGTGCTGCACCGTGGGCCTAGGGTTAATTAGGACAGATGACCGCCTCCATGGAGCCGCCCCAGCCCCAGCCACGGAGGCCTGATCCTTTGTGCCCGCGTCTCACCACACTCCCCGCTGCCGCTGTAATGCGGCTGCTGCTGGGGTCTCAGGGCTGCCATGGGAAGGAAGGCTTGGAGGTAGGAGCTGGAAGGCCCTGAAGGCTGAGTGAAGGAGAAAAGCCCTGAGGACCCAAGTCCGGAGGGAGGAGGCCACCCTGCCACCCGGTGGCCCGGCCGCCAGGGTGTGGGACGAGGTGGCGCGGAGCCGGCTGGGATCAGAAGCCCACAGGCCTGCATTGTGCGCCTGTCACACTCCCTTTGGCTTTATTGCTTTTGTCCAACACCCTATTGTCTGGTTTCCTTTTGTCCCCCTTTCAGCACTGCTGCCTTTTATTTTCCAGCCAGCCTGGTTGTTTTCATTTCTTTTGTCTGAAGTTCCTGAGAGGAAGGTTTTATTTTCAGCGGTTTGATTAATTCACAGCTTGAGCCCGGGGTTTGTTTGTTATGTAATTGCTGCCCTGGCTTCAGGATAATACCCCTCCCCGACTCCTTCCACCCCAGCTTCTCGCCCCAGCCCCTCCTGGTGCCCGGATGGGCTGAGCCACCGGCTTCCTGGACGCTCTCCAGGCCCCTGGGTGGTGGGAGGGCACCCCAGGGCGAACTGGGGACTTGTTTTTTCTTCCTCTAGGTGAGATGGGCTGATGTTCTTAGGGTCAGGTAGGCCCCTCTCACCTCCCCTTGCAGGGCCCTGTCCTGGGTCCTGCTGTAGCCCTTGCACTTTGGAAGTATGTGAGCAGGAGAAGGTAGTCTGGTCTGATTTGTAGGGTGGAGTCAAATCCAAACCATAGCCACGTATATATCTTACTCAATTACAATACTCTTCGCTATTTCATTTAAAGTCCTGTCCTGTACTCTATTGTATGTGGCGCTGTCACATCGGGTGAGTCATTGTATACTTTATAAGAAACAGTATATAGCGTTGATGCAATCTATTCAGATGCATCTGCAGAGTTGATGCAATATGCAAACATCATGCTGTACCTGTGATTGATTCGAAGGATGTTTTATTGTATCTGATTTGCCCTCCCCCTCAATGTAATCCCCATGTAAAACAGTTCTTGAGCCGTTTAAGTTCTAACAATGCATCGCTAATTAGTCTGTATGAGAATCACCTGGAAGACCTGTTGAAACAGTTCCCTGGCCTTGCCCCGAGATTCTGAGCTGTGGGTTGGTCCCATATCTCTTTACCTCTCAAGCAAACCCCCTAGCTCTGCTGAGGTTGCTGGTTCCCATACTGCACCGTCAGTACCAGTGGTTTTACAGACAGCCCCCTCCTAGCAGCATGGACTGTTCTTAAACACATTTGTGTAAATGTCCATGCATGCTCCAACTCGACGTCCACCCTATAAGGTAGGGCCTCATTTATTTATTTTTTTCTATTTAATTTGACTAGACACAGACAGAAAGAGAGAAAGGGAAAGTGAGAAAGCAAGCCACCAGGTCCGGGACCCAAACCATGCTTGGCCATGTGGGAATCCAGCTCCTTTATCCACCATGCCACCTGCTGGCCCTGTTTCTTTTTAATTTTCCTTGAGTGCATGCACTTGCTGAGACAGTGAGAGATAGCACTCCTCCATGGGTAACAGTCAATCCCTTCACCTTCATTTCTCCTTCCTGTTGGAATTCTGAGTATATACACATGCACTTGGCATATTTTTCAAGGTGCCAGGTCCTGGACTTAAACTACATGGTTGGCAATGTAGGACCCAACCGCCCCAACCACCAGGCCACAGGCTGGTCTAGTAGGAACTCTTAGGTTCACTTTCAGGACAACGAAGCTAAGGTTTAGAGAGACTGAGTAATTGTCCAGAGTCACACGGAGCCCTGCCGTAGTGTACCCTGAGCCCAGAGCAGATCTCTGGGTACTTGCCCCAGGGACTTCGCAGGGTGGCACCCGCTGCTCTTTTCCCAGCCTGGCGTGACTGCTGGAAACCACTTCCTGAGGTCCTGTAGAACCCCAGGCCATGGTGTGACAGGAGGGGAGCCCGGTGGGGAGAGCCTGCCAGGTGCACCAGCTGCTCAACCCCACTTGCAAAGTCAAATGCCTGCACTGAGACTCTAGCTAGATACCAGAAGATATTGATCTTAACCCTACTGACTTCTCAGCTTATTTATTTTCTCACTTTTATTTTTTTTTTATTTTCTCACTTTTGATAAAATAAGAATATTTCACTTCAACCTCTTCTCTCCTATAAGAAAAAAAAAAGAGTAAGTGTCTTAAGTAAGGTAATTAATAATTAATTTCTTTTTTGGGGGGCAGTAGGGGGTGGCAGCGACTAAGGCCGAATGGCTTGTTCATAAGAAGTGCGACTCAGTTCCAGTCAGTCTTTGGTACAACAGCAGTGTTGCTGAAAGTTCAAATCCAGATTTGTGGGCCATTTCTTGCTTTTTGAGTTTGGTAACTAATTACAAATAGGTATATATATGCACAGAGATACACAGGGACAGCCAGACACAAACATACACATACACTCTTCAGCTTAGCAGCAGCCAACTGACAATCTAGGGCTTCCTTAGTTAGGAAGCCCAAATGTCACTAGTCCTAACGTCACAAGGGACAGGTAGTGCCAAAGATGGGAGCTCCTCTTCTCTAGGGCCTTCTTTCTAAAAACCAAAACACTATAAGGGGTAGAAGAGCTGTTCTAGTTTTTCTGTGGGTTCCAGAAGTAAGCTTGCATTTGTTGGTGTCCCTGTTTGAGGGGTGTTGAGGTGCTGGGAGACACACTGTGTCTGGAGTCTCTGCCTCTGGGGCACAGATGTGGACTCACCGTGGCTCGCACTGTCCCCATCTCCAGGATGTCCATGAGGAGCCCCGTCTCTGCACAGCTGGCCCTGGATGGCGTTGGCACCATGGTGAACTGCACCATCAAGTCCGAGGAGAAGAAGGAGCCTGCCCACGAAGTCCCCCAGGCCTCAGCCACCGCTGCTGAACCCCAGCCTGGAGACCCAGCCCGGGCCTCTCAGGACAGTGCTGACCTGCAAGCTCCAGCCCAGGTGCCCGCACTTTCCCGTGGGCTCCTGGGTCAGTGTCCCTCCTCTGCCCCTGGCTGCAGGAAGGGTGGACTTCACAGAAGGTTGCTTCAGGGAGGAGTGGGGAGAGGCCGCTGAGTTCAGGCTGGAAGCCTCCAACAGGTCACCTGTAAGGGCAGCGTGGACTCCTTACGCCCGACAGCGGCTGCTCACCTTCGTGAGATCCAGTCTGTGTGCCTAAGGACTAGCTGGTGGGGTGGGATATACTTGCTGAGAATTTCTCTGTAGAGTTACCTACCAGATTTTTCATGCAGTTTGGGGAAATCAGCCTCACTACTCAAGCAAGAGTCAAATTCAGGGTCTAAACAGAAAATGGCCCCATCAGTCAGGATTCTCGCATTTCTTTTCTTTTTTTTTGTGGAGAGATTTTTGCTATAGTGCGCATGCACCTGCCAGACAGACAGAGAGAGACATAGAGACAGAAAACGAGAAATCACCCCCCGGGGGGGGATGGTCACGCTGCAATCCCTTCTCCTCCATTCTCCTCTTGGGATCTTGGGCACGCACGCACACGCGCCCGGCGTGAGTTTTAAGCCACTGGGTCCAGGACGTGAACCGTGGTCAACTACGTGGGAGTCCAGCAACATAGCCATTATGCTAAACTGCTGGTTCCCTAGGATTCTTGCATTTCTTAAATATTCTGTGATTCCTGGGGCCAGCAGGTAGTATATAGTAGTTAAGGTGCTAGATTCCCCACATGGACAACCACAGTTCAAATCTCAGACCTGGTGGCTTGAAAATCATGCCAGGCACATTTGTGTGTGTGCGTGTCCAGAATCCTGGGAGAATGGAGGAGAAGGGATTCTGGTGTGGCCATCACCCCGGGGGGTTGATTTCTCACTTTCCCTCTCTCTGTGACTAAATGCATCCTATAGCAAAGGCCTTTAAAAAAATTCTGTGATTTTTATGCAGGAGATGTAAAAAAGAAATGTATAATTAAAAGCTAAATGAGTGAAAATAGGAGAGTTCTTGGGCTCTAAGGAGGAATCCATCCTGGAGGAGAGAGAGGTGATCAAGGAAGACTTCCTAGAGGAGTGAGACCTCAGGCTGGGCCTTAAAGGATGAGGAGTTAGATGAGAAGAGGAGTAAGGAGCGATTCCTAAGGAGGGGTGGGTGGGGGCCCTGTGAGGAGCCAGCCCGGCTGGAGTGATCCTTAGTACCCGACTTAACAGCTGGCATGGACCCTGGCTCTGCACTGGCAAACCTCCACATGTGCTAACTCCCTTGATCCAGTGACAATCCTGCAACAGGGGAGGAATTAGTGTTTGCCTTTTCAGAAGAGGGAAGTCAGGTTCAGAGAAGCTCAGGGACTTGTTTGGGATCCAGCACCTGTGAGTCACCGGCCTAGACCGAAACCCCATCTTTTGTCTTCGACTCTTTTGTTCTTTCCAACATATCAAGTGAAGTGTGAGCCACGGTTGGGGAGCTGGGGGAGAAGGGCTGCAGGGTAGGGCGGTAGGGCTTGGGTAGAGTCTAGAGTCCCCTTGGGACATCTCTGGGGTCTGACCTCTCCCTGCGGACTGTCCTCCTCCTGGGGAGGCAGTGACATTTCAGTGTGCCTTGCAGGACTGTAGCTCTCCAGAGACCAATGGGTCCCCAGAGCCCAAGAAAGCAGGAGCCTCTGAGGCTGCTTCTGGAAGCCAGGAGAAACTGGACTTCAACCGAAACTTAAAAGAAGGTAAGATGGGGCTGGGCCCATGGCCTGGTGGCTAAGGAAGCCAGAGTCCCACATGGTCAACTGTGTGGCCCAAATCCTAGCCCGGGTGGCTTGAAAAACACAGATGTGTTTGTGCCCTAAATTCCAACAGGGTGAAGAAATAGAGAAGGGATTTTAGTGTGACCATGCCCCATTGTGGGCTCTTTCTCTCTCTCTTTCTCTCATGAGTGCATACACCCTCTGGTAATTTAAAAAACAAAAACAAAAAATAAGCAAGAAGCTCAGCGCCTGCCTGGTTGGAGGCAAGCCGGGCAGCACTGTAAGCATGGCTGTCCCTCATCGCTTCTGTGTCTTCCAGTCGTGCCAGCCATTGAGAAGCTTCTGTCCAGTGACTGGAAGGAGAGGTTTCTGGGAAGGAACTCTGTGGAGACCAAAGATGTCAAAGGTGAAGCCCGTGTCGGGGGTGGGTGGCGGGTAGGGCCAGGATGTTTGCACTTCCCTCCCTTCTCCTGGCCTGGCCATGCATGCTGGGGGCTCCTGGTACCCTGGCTCCTGCCCTGTGCCACATGGCCCCTGCCAGCCCTAAGGGTCACCACCCTCTCCCCCACCCCTCACAGCCATCAGATCTGGCTCATCCTCATGCAGGAGGAGCTTGAGAGACTCAGCTCCTCTGGCATGGATTTGGGCCTTTCCCAGGGACCCTCGTGACTGCAGGCATGGCGTGGCCACTTCCGGGATCTAACTGGAAAATGAGTAGGAAGTCCCCTTCACTGCTGAAAGTAAATCCAAGCCACCAGGGGCTCAGTGTGGGCTCCTGAAGTGACCGTTTCCCAGTGCAGTTGACCTCACACACTCACAGAAAAAACTTCAATAAAACGTGGGGGCCAGCTGGTGGCATGGTCATTCAGGTGGCTGGATCCCACATGACCAACTATGTGGTTTGAGGCCTGAACCCAGTGGCTTGAAAACCACTCTGAGCACATGTGCATATGTGCCCAAAGTCCCGAGAGGAGAACGGAGGAGAAGGGATTGCAGTGTGGTCATCCCCCCGGGAGGTGTTTCTCATTCTCTCCTTTACCCTTCTGTCTCCAGTGAGTGCACTTGCCCTATAACAAATTCAAAAAACAAAACACCCCACAGATGCCCAGGCTCTCCTGCTACCTACTGAATGACAGCCCCAGGGGTGAAGGCCCGGGCATCCCTGAGTGGTTGTGATGCAGGTGTTCTGTGGCCTGCCCCTGGGGCATAAACTGCTGCTTCAGACCGGCCATTATTGGTGGAAACCGCTTGCTGGATCCTAGACAAGAGGACCTGGCAGTCACCTGAGAAAGGACTGTCACCGAGCCTGCTAATACGTGAAAACAGAGCCCTCGAGTGCAGAGGCATGGCATCTAGCCCAGCAGCTCACAGGCGGGGTGGCGGGAATGGGAAATTGGACCAAGCCCTGTCCCATTCCAAAGCTGAGCATGTGCTAGGCCCCCGTGAAATGGTTGTCCACCCTGGCCCAGTGGCACTGGGCACTCGAGGACATCCAAGAGGCCCCCATCAGCATGTCCAAGGCCTGTAATTGGCACCTAATGGCGGGGAACTGTTAGGCCAGCTAGTCGTCAGATGGCAAGATGAGGACAGTGTCTCATCATCTCGGCTGCTCTGCCCCTAACAGGGCCTGGGATGGCGACTGCTTGGGACACGTCGGGTAGATGAGTGAGTGGGTGGCTGTGTGGATGGGTGGCTAGAGGAACAAACTAAAACCCTCAGTGGTGGCTGTCTCACTGTGACACAGGGACCCAGGAGAGCCTGGCAGAGAAGGAGCTTCAACTTCTGGTCATGACCCACCAGCTGTCCACCCTGCGGGACCAGCTTCTGACGGCGCATGCAGAGCAGAAGAACATGGCTGCCATGCTGTTCGAGAAGCAGCAGCAGCAGATGGAGCTGGCCCGGCAGCAGCAGGAGCAGGTGGGCACGCCTGAGTGTTGGGCATTCTCTCCAGGGGAGGGGCCCAGAGAGGAGCACCCTGGGGGCGCGCCTCCCAGGCTGGGGCTGTAAGAGTCCCACCTCTGGCTGATTCATAAGCTCTTACTGGGGGTACGGGGTGTGGAGGGTGCTAAAGGGCTCTACAGGGAGATCAGCCCTCCTCCTCCTCTGGGCAGGGTGAGCTCCCATACAAGGAGAATCACTTCTGAGGGTATGTTTCTCCCCCACCCCTAGCTTTCTCCATGGTTGCCCCAGTGTAAATGGCACGGTGTGGTTAGGGCTGGGGCAGGCTCCGGGCAAGGAGCGGGTGCCAAGGCTGATGCCCAGGGCTCCTTGGCTTCCTTCTCCCTCCCAGATCGCTAAGCAGCAGCAGCAGCTGATTCAGCAGCAGCACAAGATTAACCTCCTCCAGCAGCAGATCCAGGTAATGAGAGGGGACCTGGGGTGAAGAGCAGGCCCGGGCTGGCGCCTTCCTAGAAAGTGCCGAGGACAAGGGCGGGGAGTGGATGTGGCCCAAGCTAACATGCCCACAGGAGAATCACTCCGCCTGACCCCATGGTGGGGGCCCTTATTTCTGCCCTAGTCCCCAGCCTGTCTCCTTTCCCTGTTTAAAGGAGGGGCCCAGAATGTTCTCCTCCATAGCTGAGACTGGAGGGCAGCAGGTAGACAGGGGCCCTGGTGGTGGCACGAGGTCAGGTGGATCCTTCTGAAGACTGGCCATGCTCTATGCCTGTCCTCCTGGGCCCACCCTCCATATCGGAGGCTTACACCGCTGGGCAGCTCTCTGGGCCCCTGGGGACGCACACAGGGTTCCTTTGCCTTCAGCAGGTCAACATGCCTTACGTCATGATCCCAGCCTTCCCCCCAAGCCACCAACCTCTGCCTGTCACCCCTGACTCCCAGCTGGCTTTGCCCATTCAGCCCGTGCCCTGCAAACCAGGTGAGTGTGGTGGTGGTGGTGGGGTGCCACAGCTGAGGCTGGCTTGTCCCAAGGTCCGAGAAGGAGCCCCAGAGCCGCTCCTACCCAGGAAGCTGCTATGGCCCTCTGGACCTCAGCTTCAGATCTGTCTGGTGGAAGAATGATCTCTTCTGTCCGAACTACACTGGGACAGTGAGAAGAAAACTGTGAAGTGCTTTCCAGATGGGAGAGGATGTCGCCATCTGGGTCTAGCCTGCCTGGTTCCGCAGCATTTCCTGTACAGCATATGAATATTTGGACTCCTTTTGTTGGGGAGGGGATTTTTGCTGTAGGGCATGTGCGCTTGCTGGAGAGACAGATGGAGAGAGAGAAAGGGGATGGGCATGCCGCAGTCCCTTCTCCTTCATTCTCCTCTTGGGATTTTGGGCTTGCACACACACATGCCCGGCGTGAGTTTCAAGCTGCCAGGTAACCGCAGGCAGCCATGCGGGAGTTCAGTGCCTGACCCACTACTGCCTGCTGGTCTCTAAATGTCTCTCGGCGATGAGCAGAAGTCTGTATCTCCCCGGTTCTAGCAGCTGCCACCCCATCTTCTCTCCCATCAGTGACTTTGAGCAGGCAGACTTCCTTCAGACTCGGCGCTTGCTGGGGCACCGTGGAGGTGATAAAATACGAACTTTGATCTCAAGGAATGTACAGATTGGGGAGGGAGAAAGAGAAGGATCTCGGTAACTAGGGAGTCTGGGAAGGCTTCTTTTTTAAAAAAAAAATAATAATTGTACCCATTATTATTATTTTAATTTGATTAGAACATACTTACACAGAGAGAGAGAGAGCAAGCCACAGGTCCAGTACTTGAACCAGAGAGAATTCCTGAGCTCCCTAGTGGGGCAGAGATGCTGCCTCATTGCCCCATGGGGTAGGGAGAGCTTTAAAGCCCACTCCCTCTGGCCTACCCTCCCTGTCCTGCAAGTGCGAAAGAGAAGGAAGGGGACCTTCCATAGTGTTTCTGGGAGGCTGCCTGAGGCCTGGGGCCCGTGGTACCCACTGCTGTCAGCCCCGCTGCTCTCTGCTCCTGCCTGCTCGTACCAGGCACTAGGGGCAGGGCAGAGGGGAACTCAGCCGACTGAGAAGTCAGGTCCTGTCTACTTGGGACTGCTGTCACGAAGTGCCGCAGACGGCGGCTTGCAGACAGCTGCTGTTTCTCAGTTTCAGAGTCCGGAAGCCCGTGATCAGGGTGCCGGCAGATGCAGTGTGTGCCGAGGACCTGTTTCACTGCGGCACCTTCTAGCTGTAGCTGTGTGGGTGGACAAGCTCCTGGGGGCCATTGGAAGGGCAGTATCCCATGCATGAGCCCCCACCTGCTAGTACTAACATCCAGAAGACCTCACCTCCAATACTGTCCCATGGGGATTAGTGTCAATGTATGAATTATAGGGAGACACAATTCAGACCATAGTATCCTGCCCCTGCCCCCCAAATTCATGTGCTTCTCACATGCAGAATGCACTCAATCTTTTTCTTTTAATTATTTTTATTTTTAACTTTATTTATTTATTTATTTTAATTTGACTAGAGAGGAACAGTGAAAGAGAAAGTGAGAAAGCCAGCCGCCAGGTTTAGGACTTGAACTGCAGTCCACCACATGGGAGTCCAGAGCCCTTAACCCCCACGCCACCTGCCAGCCCCCAGAATGCACGCATTCTATCCCAGGTGCCCTAAAAGTCTTAACTTGTTCGCACATCAACTCAAAAGTTTAAAGTCCAAAATCCCATCTGTCACCTAAAGCAGATACAAGCGAGACTCAAGGTAGGGCCGGATCGCCTCCAGAACTGTCAGAAGGGATTTCTCATGTGTTTCAACTACCCAGCTCATACGACTTGGTCGCAGCAGCCCAGGTGGGCTCCAGCAGGCCCTGTGTTGAAGGACATTTCCAGTTAGCTGCGGGGGGAGTCGAAGTGGGGGGGGCTCTGCAGGTCGAGGACAGGGCAAGGCACAAGGCCATCACAACTCCAGATGAATGTGGAGCAGAGCTCGAAAGGGAAGAGAGCAGTGCCCTGGCCAGGGGTCGGGACCACAGAATACTCTGGACAGGAGGGTTGGAAAGAGGCTCCGGAGACCGGGGCTGGCGAGGCTGCCTCCTGCATTGTTGGTCCCAGAATTCAGTCAGGCAGGGGTCCTGCAGGCTGCCAGGTGCCTGTCAGCTGACTGAATAACACCCCTCCTGGCTCACGAACTTCAGGTGGGGCTGTTGGTGCACAGCACGGAGTCCCGATGCCTGAGCTGCCCGTGTCCACGCGCCCGTCTCACTCCCCACATCTCGTTCTCACAGCCCCCACTACGCCATCGCCACCATGAATCCTGCCCTCCTGCAGGCCCAAGCTCACGTCGCAGCTCCCCCGGGAAGCCTGCTGTCCCCTAGCGGGGCCCAGGTTCTTGTGTGCCCATATCTCCACCTGCCATGTGGTTGGACATTCGTACACATGCATGGCTTGTCTCTCACCTCAACTGTCAACTGCTTGATACTGGGCCTGTTTGAGGGTGTGTGAGGTGGGGTAGATAGGAGAGAGTGCATGTAGAGGGGAAGGATGGGCTTTGGAATCTAAAGGACCTGGGTTCAAATCCTAGTGCTGCCATTTAATGGCTCTGAAGGCAACCCATTTCCCTTCTAAGGTCTGTGCTTCTTTCCCATCTGTAACATGGAACACTGACATATGTGCCCATTTTATGCCACACCGTGGATTACTGTGACATGGTGCTTAGCGTGCCACACAGCAGGCGGCTGCTCTGTACCTGCACAGAGGAGGTCCAGAACCTTAGTGTCTGCTGAATGAGTGGAAGCTGCACCTGTTGTCAGACCGTGTGGTCTCTGGGAAACTTTAGAGGGGGCTGGGAAGGGCAGGAACAGGGTGAAGTTGCCAGTCAGTCTGTAGGGCAGTGGGGACAAGGGGCTAGGGGTTGGGTTTCCCCGTGGTGTTTCGGGGCCTGGGTGGGCAGTGGTTGGAACCAAGCTGGCCAGTTCCGGGCCCTGCCCACCTCGTGGTGCTGGGGCCTCGTCAAGCAGGCGTATGCTGTTCTGTGCTCATCCAGGACTTTTCTCCCTGCCGCCTTTTCCACAGTGGAGTACCCGCTGCCGCTGCTGCATGGCCCCCCTGCCCCAGTGCTGAAGAGGCCTGGGGCCGTGGCTGCCCACCACCCCCTGCAGGTACTGCCTCCTGCCCACGGCCTGGGGCTCGCAGCCTGGGGCTCCCTCCCTGGCAAGGCTGGCCAGCTGCCCTCCTGGGGGACTGTGGGGTGTGCAGTGCCCCAGTGAACCCTGGGATCCTTCGCTCTGGTTCTCCTGTCACGTTTCCTGTCTGTCTTCCGGTCTGTTCTGGGTGTGCTCTTCTCTGTCCTCTGCACGGGTCTTCCTTGGTGTCTCTCACTGTGGCCTTCTGCTCTCCTAGGAGTCTTCCCAGCCCCTGAACCTCACCGCCAAGCCCAAGGCCACTGAGCTGTCCAACACCTCCAGCTCCCCTGGCCTGAAGTTGAGCGGCTGTGGACCCCGCCCTCCCAGCCATGGGGCCCCCATGCGGGACCTGCAGTCCAGCCCTCCTGGCCTGCCTCTGGGTAAGCCCTCTGTCGCCTGCACCCTTTCTACCAGCCCCTTCTCAGAGGAGAACCAGAGGCTTGAAAGAACCTCGGCCTGCCTCTCCACCCTGTCTGGGTTCCCGCTGTTATAAAGCAAGGGGTTAAGCTAGTTTTCAGAAGGCCCATCTTTGGTACTGTGGTCAGGGGTTCAGGCCCCTGAGTCGCACAGTGCCAGCCATGCGACAGCCAAGGAAGATGGCACCCCCTTGGGGGTGTGAGTACAGCTGCCTCGGAGGGACAAGGGGCGGCTACCTGGGTAACCCATGGAAGTGGCAGGCAGGGCGGGGCCTCTGGAGTTTGGGCTCAGGCCAGGAGGACCTCTCAGTTCCTCTTCCTCTCTCCCACCACCCTTTCCTAGGCTTCCTTGGTGAGGGGGATGCTGTCACCAAAGCCATCCAGGATGCTCGACAGCTGCTGCACAGCCACAGCGGGGCCTTGGAAGGCTCCCCCAGCACTCCCTTCCGGAAGGTGAAGAGCAGTGGGTGAAGACAGGGTCTGAGACTACCGCGTGGGGGAGGAGCGGGGTGATGCAGAGGGGCTGATGCGAGGTTGTCCTTGTCGGCCCCAGGACCTCATCAACCTGGACTCGTCCCCAGCCAAGGAGCGACTGGAGGAGAGCTGTGTACACCCGCTGGAAGAAGCCATGCTGAGCTGTGACGTGGACGGTGAGAGCTCTGGGCGCAGGGCTGCAGGGTGTGAGAGCTGGTGTCTGGCTCCGTCCCTCCTGACCCTGGTGTCTCCGGGTGTGCATGCCTCCATTGCCCCATCCCACCTGTCAGCTCTCTGAGCCTGCTTTCCTGCATCTTGTGCCTACTGGGCCTCCACGCTGTCATCTGAGGGCCCATGTGGCTCCACTTCCTGTGTTTCTGCCCTCTGCTGCCACCCTCTGCTGCTGCCTTGCTCCTCCCAGGCAGGTGCTCTGGGAGTCTCTGCATTTCCCCCTAGTGGTCAAGCAGGGGAAGTCCACACTACGCCTAGGGGACTCTCCCTTCCCTAGGCAGTGCCAGCTGACTCTGACCCTGCCCCCAGGCTCCCGCCCCTTCCCTGAGTCCCGACACAACAGCCACATCAAGAGGCCCATGAATGCCTTCATGGTGTGGGCCAAGGACGAGCGCCGGAAGATTCTCCAGGCCTTCCCGGACATGCACAACTCCAGCATCAGCAAGATCCTAGGTAAGGCCCATTCTAGGCTCTGGGGCTCCGGACACTCAGGGCTCTGGGCTGGTAGGACCTGGTGCAGGAGCCAGCTGGGGCTACTCGGGCTTGCTGGGTGATATTCCACACCCGGAATCTGGTCGGGTGTGGAGGCGGTTGGGGCTTGGTTCTTGTAACCACTGCAGGGCTCTTCTGGTAGCCCCTGACCCCAAGGACTCGGAGTGTGTGCGCGCATGAGTGTACATTTTTAAAAGCTTTTGCCAGAGGGCACATGCACTTACTGGTGAGAGAGAGAGAGAGAGACAGAGTGCAGGAGTACCTCTTGTGGGGCACGGGCACTCCACAATCCCCTTCTGGGATTTTGGGGGCTCCTGCATATGTGCCCAGCATATTTCTCAGGCCGCTGGTTTCAGGACTTGAACTTCATGGTCAGTTGGCTACGTGGGCTCCTGCCACCTCAACCCCCAGCCCCGAGGTCGGCCATTCTTTTTGTTTGCTTGAATATTGAGTGAGAGACATTAGCACCCTGCAGGGTCTGGTCACCCTGTGATCCCCTTCCCCAGTCCTCCAGTGCGTCGGATCCAGGGCACTCCTGATCATGCCCAGCGTGGTCCGGGCTGGCCATGCTGTGGTCGCCATATGGGACCCGGCTTTTCTAGAGCAGCACACTCCTGCACTGCAGAGCTGGCCTGTGCGCGTGCTTTCGCCCCGGGTCTCACCCTCACCTGTTCTGCTGTTTGCCCAGATGCTTGGAGCTGACTCTGGCAGAAAACAGGAGAGGCTAGTGTTCTTAAGCTTTGGGTAGAAAGGTTTTTTAAATCACTCCTGAGTGGAGGCCGAGGAGGGCTGCAGAACAGGGCAGATGGGGCTAGAAGAGGCTATTGTTTCCAAAACTGAGGGTCCTGCAGTGTCCATGCAGGTCCATTGTCCACTAGACACTAAGTACGCTATCCTGAGCTGGGAGCCTGACGGGTCATGGAGGCCAGGGTGGCTGCTCTTTTCTTTGTGCAAATCCAGCAGACCAGAGGCCTCCCGGAAGTCACTGGTTTATTTGGGGAGTGCATGAGGCTAAGCCTTTATTTTTTTATTATTTATTTACTTATTTATAGCACGTGTGCTCACCAGAGAGACAGAGACACATAAATTGAGAAATCACCCCCCTTGGGGGATAGCCACGCCACAATCCCTTCTCCATTCTCCTCTCTCGATTTTGTGCTCGGACACACACGTGCCCGGTGTGAGTTTTAAGCTGCTGGGTCTGGGACTCTAACCATGGTCAACTCTGTGGGAGTCCAGTGACTTAGCCATTATGCTGTGCTATCTGCTGGTCCCTTTCTTTTTTTCTTTTTTTTTTTTTTAAAGAGTTTTTTTTTTTTTTTTTTTTTTGCCCCAGAGCATGTGTGCTTGCGGGAATGAGAGACAGAGATAGCGAGAGGGAAAGTGAGAAATCATCCCCCAGGGCCTCCGAGACCCACAGGGGGCTGGGGGCGGCCAGCGGAGCGCAGCGCTGACTGCCTGTCTTGGGGCCTTGGCCAGGCTCCCGCTGGAAGTCCATGACCAACCAGGAGAAGCAGCCCTACTACGAGGAACAGGCGCGGCTGAGCCGGCAGCACTTGGAGAAGTACCCCGACTACAAGTACAAGCCGCGGCCCAAGCGCACCTGCATCGTGGAAGGCAAGCGGCTGCGTGTGGGCGAGTACAAGGCCCTGATGCGGACCCGGCGCCAGGACGCCCGCCAGAGCTACGTGATCCCGTGAGCAGGCCCCCCGCGGGGCCGAGAGCCTGTGCGCGCGCGCGTGCCCAGCTCGTGAGTGACTGGGGCTGGTGTACGGCTTGCCTTTGTGCGTGACTCGGGTGCCACGTATGCATCTGCCCACCCTGTGTGAGAGTTGTACATGTGTGTGTGGTCTGTGTAGCTGGACCGCAGAGCTGCATGCGTGCCTGGGCGCTCGGTGGCTGAGGATATGGGTAACAGGACCGAGTGATTAGGGGGCTGGCCAGGGCCCTGAAATGTGCCTGCGGGTCGCGTTTCTGATGGACTTGCCACATTCAGAGCTAGCGAAGATCACGTGGCCCAGGCCAGCACCCTAGTGGGATCCTTTAAACAGAAAGTCTCTCAGGGCATTTGAAATAGGCAGATTCTGAAAGGTGGGTTCCCCTGGGATCCCCTGAGAACACTGTTGATCATGCCCATGTCCTGGGTCGGTCACAGTCTACAGGGCTGTAGCTGACACGAATTTAACCATCAGAAAGTGGCCGAGGGGACAGGGGCATGAATCGGGGAGCCAGGAGGCTGTGGGTGGGAGAGCTCACCCTGAGGGGCCCGGAGGGGTGCTGCGCTCACTCCGAGTGAGGGTGCCTCTGTAACACCCTCCTCTCCGCCCTCAGTCCGCAGGCTGGCCAGGTGCAGATGAGCTCCTCAGAGGTCCTGTACCCCCGGGCAGCGGGCATGCCCCTGGCACAGCAGCTGGTGGAGCACTACGTCCCCCAGAGCCTGGACCCCAACATGCCTGTCATCGTCAACACCTGCAGCCTCCGGGAGGAGGGCGAGGGCGCAGACGACAGGCACTCGGTGGCTGATGGCGAGATGTACCGGTACAGCGAGGACGAGGACTCAGAGGGCGAGGAGAAGAGCGACGGGGAGCTGGTGGTGCTCACGGACTGAAGCCAGCGTGCGCTGGCCTCCCCTCTGCTGGGGACAGAGACCTCACCCAGCACCACGGGCACAGCCGCCGCCTGGACGGTGTCGGTACTGGACTGGGGCGTGCCCGGGAGATGGCAGAGCTCTGCACTTGTAGATACTCGCGAGGGGGCGCCCCCTCCCGCCACACCCTGGCACACCCGTGGTGCTGTTGGCTTAGGGGCACAGGCCTGCCTGGTGGTGTGGGCCGGGCTGGCTGGGCTGGCCGACTCCCCAGCCCTCGGGGCTCCTGCCAGGGGACACTGTATGACCCTCCTCTCCTGCAGCACCCCACCCCCTGGGGGGGTATGGCAGCTACAGACGCGTCCTGTCCTGGGTCACATGCTTTGTTTCCATTCCTGCCATGGCTGGACCGGCCACTGTGGGACCAACACCCCTTCCCACTCTCATCACACCTCGATCAGCAGGGTTACTTTGTACCGTGTGCAAAAGGGTCTGCGTCCTCGCCGTCTTTCTCTGCCGAGCCCAACGTGCCTCTGGCTGCTCCGCGCCTGTGTGTGTGTGTGTGTGTGTGTGTGTGTGTTTTCTTCTGTTCATTCCTTGCACAAGATATTTATTGAGTGCCCACCGTGTGCCATGCACCATGGCTGTGTTCCTGTGGGTGGGTCTTGATGCCACACTTGCTTCTCTGGGGGCCTCTGTGCGTCTCTTTGTCCCCAAATTGCTACCTCTTTGTTGGTCTGGGTGTCTCAGGTTCTGTGCATCCTTGTGTGTGTGTGTTTTGCTGTCCTTGTCTCTCTGCAAAGCCCTCTTTGTCTCTCTCTCTCTCCCCCTCTCGGTGTCTGTCCTTGTCCCTGATGCCACCTAGTCTTGGTTCTCTGGGTCTTCTTAGGCCCTGGGCCATCCGCCTTCCTGACCCCCTGCTGACCCCCACGCTCTCCCTGACTGCCAGCTGGCTGGCTCCGATCAGCCTCCCTCCACAGGGCTCTGTGGCCCAGCCCTAGTCCTGACCTGGGGACCAGGAGTAGGGCGGAACTGAAGTCCGCCCTTCCTGTGGTGACCGAGGCCTGGAGAGGGCTCCCACGGGCTCCCTCAGCAGTTCCTCCCTCATGAACACCGGGTCAGGGACTCCCCACCACCCCACTCTGCCCCAGGAAAGGGTCTTAGCCCCCATCAGCTTCACAAGTTCTTCCCCTAAGGAAATCCAGTCCCCTTGATAACCTAACTCCAGAGATCTGGAATAGCCCTTGGGTCAGGGTGGGAAGGGATCCCCAAAGCCCACAGGGGTCTTCCCCTCCCCTCCCCACCCCTCAGCTCCCCTCTCTCTGCAGGCTGTTTCTTTTTTATGACTGTAAACATAGATAGTGCTTTATTTTGTTAATAAGATGATGAATAACTTAACCAGCACATCTCTCCTGTTTACACTGGGCTTGGCCTTTTTGGTTGTGTTTTCTGATGGAAAAATAAAGACAGACCATTTCAGAGCCTGCCCTTGAGCGGGAGGAGGGAGGCTGGCCCAAGTCCAGATTCCGTGTGCCACCAGCTCAAGCATCACTGCCCCCTGGTGGCAGCTCGCTGGAGCTTTCGGCACGAGGCTGGAAAAAACCGGTTTAGACGGGGCTTCAGCCCACGCAGGACGGGGAGAGGAAAGCAGTGCGCCTGCCCGGAAGGGAGCCCACACAGGGCCAAGAGCACTGGAATAGGAGTCGGGAAGCTCGGGTTCTCCCTAGAACCTGCCCCAGGGCCTGGGGCAGTGAGAATGGTCAGGGTCCTCTAGATCCTGTTCTCATCTGAAGAAAAAAGGATTGAACCTTATCCATGGTTCTTAAACCCTCTTGGAGTGGAAGGTTTGGAGGTTTTTTGTTTGTTTGTTTGTTTTTAAGATTTTGGCTATAGAGTATGTGTGCTCTCTGGAGAGAGGTGAAGAAAGAGGGAAAGTGAGAAATCAGTCCCTGAGGGGATGGCTAAGCTGCAGTCCCTTCTCACCCATTCTCCTCTCTGGATTTCGGGCACATATGCACACATGCTCAGTGTGTTTTTTAAGCCACCAGGTCCAGGATTCAAACTGCATTGTCGGCCATGTGGGATCCAGTGCCTTAACCACAGTGCCACATCCTGACCTGAGAATCTTTTATTGGGGGAAGTTTTTGCTATAGGGTGCATGCGCTCTCCAGAAAGACAGAGACAGACAGAAAGTGAGAAATCACCCCCTATGGTGGATGGCCACACCACAATCCCTTCTCCTCCATTCTCCTCTCGGGATCTTGGGCACGCACGCACACGCGCCCAGCGTGAGTTTAAGCCACCGGGTCCAGGACGCAAACTGCGCCGCAATGAGCATCTTGTTGAAAGCTGTAGAGCCTCATCTTAGAAAAGGGCTCATGTGGACACCTGACCCATCTATTAGCCCCCAGATATTAATGAAGTGAAACCTCTCACAACACGATGTTTTGAATGAGAATCTCAAAGAGCTGATTATCTCACGAGGAGGAATAGCAGTCCTGAAAGGGCTGGCTGCTAGACTGAAACTCTTCAAAATGCATATTAACAAGAACTTATAAAAAGACAACTCTTGCAGCTAAAAACTTATTCTTATTAGCATGGAATGGGGTCAGCAAAACTGGCAAAGTTTTTCTCTTTTTCTGAAGAGAAATTTTTAACATAGTCATGTGAGCTTACCGCGAGACGAGAGGACAGAAAGCCAAAAATGACACCACGCCCAAGGCTTGGCCATACCACAATCCCATCTCCATTCTCTCAGGATTTTGGGCTTGCATCCACGAACACTCAGCGTGAGTTTCAAGCCTCTAGGTCCAGGATTCAAACCGCAGTGGACCACGTGGGAGTTCAGCATCAATTTTTTTTTTTTAGAATTATTTAACTTTATTTATATTTGATCAGAGAAGGACAGTGTGAGAGAAAGCAAGCCACGAGATCTGGGACTCGAAACTCAGCCACGTGGGAGTCCAGTACACTTAATCACCATGCCACCTATTGCTGGAGTTAAGCATCGTAACCACTGCGCCACCTGCTGGCCTCTGAATGGCAGTCCATGTGAGACATACTGGGGCTGAACTAAGAGAGGCTTGTGTTCACATCAAGGGGGGGGCGACACTCCAGGGTGCAGCACAGAGGACTGTTCCCAGGTGCTCCAGGCTTTTCCTAGCCCCATTAGAAAAAAACATTGTTGGGGCCAGCAGGTGGCGTGGTGGTTAAAGTGCTGGACTCCCTGATGGCCAACCATGGTTTGAGTCCTGGACCTGGTGGCTTGCTTTCTCTGTCTCTCACATGCCCTATAAAGCAATAATAAAAAATAAAATTAAAAAAAAAAAAAAGGCCATCGGCAGGTGGCATGGTGGTTAAGTGTGTTAAGGGTGACTTGGCCGACTGTGGTTTGAGTCCTGGACCTGGTGGCTTGCTTTCTCACTTTCCCTGTCTCACTCTGTCCCTCTCTGGTCAGATTAAAATAACTAAAGTTAAATAAAATAATTTTAAAGAAAAAAAGCCATTGTCACACTGGAGGCAGCCAGAAGCAGGCACCCTACCTGGCCGACTGGAGGGAGTCCAGTGCACATGTCCTTAGAGGAATGGTCAAAAGGGCCAAGGATACTCTGCAGAGCTGCCTGGTGGCTCCGAGTGAAGAAATTCCACATGACTCCGGAGGCTGACCTTGGACTCCAGTGTAGTTCACTTTGACATAAATAAGCTTTTTTTTTTTTTTTTTGAGAGGTTTTTGCTATAGGGTATGTGCGCTTGCTAGAAAGACAGAGAGAAATCACTCCCCACCCCACCCCCGGGGGGATGGCCATGCTGCAATCTCTTCTCCATTCTCACACACAACGCGCCGGTGTGAGTTTAAGCCACCGGGTCGCAGGACTCGAACTGTAGTCGACTAGATGGGAGTCCAGCGACATAGCCATTACGCCAACTGCTGGTTCCAAGAAAAACTTTTCCACAAAGATGTTCAAAAGTAGAGTGGCCTTGCAGGACTCCTGGGTGAGGGCTTTCTAAATTTGGGCCAAGTGGGGAGAGAAGGGAGGTATGGTTGGTTCTGGGCCACAACTTGGACGCTCTAGGAGTGAAGACCTGGATTATTACTCCCCTGGCTGCTCTCCTTGGGCGCCGCAGAGGTTTGGGCTGCCTCGCCTATGCCCACCCCACGCTGGGCTGGGAAAATACACAAACTGCGGTGGGAAGGGAGCTGCGGCGCCTGCCCCCTAGTGGTCACCAGGGATATTGCGCGGCCCGCATCGCTATCCATTACCATGCTACCGCCCCCACCCGTCCAAGCCACTTCCGGGCAGTCCCTTCAGAAGTATTCCAGCCCTGCTCATGGCTCGCTTTCGCAGCACTGCTGGTGCCGACTACTTCTACTGGCAAGTCCCCTGTGGCCAGGAGTGGTGGCCAGGGGCCAGTCCTGCCCAGGTCATACTCCAGGGACTTACCAGCCACCTCTTTCCAGCTGCTGACCCAGTCACAATGCATTCTCTGGGACGGCTGGGGCCCCACCCCATGTCCCAGGAGAGGCCAGACGGCTCCGGTGGGTTGCACAGGCCTAAACAGCGTCCTGCTTGTTGCCAGGAGGCTACGGCACAGTCTTGCTCTCTGCTCACTGTGCCTCTCCTGCAGAGGCCAAGGGTCAGAGCCCCTCAGGAAGGGGAGCCTCTAGCCCCTACCTAGGGCCTTGGAAGGGAGCCTGCGGGGTTCTCAGGCCTAGTGCTGAGCCAGGAGGGCAGGGTGCCCTTCAGCTTGAGTGACAGTGAAAGCAGAAAGGTGGGGCTCCCAGCCTTTGGGGGAAGGGGTGTGCTTGCCCACTGCCCGGGAGGAGTGAGAATACTTTCTCCAAGAAGGGCAATGGATGTGCCAGCTGGCTGAGTGCTGTACACATAGTGCCAGGGCCTGAGGGCACAGGAGGGCACCAGTGGGCCCGTCCCAGCCATTCCCTGCTTACCAGTCTCCAGTGCAGTGACATCAAGATGCCAGCAGGCTGGACACGAACCTGACTTCCTTTTGCAGTGGTTATTTCTGCCCTCAACCCCAGAGGTGTCCGCGGGGACTGTCAGCTGGTCCGCGGGCAGGCTGTGTCTGGCCTTCAGGGGCTCCCACCTGCCCAGTCTGCTCCCACCCTATGACTGGGCACTCATTCCCCACATCGTCCATCAACACCTAGGCTGACAGCCACAGAGGGCCTGGCCACCCTGGGTCACCATGACCCCACAGGCCCCAGCTGCCCCGCCAGCTCCGGCAGTTGCCATGGCACTCTGGTGCTTCTGCAGGCAAAAGCCAAACAACCAGAGTCCACCTGGCTGGTGGCTGTTGCCACTGCTGCCCTTCAGGGCCCTGGGCTAGTTCTGGAGGGTTCTGGAAGTAGCTGGAACACCTGGGCTGCTGAGAGCGGTGCCCTTTCTCACCTCTGCATTTTGCTCTTCCCTCCCTCTGCCTTCTGAGAAAGTGGCAGATTGGCTCCAGAACCTTAACTCCCGCTCTTAGCAGGGAAGCCCCCTCCCCACAGGGGCTGGGAGCCAGAGGGGAGCGAGGAGGAAGTCCTGAATGCTTTTCTCTCTGGGGTACTTTTTCACCGGCCTGCTCACCTCCAGGGCCCACTGACTCAAACACCAGTCCTGCCCTGGTCTACACGGAGCCCTGCTGCTATTGGTGCACAGGCCACTCCCTCGATGGGGACAGCAGAGGGGATGCAGCCCGGGCCAGGGAATCATCCTCTGGGTCCAATTCTCACTGTGACTCAGACACAGCAGTCCCCCTGAAATGAGCATTTTAATGCAGAAAACCACATTATTTACAAATGAATCACTTTACAGGCCAGAGCCAGGAGGGCAGAGAGGAGGTGGAGGCTGCTGAGTGTCAGACAGCCCCCTCAGCCAGCACCTTCTCAGGTCCACCCTGCCCAGGCTCCCCGTGTAGGGCCACAGAGGGCCCTGGCCCTGGCCCTTGACTCCCATTGGTCATTCGCAATGATGGGAGACTGCGGGCTGACTTCAGGACAGAGGAGAGGGAGAGCCAGGAGGGGAGGGGTCCAGGGGCGAGGCTGCTGGTGTCCTCTGGCCAAGCCACAGACCTCCCGTGGCCCAGCTTCGGAGGCCCAGGGCTTGGGCACTGCCTTGTCTCCCCCCAGCAGGCTGCTAGGGGTAGAGACGAGCAGCGGGGTAGCCAGGGCCCTGGAGGGGAGCAGGCTTTCCAGGGCAGGTTTAGGAAGGGGTTATTTCATTGGATCTGGTTTGGAGAAATGAGGGCTCTCAGATGAGGCAGCGGCTAGGGGAGCTGTGCCCAATTAGAGAACTCCCACAAGCCACCTGCCAGTTGGCATGATGCTGGTTTGGGGCTCAGCACCTCCAGTGTGGGCCATGCAAGGGAGCTGGCTGGAGGCTGGGGGGCTGGAGGTAGGCTGGCTGGAGGCTGGGGGGCTGGAGTAAGAAAGGAGCCCGCCCCCTGCCCCTGCCCCTGCCTCCTGCCAGGAAGGCTCAGACGTCTAAGGCAGCCCTGACCCAGCAGAGCCAGACTGGGGTGGTAAGCTTCCCAGGCTGTCTGCAGGCACTTCCTCTGGGGCCTGGTGAGGTGAAAGAGACCCTGTGTCGGGTCCTATCAGCCCCTCCAGGCAGGAGAATGAGGTCTTCAGTGGCATTCATGGGGGCGCTGGCATCAGGGACAACACCTTCTCCCTGGACACCCACCTGTCCGCTCTCCCACCTTGCCCAAGGTTGAGGGCCCCAGAACAGAACCGTCCTGCGGGAACAGGTCTGGCTTGGCAGAGGGGCTGGAGGGATGGGTGGCCGGTCACTTTGGCATCTCCAAGGCCGACACCTGAGGCTTCACCTTGAAGTACTGGTTGAATCGGATCACTGCATACCTGCGGAAAGACAGGAAAGGGAGCTGGGGTGAGGAGGGCAGCAGGTGGGGTACTCCCACCAGAAGAGAACTCAGCAGCTCTAAGCCACTCAGTGCTGGGAGAGTCAACGCCACAGCTCAGACTTCTTTTATTTTTACCTCATCTATAATTTTTCCTCCCCCCCTCCTTTGAAGAAATGTTTGCTGTAGGGTATGTGAGCTCAGTGGAGAGAGAGACAGAAAGCGAGAAATCACGCCATCCCCCCTACCCCCGTGGGGGATGGCCACACTGTACTCCCTACTGCTCCATTTTCCTCTCAGGATTTTGGGCATGCGCACACACACCTGGTGTGAGTTTTAAGTCACCAGGTCCGAGACTCACACCGCAGTGGACTACGTGGAAGCTCAGCGATGTAACCATTACGCCATCTGCTGGTCGCTAACTTTTCCTTCTTAGACCAGACCAGAGCAACCTTCCACAGGCGTGTCTGTCTGCAGCTTTGCTTTTATGGTTCTGTAGCGTTCAGTCTATTCGCAGTGCGCGACAGATCTCTGGAACTTACTCATTCTGCACAACTGAAACTCTACTCTCGTTAAATAGTACTCCCCATTTCCCCCCTTCTCCTGCCCTGGTAACTATTCCACTTCCGACCATGAATTGCCCTGCTAGGTTTCCTTCCATAAGCAGAACCACAGTATTTGTTAAGAGTGGCTTATCTCACTCAGCGTGATGTGCATATGTTCCTGGCGTGCTGGGATTTCCTCCTCCAGGCTAAGCACTGCTGTGCCACACTCTGTCCCTCCTTTCACCTGTCGCCGGACACGGGGCACCTCTCCCCCTTGGCTACCATGCACGATGCTGTGGACGCCTGTGTGCACGTCTCTCTGAGACTCTGCTTTCAGTTCTGGGGGTACACACTCAGGGCTGAGACTTTTGTGAATTTTGCCAGAGGGCACGTGCACTTGCCAGAGAGGGAGAGAGGAGGGAGGAGGGGAGAGGGAGAAGGTAGCCCCTCCTCCAAGTGGGGCCTGGTCACACTTTAATTCCTTCTCTATTCTATTGGGATTTGGAGCATGCAAGCACACGTGCCCAGCATTTTTCAAGCCACCGGGGCCAGATCTGAAGCATGCAGCCATATGGGGCCGGGCTCCCTTAACTATCAGGTCACTGCGCTGGCCCAGAGGTGGGATTTTCCTTTTCTCCCCAGTTTGCTAAAGGGGGCGTGCACCTGCTGCAGGGACAGAGAGGGAAAGTGAGAAATCACTCCTGGAGGGACGGCCATGCCACAATCCCTTCTCCATTTTCTTTTTGGGATTTTGGGTACACACACACACACACATATGTCAGGCATGCAAACCACCAGGTCTGAGACTCAGACCATGGTCAACTATGTGGGAGTCTAGCACCTTAAGCCACTATGTCACCTGCTGGCCCCCAGAAGTGGGATTTTAAAAGTTCATTCTGTTTGTGATAGAGTGCACGTGCATGCATGAGAGAAATACAGAGAGAAGCGTCTTGAAGAGGGTCTCCCCACGCTGGGATTCTCCAGCCCTCCAGCTCAGTGTCATGGGCACAAACACACGTGTGCCTGGTGTGGTTCTGAGCTGACTTCGGATCTGAACCCGTGGTAGGCCCTGTGGCTTCCAGCACTACAGCTCAGTGGCCACTGACTATGCTACTCAGCTAGACAATGAGGTAGTTCTATTTTTTTTAAGTTTTTTTTCCCCCCCATAGGGTGTGTGTACTCACCAGAGGTAGAAAGCACAGGAAAGTGAGAAATTCCTCCCCCAAGTGGGGATGGCCATGGTGCAGTCCCTCTCCACTTTCCTCTCAGGATTTTGGGCATGCACACACAAGAGCCTGGTATGGCTTTCATGCTGCCAGGTCTGGGACTTGAACTATGGTCGGACATGTGAGAGTCTAGTGGCTTACCCATTACACCACCTGCTACCCTCTGGTAATTCTATTTTTAACTTCTTGAGGAACCATTGTCCTGCTTTCCTTAGTGGCCGCACCACTTTAGATCCCCGCTCACAGTGTCCCAACAGCGCGTAAGAGCTTCAGTTCCTCCACGCACTTGCCCCGCTGTGTTTTCTGTTTGTTTTTTAGAGACAGGATGTTATTACATTGCCTAGGGTGGCCTTGAACTCACGACCCTCCCTCCTGCCTCAGCCTCGGAATTACAGGCATGTGCCAATAGGTCTAGGTCTAGCTTTAGATTTTTTTCTTCCCCAATTTTACTTTTAAAACGTCCCCCCATCCCCGTATAAGGTGCATGTGCTCACCAGGAAGAGAGAGAATCACCCACTGGGGGAATGGCCACACTGCACCCCCTTCTCTGTTCTCAGCCAAAGTTTACTTCTTTCATGAGTGAGACAGACAGATAGACAGAGAGCAACACAGCACCCCTGGCAAGGCCCTGGTGCTGCAGTCTACCCCCTCCTCAGTCAGCCCGGACTGTGGGCGTGAACATGCCCAGCATGCCTCGGGGGTGGGTGGGGGACTCCGGAAATAAACCTCCCGAGTGGGTCTGCCTCGGGGAGCCTCCATCTCACCTGGGCGCCACCTGGCCAGGCAGGCTTTGTGATAGCGGCTGTGCTGCTGGGCAGGCCACACCTCTGCTATTGACTGGCATTTCTCTGAGGGCTACCGGCACTGTGAAGCCAAGGCAGTGATGCCCTATCCGCTGAGAATGAGGAGGTGGGCAGGGACTGGGCCAGAATGGAGGGAGAAATGACTCCTGGCCTGTGGGGACATAGGGACTTCACATGACACGCACCCTTGAATGCCATGCCCGAACACGTTCTATGCAGGATCCCTGAATATCACTAGGAGCCACTGCAGGGGTGACTGGGGCTGATCTGCAAGCAGGCAGGCAGCACCCGACCACTGAGTCACCGAGTGACCTCGGCAAGTGGCTCTTGCTCTCTGGAATTCTGTCCTCCCTGCTGTAAAATGAGGGCGAGACTCCGCGATCTTCCAGCCCGTCTTCCATGCTTCCCTGCAGGCTCCACGAAGCGCATGGGTACAGGGTGGGGCAGGGGCCGCAGGGGGCTGGTGCTAGGACACAGCTGCAGGGGGCTAGAGAGGGAGGGGAGAGGACATGCACACTGACTGGTTTCTGCATGGAGCTCCCCTACCCCTAGCAAGTGCTGGAGTGGCCACCCACTGGGAATGGGCGGGGAGGGAGGGCGGTAGGCAGAGCAGAGGCCTGGGCCCTGGCCTACATGTGGGCTGTCCTGTGCCCTGCCCCGCACCCTGGGCCAGGGCCCCTTCTCCACCGCTACACTCACCTGAGGAAGTCGAAGTCGATGGTGGAGTACTGGTTCTGGATGAGGGCCCAGAGAGCCCAGAAGAAGTGAGATGCCTGGAAACAGACCAGAGAGGGTCAGCCAGGCTCCCCGTGCCCCTCAAGGACCTAGCAGAGCTGGAAAGGCATGGGCTCTGGAAGATAGGGCTAGGAAACTGGCAGAGACGAGGTAGGGCCCCTGGCACAGGCCGGAGAATTACAGGACAGACAGCTGGGCACTGACAGCTGGGGCTCGCTCCTGGAGGAAGGCAGGCAGAACCTAGTTTGCCCACCACAGGCAGGGCGTCGGCAGAGTGGGACTCACTGCGATTCCAGGTGGTGCCCCGCCCTGAGCAGAACCCTGCACCCCGGCTTCTTCCCTACTGAGGCCCGCTCTGGACTCCAGGCCAATGGACTAGGCCATGGTGAACCCCTAAGCCACAGCTTAGGCCTGGGGGCTGCAAAGGGGCTGGTATTCCTCAATAAGGCAAGAAGAGGGGTCAGTGGCTATGCCCTGGCCATGTGGTCACCAGAGCTCTGCTCCATTGGAAGCCCCTACACTGACCTCCACCCCCCCTCCTTTTCCTCCAGGAGGCTGGTCAGGTGGAAAATGTGTCCAGATCTGGGAATAAGAAGCCCCAAACTGGGTGTTTATTGAGCATCTGACTGTGCTTTCTTGTACTTAGAAGTGCCCCCAAGGCCCAGCTCACCCCAAGCTCAAGGAACCAGGGAGCCAGGGTTCCAGCTGGCCTTGAATGGCATGAGAGACACCATCACTTTCCCAGGCCGTAGCTCGCCCAGCCTTTCCCAAAGTCCTGCTTGATAAACTAGCAAATATGCACGAGGACTACAAGCAGGGCAGGGGGGAGGCCTGTGCTGCAGCTGAAGTCCTTCAGAGGGAGAGGCTAGCGTAGATCTTGTCGTTGTTGTTGTTATTATTACTTTTTGTTTTAGCTTGACCAGAGAGAGACAGAAAGAGAGAAAAGCAAAGTGAGAAAGCAAGCTGCCAGATCCGGGACTCAAACTACAGTCAGCCACGTGGGAGTCCAGCACCTTCACCACCGCGCCCTCTGCTGGCCCCAGGGGTAGACTGGTTTCTGTGCCCACGAGGAAAAGAGAGTGGGCAACCGGGAATCACAGAAACACGGAGGCTTCGTTTCGCTCTGTCACGTACTGCGCAGTTCAAGCTGCTGAACTGTCTTCTTGCTTATGCGTGGTTGGCATTGATAAATCTAGTAAGCGATGCCCTGGGGCACACATGGGTGCAGACTGGGCATGAACCGTGTACCCTGGATAAGCAGCTCTCAGAACTAAGAACTGACAGCACGGTGACTGGGGCAGGAGCAGCTGGTGGGAAAGGCTTAAGGAGCTCTGAGTCAGGGAAGGCAGGAACAGGTGGATTAGGTCCTGACACCCTGTCTCTTCGAAGGCTTAACAGAAAGGATGAATTTAACTGCAGCGTGCAAGGCTGTGGTTACACAGGAGAAAGAGCTACTTATCCAAACAAGAGCACTGCTGACCTAGGAAGCCGAGAGGCCTCTTGGAAGTATTTCTCTAGAAGAAAGAACAGACTTGGTGGGGCCGGAGAGCAGAGAGCAGGGCATCTCGATATTGAGGGGACGCTCAGGATGGCTCTTCCGCTAGGGTAGCTTACGATGGGGTCCCCAGAATCTCACAGCTGATCTGAGCTCTGGAGAGGAGACTAGGGCTGGGTCACAGGTCCCTCCTCCTTCCCGGCCGGCTCGCTCCCGCCCCGCCAGCCGGAGACTCACCAGGGCGAACTTGTTGACTTGCACGTAGAGCCTCTCCACCTCCCTGGGGGTCACGGCCGTCCCTTTCTGTGCCTGCAGGTAGTAGCGCAGCCACTGCAGCTGGGTCTCCCGCTCTGGGTACCGGCAGTAATCCACCTCGTTCACACCTGACGGGAGGAGGGCCAGACAAGCTGCTGGAACGGGCGACCTTGGGGACTCCGGGGACTGTGAGCTCAAAGGTGTTCCCTTCTCCCCTCAAAACGCCCACCTCTTGGGACCTGCAGGGCTGTGCTCTGGGAATGAGGCAGCCCTGGCAATGTAGCTTCTCAAATCACCAAACTCAGGCGATGGGGGGCTGGCTCTACCCCACCCCAGCTGGCACTGCTCCATGGGGGCAAAGCAAGCAGAGGGACAGACAGGTTGAAGGGCAAGGCATCGTCCCAGAAGTACCTAGATTCCCTTGTCCTGTACTAAGTGAAGGCCCCATGGGGGCACTACCTCCAGCTAACCCGGGACAGCCCTTTCCTCTCACTGGCTTCGATTTCTCCATGTATCACGTGAAGGGCTGGACTTCGTGTGTGAGCATCAAACACTTCTTCCTGGACCAGTGTTAACTGGACAGGGAGCACCCCTACCCCGTCCAGTTCTCCAGGCGGTTCTGAAACGCAGCTAAGCTTGGCACCATGGGCCACGGCTCACATTCCTTCCAGCCCTGCCTCCCCAGGAGTCTTCGTGCTGCCGGCACAGCACCACTAGCCACATCCTGGGCACAGTGGCAGAGACGGTGACTCCAGAACTAGTTCAGAAACAAGTGGTTTCGAGGCTGGTGGGTGGCACGGTGACTGGGGGCACTGGACTCCCACATGGCCGACAGTGGTTTGAATCCCAGATCTGGTGGCTTGCTTTCTCGCTTTCCCTCTCTCTCGTTCTGTCCCTCTCTGATCAAATAAAAATTAATTAACTAGTTAATTAATAAAATAAAGTTCAATAAAAAGCAATTCTTTAAATACAAAAGAAATAAATGTTTCTTCTGTGTGTGTGTTAGCATGTGCATTCACGAGAGGAGGAGGTGGAGGAGGAGAGAGAGAGAGAGAGAGAGAGAAAGAGAGAGAGAGAGAAAGTGAGAAAGGATCCCCCGGGGGCTGACCATGCCACAGTCCCTTCTCTTCCACTCTTCTTTTGGGATTTTGGGCATGCAGTCACATGTGCCCAGTGTGTTTTTCAAGACACCAGGTCCGGGACCCAAACTGCACAGTTGGCCAGTGGCACTCAGCTGCCTTAATCACCACACCACATGACTGGCCCAAGAAGTGGTTTCTTTTTTTTTTTAGTAGAGAGATTTTTGCTATAGGGTGTGTGTGCTCAACAGAGAGACAGAGAGATAAAGAGAGACAGAATGCTAGAAATCCCCCCCCAGAGTGGATGGTCACCCCACAATCCTTTCTCTTCCATTCTCCTCTTGGGAATTTGGGCTTGTACGTGCACATGTCCGGTGTGAGTTTTAAGCCACTGAGTCCAGGACTCAAATCACAGTTGACTACATGGGAGTCTAGTGACATAACTTCATGCTATCTGCTGGTCCCATGAAGTGTTTTCTTTAAGCGGATCAGGACTGGGCCACTGTCTCCAGGGGCTCTTCCTCTCTCCTCTTTGCTTCTTATCCTTCCCAAGATTCCCTTATATCCCTGGAGAAAGCGCAGTGTCCTGACGCCCAAAGGTCTTATAGAGAAGTAGAAACTAAAACTGAGAGAAGAAACCTGCCCAAGGTCACATGGCCCATTAGAGGTGGGATCGAGTTTGGACCCGATACCAGGACTCCATATTTTAGGCTCCTGAGAACCCAGGGAGGCCCTCTCCTTGGCTCCTAATTTCCCCTGCCCTCTTCCTTTTCCATGCTAAGATCTTCCTCCTCCTTTCTCAACTTGGGATCAGGAGGCAATCTGCTCTTCTGGAGAAATTCCAGCTGGACTTTGCTCTTTGTGGTGAGTGAAAGGACTTAAATGCTTAACAAGGATCCTTCTGGGGAGGCAGTAGGCCTGGTGGCCAAGAATTCCCAGGCCAGGTGCCCTGCCAGGGGCCAGCCTCTGCCCCCTGCCACACCTGTGCTCACTGCTCTGGCCAGCTGAGGCCACATCACCCCTGGGTTCCTGGGTTCCTGGGGAAGCTGGTGGCTGCCCTTAGGTATATTAAGTGCTTGGCAGACCTGGTCCCCAGGTTTCTGGAAGGGCCTTGCCCAGAAGGGGTCTTTTCCTAATGCATGGTATTTTTTTTTTTTTTTTTGAGAGGTTTTTGCTATAGGGCACGTGCGCTTGCCAGAAAGACAGAGAGAAACAGAGAGATAGAAAGTGAGAAATCACCCCCCAGAGGGTATGGCCACACCACAATCCCTTCTCCTCTCGGGATCTTAGGCACACACGCATACGCACCTGGCATGAGTTTAAGCCACTGGGTCCAGGAATCAAACCCCGGTCGACTTTGTGGGAGTCCAGAGACGTAGCCATTACGCCAAGTGCTGGTCCCACATATGGTATTCTTGAATATGCCTAGCAATCCTATAGAGGATGTTTTTCCAGTCTGCTCCAAACTGCCACGTGGGCTAACAGACATGGGTCCTGCTCCCCCGCAAGACTTGGAGCTCTCTAAAGGCAGGAAGGGCCTTCACCCTCGGCACTGTACCGTTTGGGAGGACAGGGAATACCTGGCCTCCATCCTCCAAGTACAGAACGCTTCTGGTTCTGCCCCCAAACCTTGACTTTGCCAAGTTACAGGTTACACAGGGATGCCCCTCTCACCTGCAAACTCATTGAAATGGTTGCCAATGTCGAAAGCTTGGTAGTTGTAGCCGGCATATTCATAGTCGATGAACCGCACATGCCCTGTGAGGGAGAGGAGAGGCATGAGGCCGGTCCCAGGAGATCTGGAAAGAAGGCCTGCCTGCTCAAGCAGGCCCTGACCTCTGCAGCACCTGGCCGATCCCAAGCTCTGCAGCAATCTCCTTTGTGGCTTTCTGCCCTCTGCCCATGTGTCCACTTGTCCTTTCCCCAGCTCTTCTTCTCCCTTTCACACAGCTGGATCCTCAGGCTCTCCTCGTCTGCCCTCAGCATGGCTAAGGATCAGAAACAAGGCTAAGTGCTCCTTGTGGTGACAATGGCATCAGGAACACCAGGGGTTCATTCCATCTCTCTGAAGGCTCAGGGCCACCCACAGTGTTCTCAGAAGCCCAATGCCCAGAAGAAACAGCGTGGGCCCTCATGTAGCAGCTGGCCTGCTTTGAGTTCTTCCCTGGCATAGATTTTTCCAAGTGGGAATTCCATATTTCCTTTCCCCTTCTCTCCTTCGAATTAACATAAGCCCTAACCCCAGGTCTCCTTTTGCTGGTCCAAGCACCAGCCTAGGAAGAGGCCCCTGGCCAGCTGCTGCAGCCTGGCTGGGGCTGGGGAAGCCATACCTTTGGTGCTGTCGTAGATAATGTTCTTGCAGAGCAGGTCATTGTGACAAAACACCACAGGGGAATCCAGCTGGGACAGGTGCTCCTTCAGCCAGGCCAGCTCCCACTCCAACACCTCCACCTTGGGGACATCTGCAGAGAGGCTAGATAGTGGCAAAAATGGCAGCCAATGGAAGGAGGGCTGATGGCAGCCAAGCAGGGACTCCCAAATCCTGCATCCCAAGGTCATTACTGCTACTGACTGCACTGGGACCATGAGCAGAGAGCCCACCTTTCAGACCCTCGCTGTGGTCACCTGTCCCGCTGACTTCTGTGGTTATGCTAAGAAGCTGATGGAAACATGGGCACAGAGCATTTAGCAGAGCATCGAAGTCCCTGACCGGATGCTTCATGACAGGCATAAGGCAAGGAAGGAGGCCCTGGGAGAGGATAGGGGAGGCGAGAGCAAGTGTCTTGACCCGATGAGTCTAAGACCCCTAAAGCAAGGTGGAGTAAGGTGAGAGGAGTGAGGGTGCCCTGGAGGGGCCGCAGCAGGGAACTCCCCAGGTGCAGAGGTGTGCTCCTTCGTCCTCCAGCAACGGCCAGTGTTGTGGGCGGGAGAGCCCAAAGAGCCTGCTGCTCTGGCCTCCCATCCCACAGACAGACCCCTCAGGCCACAGGGAAAGCTAGCCAAGTGTTTCCAGGGCTTGCTCGCACAACGCCAGGGGAGTAGGGCCTTTCACGGTAAGGGCTCTGGGACTGTTGCTCCCCAATAACTTGTCCCTTCCATCTTAACTTATGACTGTGTGCTTCCTCATCCCAGACCCCTGGCAGACCCCGTGTGGGTGACAGGAGGGCCGGAACAAAGATGGATTGAGCCCAGCCCACTCCCACCCGTGTACACCACAGCCACTGCTGCTCAGGATGCGGGAACAAATCAGGCAAGCTGAGGTTATCTGGGGCCACGTGGAAGTCTGGGGGAGCGTGCTGTACTCAGATGCTCTGAACTTTGGTCCCCAGGATCTGTGTACACTGCAAAAGCCAAATAGTTAGCACAACCCTTAAAAACCCGGAACCACCAATGAGTGGAGGGGAGGAGACGGGGTTTGAACTCCATTCATGTACCTCCTGCTTGCGATTCTTTGTCCAGGGCAGCGAGAGCAAATGACGGAGGATGAGCTATGCCCCCTCTTGCCTTCCCACAGGACAGACCAGTCACCTCTCCCAGGCCAGAGGCCAGACGCGGGAAAGAGGACTCGGCCACATAGTACCCTTGTCACCCTTGGAAAAGGAGAACAAGTAGCCCCTCCCCCGGGGGTTTGAGGTCAAAGCTAAAGAGGGTCTTAGGTCAGCTAGTCTGACCCCATGGGAAACAGGTTCAAGGAAGGACAGAGGCATCTCTCCAGTGCTTGGGTACTCTTACACAGCTGGGTTTTCTGCTTCCTCATCTGAAGACCTGAAATCCAGCTGAGTCTTCCAATTGTGAGAGCTCTTCCCTTTGCTTGGGAGGCCCAGGTGCCCCTCGGGGGCTCTGCAGAGGCCTGAGTCCAGGGTTTCTGCTGGAGTTTATCTGTGTCTGTGGGGCTGCGTGACACCATTCACACTTGGCTCTCCTTACGAATCTACCTTTTCTTTCAAGATCCCTTTTTCTTCTTGGATTGAGATCATACAAAGATAAGAATTAGGAGGCTTCCTTGGCTTTGCCCACACCCCATCCAAGCTGCCTGCTGCCCAGGCCCTGACCTCAGTCCATCCCCGAGTCTGCCCATCCCAAGGCCACGCAGCTGGTTCCTGTGGGAACAGCCTGGGCCTTCTACCTCCCGGGCAGCCTCCCTCGCTGCTCTGCTTCCCTCCCTGAGCCCTCGAGTCTAGCTGTGCTCCCGTCAGCTCGACACCACTGGGCACTTTCGAAGCGGTGGGGCTAGCAGGACAGGAACCACACATCCCAACATGCCTCAGGAAGAACTGTCCTCAGAGACAGCAGTGGGGGGAAGGAGGGGTGGGGGGGGCCATGCCAGGGAGGCCATGGGGTTCCTTTTTTTGCAAATTTTATTTATTCATTCATTTTATTTTAGTTTGACCAGAGAGAGACACAGAGAGAAAGAGAGAGAGAAAAAAAGCGAGAAAATGAGAAAGTGAGAAAGCAAGCTGCCAGGTCCAGGACTCAAACCGTGGTCAGTCATGTGGGAGTGTCCAGCACCTTAATCACCATGCCACATGCTGGTCCCCCCATGAGGTTCCTTCTGCTAAAGGGGCTGCTGCCTGGCAAATCTCCACTCAGCTCTCAGGATGGGGCAGGTAAAAGGGTGTTCTCCCACAGGAGACTTTCCTTTAATTATTTATTTAATTTTGTTTATTCATTTATTTATTTTATTTTGGCCAGACACACACACACACACACACACAGAGAGAGAGAGAGAGAGAGAGAGAGAGAGAGACAGGAATGGGAAAGTAAGCCACCAAGTCCAGGACTCGAACTGTGATTGGCCCTGTGGGAATGCCTAGCACCTTAACCACCATGCCACCTGCTGGTCTCCCACAGGCGACTTTCTGAGAGCTGCAGCTTATTGGCCTGTCACCTGTGCCTCCTGCCAGCCAATCCATCAGCACCTCTGTTTGATACCTCCAAATTCGTAATCCACCCCACATCTTCTCAGCTACCCTGACACTTTCAAACACTAAGGCTACCAAGTCTACTTCCATAGCTGCCACAGCCCCCAGAAGCGGCCCCAGGGCAATGGTCTTCAACTCGTGGTTCCTGGGTCACCTGCCTCTAGGCACCTGGGGAGCCTGTCACAGTGCAGATTCTTGGGGGCTAATGCGAGGCCTCTCCATCAAGCTCCACGGCTGGGCTGGGAATCTGCACTTAGCAAGCATTCCAGGGGGATCCTCTGCTCCAAGTCTGACAACCCTAGTCTCGGATCTGTTCATTCATACTTTTTTTTTTAGGAGAGGTTTTTGCTATACGGTGCATGCGCTCACCAGAAAGACAGAGGGAGAGAGACAGCGAGTGAGAAATCTCCCCCCAGGGGGGGATAGCCATGCCATAATCCTTTCTCCTCCAATCTCCTCTTGGGATCTTGGGCGGGCATGCACACACACGTGCCTGGTGTGAGTTTAAGTCACTGGGTCCAGGACTCAAACCATGGTTGACTACATGGGAGTCCAGCGACATAGCTATTACGCCAAGATCCCCTGCCCATTCATTCTTTCATTCATTTCTTAAATCAGAGAGACAGAGGGACCAGCAGTTAGCGTAATGGCTATGTCGCTGGACTCCCACGTAGTCAACCGTAGTTAGAGTCCCGGAACCGGTGGCTTAAACTCACGCCGGGCACGTGTGCATGCATGCCCAAGATCTTGAGAGGAGAATGGAGGAGAAGAGATTGTGGCGTGGCCATCCCCTCTGGGGGGTGATTTCTCGCTTTCTATCTCTCTGTCTGTCTCTGTCTGTCTGGTGAGCGCACGTGCCCTATAGCAAAAACCTCTCAAAAAAAAAATCAGAGAGACAGAGACAGATACAGAGAGACAGGCACTCCTAACAAGGCCTCCACATTGCGACCCATCACCAGTCTGCCAGCCTGAGTCATGGGCACATGCATGTGTCCCCAGGGAGGTCCCAGGACACGAAACCAGGACCCTTCCTGTGAGGGTCCTGTTGGGTTACTGCCATGCACCCAGGTGGCCCACATCTCATCTATTTAATTACAGCACTCCCCGTTGGGTCTCCCTACCTCAAATCTACCTCCCACTGTCCACCCAAGTCTGTCTCTTGGAATACTAGAGAGTATTCTTCCTAAACCATAGTCCCGCTCAGGTTACTGCCTTGAGTCCCTGGCTCAAACACCCTCAAGAGTTTTCCTTTCTTTCTTACAATCATTTAATTTAATTTATTATTATTATTACTTTAAAAATTTGCTATAGGGCACATGTGCTCACCAGAGAGAGACAGAGGGAGGGGAGAAGGCAAGCCGCCAGGTCCAGGACTCGATCTGTGGTTGGCCATGTGGGAGTCCAGTGCCTTAACCAACACACCACCTGCTGGACCCATCCTCAGGGCTTTTGCTGCTGCCAGCTCTTGGCTCCTTAGTCTGGCATTTAAGGCCCCTCACCACCCAGTTCCAATCACCTCTGTGGCTCCATTTCCCACAACCCCTCAAGACCTGCTCCGGGCAACCTCATCCCCTCTGCATCCAGGAGCAAGCCCCGCTCCAGCTGGAGTAGCCTCTATCTTATCTGCCCCAAATACTTCCATGGTCCCCTCCCCTGCCCCTGGGCACAGATTACACATTCTGCTTCTTGTGTAGCCATGCCAGGGCATGTCCTCTTTACCCAGATGGCTCCTAAGCTTCTTGAAGGCAGGGCCAATGTCATGTTTCTAGATTTTTAGAGTTCTAAATCCTAGTCGATCCAAGTTTGTGAAATGAAGGATGGAACAAATCAAGGTTATTAGACAGTGACTGGCACTCAGGTGCTTTATCTAGTCTAAATGATTGCTCATCTGCTCATCATTCCTGGGCCCTTAGGCGGGTTAGGCAGTTCAGGGCAGGGATCATCCCCTAAAGAAGCTCAAAGAAGTTAAGCAACTTGGTTTGCCCAAGGTCAAAGGTTTGACAAGAACAAAGGGAGTTGGCCAACTCTTGGGGGACCACTCCCCCTCAACAAAGTTACCCCAAGGTTACACAGTGACAGCAAAATGGAAGCCACAGAATCAAAGATCATGCCTGAGCACCGGGAGGCCTGCACTCTAGTCCCTGAGCAGCCACTGATCAGCAGTGACTGCCACCCCCTCTCTGGGCCTCAGTTTTTCCACCTGTCAGAAGAAGGCAGTGAGCTGGGAGACTAAGGTCCCGTTCTCCACATGCAGGGTTAGAACTCGGGGAGAAGGCAGTCCGCAGCCCAGAGATGACATGTGAAAGAAGGTCTGAACATGGTCAATAAGAGGGCAGACTCAGGCCATCCTGGACAAACAGTCCCCAAGCAGTACTTGATAACCACTAAGCGGGAAGATCTTGATTAAGTCACGCTGTCTGAGGACAGAGTTAATTATTGTCTTGTCACCTTAGGGGTGGGAAGGAGATTCTTAATCTCCAAGCCCCTTCTTCGCCCACCTCCTGAGAACGTTAGGTGCAAAGGTGACATTCGGTCCCAACAGAAAGCCTGGAGGGACCAGAAACTCACTACTGCTCTTTTTTTTTCTTGGTGAGAAGGAGAGACAGCATCTTTCCTCACTGCCTTCACCCTTTCCTCAGCACTCAAGGCTGTGCCAGAGAATCGAGTATCCAAAGGCTAGCAGGGCTCTCAAGGTGCCGGCCAGAGAGCGCAAGAACAAGTTTAGAGATCCGTCTTATCTGGGGAAAGGCAGGTCAGGATTGCGGTGTACATCCTTCCCTAGAAAGCGCGTGATGGTAACAGCAAGCTGTCAGTCTGAGCAAGGTCGGGGCAGGGTCCCTGAAGGCATGTGGGGACTGGAGGAGTCAGGCAGGAAGCAGGCACTTTGATGTCCCAAGGCTTGTTGGCTGACGGGCTGAGTGCTTGCAACAGACTCTGAACTTGGTCCCACCCCCTCCTCAGAGGGCGCTGTCCTGAGCCCACTGTTCAGAAGGCCATTTAGGTAGAAAGAGCCCCACGCTAGAAACAGAAGCCTACCTCTGACTGGCCCCCTACGTTGATAAAGCTGTCTCTGAGCCTCAGCATCCTTCAAGTAAAATGGGGAGACACTGTCCCCAACCCTAGTTCCTGCCCTAATCTGAAGAGTCCAGGAGCAATGAGTGCCTAGGGAGAAAACTGCTCATCTCAGTTCTTGAGATTTTAGTACATCAGCCTATCTCTGTGTGGAGACAGAGGCGCAGCAACCAGGACTGAAGGGGCTGTGGGAGAGACTCCTCAGCCCCACCTTGGGCCCTGAGCCCCCAAACCTCCCGCGGGGGTAGGCTGGAGCCAGAAGACGGGGAACGGAGATCATGCGAGGGCAGTTGAGTCCGGGGCAGCCTCGGTTCCCTCCCGCATCTTGTACCTGGGGTTGATCTCGTTCTTCACCAGCGTGAAGTAACTGTGCATCATGTGCCAGAGCATGGCCTTGGGCAGGCTGCCGTTGGCGTGGATAGTGTGGATCTTCGCCATTTCTAAGGCAATTAACCTACAGCAGCACCAAGGAAGAGTAGAGAGGGTCAGTGCCATGGCACGCCTCCCTGCTCAGCCCTTGCCGACTAGGAAGGAGCCCTTCAGGATCCACTGGGCCAGGTGTGGAGTTACCACGAACCTCTCAGGGGCCCCAGGTCCCGCAGAAGGAAGGGCGCAGCAGAGGCGAGGGAGGGAAATCAGACCTTTGGCCTAGGGCTCCCTCTCCGGGAGCAGAGGTTCCCTTCAGGGAGTGGAAGGGCAAAGCGGTGGGCTATTGACCGTAGGGCAGTGGCCTTGCCCCACCCGCTGTACCCGCAGCAACCTGAGAACAGAGGGGCACTGGTGGGGGTGGTGCCCTCCTCCTGTCCCTTCCACCCGGACTCTGACCCACCCTCTCAAGGGAGGTGAGTGCAGGTCACTTTCCACCAAGAGGCCGGGGGCATGATGCCAGGCAGGGATGAAATGGCCGCCTCTTATTAGCCAGGCCAAGGTGGGGAGGGAAACAGGCTGGCCTGGGGCAGCCCCTTACTTGGTGCAAGGAGTTAATGCTGGCGGCTGGGTGCCAAGGACGCAAAACAAACTGGCATTCTATTTTCAAGTTCTCCTGTGGACATTATCAAGGTCCCGGGAGAGACAGAGTGGGCGGTAGGGAAGGTTGCTGGGAGAGTGCGGGGGTGGTGGAAGACTGACCCATCACAGAGGGAGGGCCTTGATAAGGACCCCATCGCCCAAGGCCCCGGGGCCCAGCAGGCTCTCCCTGTCCTCTGCCGGCCAACCCCCTTCTGCAGCCCCACCCTCAACAGTCTGCCAGGCCGCCAACATCCAAGCCTCTTTTGCCTCTGCATGTTGCTGGAATAGTCACTGGGAAAGACAACAAAGGGAGTGGCTATTCGAACCCTTATTACAGAGCTGGTCCAGGGGCACCCTCAACCTTCCTGCCAGGCCCTGCTCAGGCCATACTCCATGGGATAACAGGGGATTTGGGGCTCTTCTGGAAGTCCCTAAGTTTTCCATCTCCTTAGGGAGGAGGGGGCAGGGGGTGTGGCAGTAGCCACATGGGTGAGAGAGGAAGGCTGTGCTTTCTGAGGCCAGAGGCCTTGGGGCAGGAGGGAGCCCACCAAGGTTTGAGTAAGGCAGGGAAACAGACCTGACACCCAGGCCTTCTCTTCCCAAAGGAAGATTCTGAACAGAGCATGAGCAGAGCGTTCCTTGAATATCAATAGGGCTGTTGTCTGGAATAGCAATGAAAGTAACCTCAACACTCAGCATTTTTATGCTGGGAAGCCTCAGCAGGCGTGGGTGGGAGGTGGGGTTCAGGAACCACGGGGAGGGGGGCTCCAGGCCTTCTCCTAAGACATCCACCCTCACCCAGAGGGATATGGGTCCACCCTGGGAAAACCATCCAGGAGGGGCCTACCTCACACCTTTCCAAATTTCTGGCTCTCTCCAAATGCCAGGTTCTTCTTACTAGAGAACCTAAATCCACCGGTGACCTTCCTGACAACGGTAATTGTTTCTATGAGAGGATGAGTGACAGCCTCAGATTCACAGGGGTGGAGGGAGGTGTGAGGTGAGGACCTGGCAGGATTGGAGCTCATTGCCAAAGAGTGAGGAGGAGCTGGGAGGAGTGCGTGGGGGAAGAGCCAGGCCATGTGCCCCATCCCCTGTTCTGACCCTGCATCTCCAGGCTGGGTGCATTTGGAGCTGTTAAGGCCGAGCCTGAGAAGACCCCCCCCCAGACAGGGCTGTGTGCCTCTCGCTCCCTGCAAACACACACACACAGCTACATGCACACCTCGAAGTGTGTCCTGAGGCCCAAGCAGCCCCAAAGGCAGCACTCAGAGAACAGTGGTGGAGGAACTCCCCGATTTCCTTCACCTAAGTCCCTGGGGGCCAGTCAGGGAGTGGGAAGAATATTCAAATAGAGCCAGGCACACTTAAAGGGGCTAAGAGAGTGAGGAAGCGTCTTGATCTACACTCAGGTAGCCTCAGTATGAGGCAGGTTCCTTCCCCTGGGACTGCACAGGGCAGATGCCAGGATCCCAGGGAGACCCCTGAGCTGCCACCCTGGTATCAGCAGTCAACCGCATCCTGCCTCAGCCCTCGCCACGGACAGCGACCCTCATGGCCAAGGGCTGGAGGAAGGAGGCAGGTACTGCCAGGCCCTGACCTGGCACAGCTGCAGAGCACATATACCAAGGCCTCTTTGGTTCTCCCCATCCAGGCCCCACTGCAGCAACCGCGTGGCTGGGGTAAGCCAGCCTGAGCCCTCCACATCTGGACTTCACTGTGAAGGGCTCCCATGGGTTCACAAGCCTCGGACGTTCCTCCAGCCTGGGTTTCCACCTTGACGAGTGCCAGGAAGGATGCGACACTGGCAGGAGGAATGGTGTCTCTCTAAGCTTGTAGACCCATGCTCACCTGAGCAGGGCCTATTTTCCTTGCACACCTGGGCTCTCGGCATGCTCGTGCTTGGAGAGGCAACCCTGAGAGCTCTGGGAATTTGGCTCAGATTCCATTTCTAAGGTCAGATGTTTCTGAGATCAGACTCGGGGTAGGCAGAAGTTTGAGGTCTGGGCCAGGAAGCAGGTCTCTGCTGCTCTTCGGGTACGAAGACCTCCGGCTCCACGTTCATCAGGATCCTCACTCTGCTCGCCCAGAACTCATCCTTCTGGCAGTCCACTGAAATGCCACAGGAAGCTACAGCCCCTCTGCAGGACCATGTACAGCCGCATGCACATTCCTTGTGCAAATTCAGGAGGCTCACAGCTTTTTTTTTAAATTTGTTTTAGCATGTGAGAGAGACAGAGACGGAAAGTAAGAAAGCACCCCCATAGGAGGTGGTCATGCCTCAATCCCTTCACTTCCATTACTCCTTCTGCGATTTCAGGCTTGGTGTTTTTCAAGCTGTCAGGTCTAGAACTTGAACCACATTCAGCCATGTGGGATCCAGGCGCCTTAACCACCACCCACTGACTGGCCCGCTCACAGATAGCTGTTCTCCACGAACCCTACTTCACACCAAGGAAGCTGACTGAGGATTTCTAAGCCCGAGGCTTGGGAAAGAGCAGAAATGAACAGAACCCTGGCCCCCTCCTCACCTGAAAAGCTGGGGCTCCCGGATGTGCTCGGGCCCCAGGGCCACCCCCTGCAGGTACTCGTAGCACAGCCCATTCTGGAAGGTGCAGTAGAGTTTGGGGGCACAGCCGTGTGCTCGCAGCAGCTGGAAGTTCCTGACCTCGCTCTCCCGGTCCACCAGCAGCTCCGTCCGCTCACCATACACCCGCACCAGCACGCAGTCCCGCATGTCCTCGTCCACGTAGCAGGCCAGCAGCTTGTTGGTGATGCCATCAGTGAAGCGCTGGTATGGGGGGAGGGCAGTGCGTGGGTGGGTGGGGCAGGATCTCTCTGGGCTCTTCCCAGGGCCCCCCAGCTTCCGCAGGAAGTGCTCATGTGAATGCCAAGCACAGCTGCACAGAACCCCTAGTCCTTTAGCCTATTGCCTCATAAGGACAACAATGTCCCCCATCTTGGGATAGCAAGGGAATAATGGCAGTGTGGGCTCAGCCCCACGTGTGGTTTCTCCTGCGTCTGCCTCAGTCATGGGAGTTGGCAGTGTGGGAATCTGCACACTCCTCGGCGGGCAGAAGCCCCCTCCTGCTCCGTACTGCTTCATCTTGCATGAAAGAAGCCCCAGAACCAGAATGTGGCAGAAAAGAGCCAGGAGTTGCCCAGACCAGTCCTCCCCACCAGCTGCCTCTCACCACCTGCCAGGCAGAGGGCTTTGCTGGATCTCCGGCCCTTCTCTGCACAGAGGTGCAAGGAAGGAGACCGAGGTTGGCACCTGTCCCAGCACTTTGGCGGTCAGAGGTCCTCCAGGCCTCTGAGTTCTGTGCCAGAAGAGACAGGGGACAATTGAGCTGGGAGTCCAGGCTCCCTGGGGAGGGCGATAAGGAGAAAGGAAGCATGAATTCAAGGAGCACAAGGGACAGAGCTGGAAGGGGCCTTGGAGGATGTCTGAACCAATTCTACATGGGAAAACAGAGGAGAAATAGGCAGACAGCATATGTGTGCTGGAACTGGCCTCGGGTCTGCTTAATGCCTGGACCAAACTGGGCCTTTTATTTTTAAAGTGCTACCTCTCTCCAGGAGGGGTCTGCAGGCCCCCACTGAGGTCTTGAGTCTCCCTAGAACTTGGTTTTGCCCCATCCAGAGGCCGTCAGCATGGGGCCCTTATGGGCACAGCCCACAAGCACCCCACGTGTGCAACATCATCCTCCCCAAGCAGCGAAGGGGGTGGGGGAAGAGGTGAAGGCTCTATTTTTTTTTAAAGATAATGCAAGCCACCTAAGGAGTCGGCCTGGGGTTCCTCAAGAGGAGGATATGTCCACAGGTGTGTTCAGCTGTGTGGGGGGCTGCTGAGCCCCAAACTGCAGCTATGGTGAGGGGCTCCTGACAGGGAGAACGCCACACGGTGGCTCCTGCACCCTCGGGGGCAGCCTGGAGCTGGGAGGCTTTCCTCCCACCCTGGGGAGAAGGGGCAGCCGGTATGTTTCCTTAGAAGTTCCTGCCTCCTCAGCTTTCGGAGCTGGCTGGTGACACGCTTCTGGGCAGCGAGGGGCTAAGCACGAGCGCCAGGGGGTGGGGCCCACACACGCAGCAAGCTGACAGCGGGCAGGTGGACCTCCGGAGTGCCCAGGAGCCCCAGGAGGAGGGGTGTGTTTGGAGGGCCGAGGGAGGCGTGAGCCTAGCTTTGCTTAGGAACCAAAATAGAAAGAGAAAAACCAACGCGCACAAACCACGTTCCGAACCTCTCCTGCGCAGCAGCCGCGCACCCCTGGGGCCGGCACCCGGAAGGATGCAAGGACAGGCGTCCACGCAGCCCCCTCGCAGCGCGGCAGGGCCCCGGCCCGGCCCCGCGCCCGCTTGGCTACCTTGGTCCGAACTTGCTCCGGCTTCCAGTGCGGCCGCAGCTCCTGGATGAGGCGCAGGGCTCCGGGAAGGATGTCGTCCTGGTCTACCGATATGCCGAAGAACGGGACGGCAGCGGGGGGGCCCGGCGGCCCCCGGCCAGCCAGCGCTGGCCGTCGTCTTCTCCTCCATGCCCCATGAGCACTGCCGGCCCGGCGTCTGCCTCCCCAGGTAAAAAGGCGAGCAGGGCAGGGGAGCCGAAGGGGGCACAGCTATTCCCAGCAGCCCCACCCCCTCGGAGCCGCCGCCTGAGCGCTAGCCCCTGCGGGGGGGCCCGGCGAGGCAGTGGGAGTGGTAGAGGAGGGGCCAGGGGAAGTCCATGACTCAGGCGCGAGCTGCCCGCTTCGATCGCC
>NW_006160147.1:2402369-2413974 GCF_000334495.1 Tupaia belangeri chinensis
GCCTGCCACCGCCCGCAGCTGCTACCCGGCTACCTGGAGCGCGGGGCGGGGGTGACGCCCCCCCGGAGGCCCGTGACGCTAGGGGCGGGGCTTCCGCGGGGTCCGCCCCCGTCCTGGTCCCCCGGGGTCCTCCCAGGGCGAGCTCCGGGAATTCCAAGGGGCGAGGCTGGGGGTAGTGCTCTCTTAGTACCTTGGCGAGGGAAGGTCTCTTTCTACGCCCCCACCTCACCCTGGAATATGGAGATTCAGCTTCTCCCAGACCGTCAGCTTGTGCTCACCCCTGGTCTCTGCACCCTGCCCTTAGTGGCTGGAGCTCTGGAAAAGGCTCCACAGGTGTGTGGCTTCTGCTTTGTCTGTCTCCAGGGCTCTTCCCTGCAGGGATCCTCCCACCCGCGTACCCTCGCGCCAGTCCACCCACCCTCATACACAGTAGGTGGAGAGGCGACAATGAGGGATGGTGTTGAGGTAGGCGTGCCAGTGCAACAGACTGGACTGTCCCCTGGCAGGCCACTGAACACCCCGGAATGTTGGAGAGTTTGGAAACGTCCTGGGCCTGGACTTTGAGCAAGACTGAGTTTGGGTCACTGAATAATCCTTCAAGCCTCGCTCCCATGCTGAGGGTCAGAGTGGAGGCCCGCAGTCAGTGAGCAGGTGTCCTTGAGCCCAGGGCTGGGCCGGCTAGGGCTGTGGAGGTGGGCAGACCCTGTGCTTAAAGGCCCTGGCACAGCTAGAGAACCACAGCAGGATGGGGTGACGGCTGGGAAGTGGGAAGGAGAGAGGGCGAGGAGGGGTCCCAGGGCAGAGCTGCAGTGCAGAGGAAGAGACATGGAGAGAGGCCCGGCGAGCTTAGGGGAAGCCCCTCTGCTAGCCAGATTTCCCTCTTGTCCTTCTTTGTCACCTGAGCAGGACTGTGTTGGCTGCCAGCCCTTTCAGCCATAACGAGGCCTCAGTTGCCTACTGTCCGGTTCTACCTCAGGGACTTCACTAGGGAGGGACCTCCCCTCACTGCCCCCGCAGAGAACTGTTCCCTAGGTGTCCCTCGGCCTTTCAGGAACCTCTCGGCCACAAGGTCTTGTGATCACTACAGTCCAGAAGCAGGCCCGCCTGAGCAGAACAGTGGAGCGGACAGAAATGTCTGTACATTCAATGCAGCGGCCTCCGGCCACACATTACCTAGCACTTGAGATGTGGCCACCCTGATACTTTATCTAATTTTAATTGAAGAGTAAATAGCCACTTCTGGCTACTGTATTGCCCAGTGTAGATAAGGGGAGGGAGGACTTGCTTGCATAAGGTCACAGAGCCCCAGGATGGCAGAGCTGGAAGAGACACTGCCTCCAATGCTTCCTTTTTTTTTTTTTTTGAGAGATTTTTGCTATAGGACACATGTGGTCCCCAGGCAGAAAGCAAGAAATCACACACATGCCCCCCCGCAGGGGACATGGCCACACCACAATCCCTTCTCCTCCATACGCACCTGGCCTGAGTTTAAAGTCGCCAGGTCTGGGACTTGAACCACGGTTGACTGTGTGGGAGTCCAGTGATATAACTGCGATGCCTTCTGCTGGTCCCCCAAGGCTTCCTTTTGCAGTGAGAAACTAAAGCTATGCAGGGCAAGGGGACAGACAGTGCCAGCGGAGTCCAAGGCCCTGAAGCCCAGTTGCAGGTTTTCGGCTCTGCACGACACTGCAGGTGGCTCCCATGCGGGAATGCTGCCCCACAGCAGCCCTGGGGTCCCCCACTATCCAAGGAGTCTGTTGTTCTAGAGGTGCTGGGGGCCTGGCAGGACCACTCCGTGTTTCACTGCATTTGCCTCCCTCAGCTCAGGGGCTACCTGAGGCTACCCTTTCAGCCAAAAGAAGGGCGAGCAGCTACATTGAGAGGGGCAGTTCCAGGGGCTTTGGGCAGATACTGCCTCAGTCCTCAGGCTCACATACCTGCAGACAGCCCCAGTGCGAGAGTGGGAGAAGGGACTTCAGGAGGAGTCCTTGGCCCGCAAGCTGCAGTTTAGCAGGTGTGTGTGTATTTGCTGTGCCCACGGCCCCGTTAGGCTGCATGGAGCTCTGTACCTGACAGTGCCCAGTGCACGTGATGAGGTGGTAGCCCCTCGGACTTGGGTCAGACGGCTGGGCTCTTGTCTTGATTCTTCATTACCTTTTACTATTCACTGCATCTTTTTTTTTTTTCTTCTTTTTTCTTTCTTTTTTTTTTTTTTTCTGCTATAGGGCTCATGTACTTGCGGGGGTGGTTGGGGAGAGAGAGAAAGGGAAAAATCACCACCCGAGAGGGATGGCCACACCATAATCCCTTCTCTTCCATTCTCCTCTCAAGATTTGGGGCACACATGTACACATGCCCAGTGTGATTTTCAAGCCACCAGGTCCAGGACTCAAACCCAGCCGCTGGCCACACTGAATCCAGCCAGCCCAACCACCATGCCACCAGCTGGCCCTCTGCATTATTCTTCACCACTGTGTTCTTTTTTTTTTTTTTTTTGCTATAGGATGAGTGCACTTGCCAGAGAGACAAAGAGACAGAAAGCGAGAAATCACCCCCCAGGGGGGATGGCCACGCTGCAATCCCTTCTCCTCCATTCCCCTTTTGGGATCTTGGGCACACACCCACCCATGCCTGGTGTGAATTTATGCCACCGGGTCCAGGACTTGAACTGTGGTCGACTACACGGGAGTCCAGTGACATAGCCATTACGCTAACTGCTGGTCCCCCCACTGTATTCTTCACCAAGGATCGGGGCAGATGCTTTCACTGTCTGGGCCTTGGTTGCCCCATGTGTCATGCGGACATCCTGGTGACCGCTGCTGTTCTGGGTGGTTGGTAGTGGTGCTTGCTCTGCCTGTGTAGATGGCTGCATCGGTGTAGCGGGCCTGTAATGGCCAAGGCCGGCCAGCTTAGCAGCAGAGTCCGAGCCGGGTGCTTGTTTCTGACCCACAGCCTTCTGCCGCACTGTCAGCCTTGGCCCCCTGAAAGACCACAGGGTGCACAGGCGGGCTCTCTGCTAGCTTTTCATGAGGTTGTGTAAACGGCCCCTCCCGAGCCCTGCTGACAGCTGGTGGATGGCTTCTTCCCTGCATGCAGGGACCTGTGCATGGTTGTCAGTCTGTCACATTCCTGTCCACATCTGGTCACGCAGCTGCCCCTCCCTCAGTTCCAAACCCTGGTGAACCTAGATGCCATGGGTTGTTAACATGAAGTCTTTATTGTTTGTCTTCAAAGCAATGGAGGGCTGGTTCATGGGTGGGGTAGGTGTCCCGAAGGAGCTCTCCACCCAGTGTCCCCAGTCAGGGCACAAGTTCAGGCAGAGGGGACTCCCCGAGCACGTTCCAGCCCTGGGCTGGGGCTGAGGGCAGGGCTGCAAGGCAGCAGGGGCCTTAGCGGGCCAAGGCGAAGCCAATGCGATTGTTCCGCCGATCAAACTCCGTGTAGAACTTGCGGATGAAGCTGGCGCCCAGGACCCAGATAGGCCCAGTGGGCGGAGGGACGTCCAGGCCATGAAGGGCCAGGGTGCACAGCTCGTCGTTACTGTAGGGGTCCTGGAGGGAAGTGAGCGGGTTCCCCACTGCCCACGCACGACCGTTCTCCCTGCACCTCTCCTGACCCCCGCAGCATCTTGGGCAGCTCTTCCCCTCCTGCCCCTTCTCCACTGGCCTATCACTCCCTGGCCCTGTCACGGGCCATCTGGAGGCACCTCCGGTGCAGGTGCTGTGCTGGCTCCTAGGCAACAGGGCACCAGGCGCCAAATTCCCTTCACAGCCTGTAACTTCTGACCCTCGACAAAGGACCAGATTCTCTAAGCTTTTCGAGTATGAACAGGGAAAGACAACAGGAGCGGAGGAGCGGAGTGCTGGATAAACAGAAAGGGGCGGGCGCCATCTGCAGCCACATGTCAGAGTCCCCTGAGTGCCAGGTGCCCCTCCTTGAGGCTTTGATGTCACAGGCATGGCATGTGGCCCGGTTATGGGGGTTTTGAAAAGCTCTCCAGGTGGGGGCCACCAGGTGGCATAGTCTGGTGAAGGTCTGGACTCCCACATACACAGCTGTGGTTTGAGTCCCGGACCCAGTGGCTTGATGATCAGGATGTTGGAAATCCCGTAAGGAGAAAGGACTGTGGCGTGGCCATCCCCCCTGGGGGTGATTTCTCACTTTCCTTCTCTCTGTCTCTCTCTCCAGTGAGTATACACTCTATGGCAAAAACTTAAAAAAAGAAAAGAAAAGGAAAAAAGCTTTCCAGGTGACCCAGGTGGCCTATTTGCGACCACTGATCTAGCACGTAGTCTGCATTACATCTTGCTCTCCCAAGGGCCCTGCCCCTGCTCTCGCCCTGCCGCCCAGAGCCCCGCACCTGCAACACGTAGTCAGCACTGGTGAGCGTGTAGGCATGGCCTCCCAGGTGGAACGAGATGTCGGGGAGGGTGGGCACCTCATTACAGTTCACCACGTACTGAGGGAACAGTAAGGGAAGCTCTTTGAGCTCAGGCAACCTCCTAGGAAAAGGGGAGCTTGGCGCTTGTGGTCTGGTCCCCCCAAGAGGGCTAGCATAATGCCATCCTTCCATGGGGGCCAGCCGCACATGTGGAGCATGTGAGAGGTGAGGCAGGAAGGCCTTGATTGGGCTCCACGGCTGCCTGGAGTGATTGTGGGGCCTGATCAGGTGCCCGTCTTCCCCCGCCCCCACGTCCCCCAGGTTGCTTACTTCCTCGGTGCCCAGCTCCCAAAGACCCCGCCATAAGCAGCCGCAGGGAGCTGGTGGGACCTGAGATGTAGGAGGTGCCAGTGTCCACCACTGCCATGCAGCCGTTCTCGCAGAGTAAGGTGGCCGACCTCACGGACACCCTGGGGGAGGCCACAGTCAGGCACAGACGTGCAGACGCAGACAGAGAGCTGAAAGCACACTGCCCGAGGGGCCTCTGGTGCACACCTTGTGAGCAAGGATGGGTTCAGGAGGCCATGCTGCAGGGCCAGGAAGCACTGGAGGAGGGGAGGTGCTGGCCCTCCCTCAGCACTTGGCTCTTCCCTGTTCTCCCTAGCTCCCCCTCCCTCCCCTGGGAGGAATGAGGGCTGTGCCTTTGAGCACTACTGTGTGGACAAACCATGTGGAGAAAAGGCAGGATGGTAACCCTGCCCCTGCCCCCGCCCCGCCCCCACCCCAGCCCCAGGGAGGTGCCCCCCAGCCCCAGGGAGGTGGAGGATGCCTCACCCTTTCATTTTGACCTGCCAGGAGCCAGTGCTGCTGACGCTCACATAGTGGAAATGTCCTTGGTAATACTGGGGGTCGCTGCCCCCCAGCACAATCTCACCCCCCAGCACATGGGAATTCCTAAAGGACAGATCAGAAGCTCTTGGAGACCAATAAGCTTCAGACCCAGTGACGCAAGAGACAAGGGACAGCTGGGCAAGCGTCCTGGGGGTTTCAGAAGGTTTTGGGAGATGGGAAGCTGGACAGATGACAAGGCCACTGGGAAGCACACAGGACATATCGCCCCTCCCCCCAGCCCAAGCGGAGGTTTTTCCAGGGTAACCAGGTGTGCCCAAAAAAAGCATCCCCAGGAAGGGAGCAGGTACAAGGACAGTGAGTGAATGCAAACCAGATGCAAATCCCACTCTCACTCCCACTCCCATCTCTTGGGCATGGATGGGTGCTGGGTGAGCAGGTGCAGGGAAGGGACTGGGGAGGCAGTTGAGGGAGGGTGGGGTGGGCCTGAGGACAGCAGGAGGGAGGGGCGGTGCTTCAGCCTCCAGCTCAGCCCCTTGCAGAGGTGAGTTTGGGGCAGTGGCCTGTGTGATTCCGGGTCAGGTGCTCTGGGAGTGCTGGAGGGTCAGGGCCATGTGGCGGGCCTCATCTCCTTACTCAGAGTTTCTGCAGAGAAAGAGACAGCAGAAAAGAAGCCTTGGTTTCAGGGAGCCTCACCAGCCCTGCTATTTGCCAGGGTGGGTATCATATACTCTCGCTCTACCTTTCAGACCATGGTGGCACCAACAGATAAAGTCACTTGCCTGAAGTCACCAGGCCACGAGTAGACAAGTGGGGGCCAGGGCCAGGGTTCCTGGTGCCTGGTCGGAAGCCGATTCCCCCTACCTCTCCTCCATAATACACAATGCCTCCTTGGGCTCAGTCCAGAGCGTGTGAGTGTGTGTGTGTGAAGGAGAAATGTAGTTTAGTTCTAGAGTGCATCACAGAATCATTTGTATGTGCACGTATGTGTGTGTGCACATGTTATTTTGTGCAAGTGTAAAGTCTGTGTTTTTACAAATTCAGTACATACAAAGGACCTTGAAAAGTTTGTGAAAATGGAATTAATGTACAAGTTTATCTTGGTGCAAAAAATGGAAATCCATGCGTAATGTTTCTTCATATACACTTTCCATGAGCTTTTTGAGGTCCCTGGGTAGGAGCAGGCCCTTCCCCAGCTATCCCCTCGTGTCAGGCTCTCTCTGGGTGTCCTCTCCTTCCCTTCCTGAACTAAAGGAGGTGGCAGGCCTTCTCACCACAGCCTGCCCTCTCCTGTTGGCTGGCCCTGTCCCCATCCATGGCTCCCTGGCCCCCAGGCCCCCATCTGTCTCCTCTTTCCCCACATTTTCAATCTCTTTTTTTCCTTTGGCTTCTCCCTTCCCCTCCAAGCATTGCTCAAGCACCTCTAGATTTAAACACACCCACCCTTTCTTCCCCTGCTTCTCTCTGGAGCTCACCCCACCCCCCAGGGCAGCCTACATTTTGTGACCTCTGCTTCCTGACACCCACAGTCACCTCTGCTGCTCACATCTGGTCTTGTCCCACTTCCTCTGAAACAGCTTTTCCCAAGACCACCCCTGGCTGCAGAGTCGCCCACTGGTATCTTTTCTCAATGCCTCCCTTTCTGTCACCAAACTGGACGCCTTTCCATTTCCACCCGAGATGCCTCTGGACTCTGCTCCCAACCCCCACTCTCTCTGTCAGGCCTGGTGTTCTTACCCTATGACCTCTGTCTCCACCTCCTACTGTCTTTCTAAACACAGCAGCTTAGAACAGATCAAAACCCCCTCAAGAGCTGACAACAGCTTCCCCAGGGCTGGCAGAACTAGAATGAGCTCAGCCTGGAATTGGAAAGCATCTTTGTGTTCAGTGCCTGGCTCCTGTACACTGTACTGTCCTGTGTTCCCTGCTGGTCTGTGAGCTCTACGAGTGCACAAAGGTAGGATTCTGTCCCGTCCACTGTATTTACCTCTGAATCCCGAGAGCCTCCCTCCCACAGGGGTTGGCCCATGCTGATTATCCAACCAAAGCGTGAGCAAATAAACAAATGAAGGCGCAAATGCATGAGGTGGGCTGCCTCTGTGAGGAAGGAGCCATCGCCTCCAGGGAGGGTCTCCAAGTCACAGTGATACCTTATTGCCCATCCTCAACCCTGCATCGCCTCTGGGTCCAGAGTGGTGCTGTCCATTAGAGTGTTCTGCCATGATGGAATGTTCTAGATCTGCACTATCCAAAATGATAGTCACTGTCCTCCATGGCTGCTGGGCACTCAAAGTGAGGTGGTATGACTAAGGAGCTGAATGCTTAATTTTATTGCATTTCAATTTATTTAAGTTTAACTGGTGGCTTCCATGTTGGCTAGTGTAGCTCTAGCTGTTGGCTCACTGCCACCCGGCCATGAGCATGCTCAGCTGCGGCTCAATTCTCCTCCCATTCTCCCAGCTCTGCCACCCCTTCCTTCCCCCGCTGGGCCCCGGGAGTCCCAGGCCTCACTTGCTGTAGTAGACAGAGAAGACGTCTTCTTTTAGCACTCTCTGGGAGAGGATGTGGTCGAAGACAGGCGTGACCCCTCCGACAGCCTGTGCAGGGAGGCCCATGCCCAGAACCCCGTCGAACTTGGCCAGCATGAAGGGAATCACAGGCAGCTCGGTAACCTCGCCAAACGTCTGCGTCACTGTGATTCCGCCCACCTGTAGGAGGGAGGGCCAGAGGACACCAAACCCACCTCTAGTGGTGTCTGAGCTTCCACAGTAGGGCCCTGGGGACACACATGGCCCAGGGAACAGCAGTTTGGGGTCAGGCTGTTCCATTGACCTCACACACGCACCCTCTCTCCCAACCCATTGGTGCATGGGCTTCAGAGTGAACTGGGGTTGATCAGGGACTGGAGCAGCAGAGGGCGAGGAGGTGGTCCTGTGGAGCAGCAGCAAGGGAGATGCCAAGAGCTCCACACCCGTCCCTACTCAGCTTTCAGGTGGGCAGACCCAGTCCTGCTCACCTCCCCGGTCAAGGGCTGAATTCTTTTTTTTTAAATAATTATTTTATTTATTTATTTATTTATTCATTCATTTTTTGCTTAATTTTACCAGAGAGAGACAGAGGGTGAGAGTGAGAGAGAAAGGAAGTGAGAAAGCAAGCCACCAGATTCACGACTCGAACCCTGGTCGGCCATGTGGGAGTGTCCAGCGCCCCAACCACCACACCACCTGCTGGTTCCAAGGGCTGAGTTCTTCACACAGCCAGGTAAGGGTTCATACTGACTCCTCTCCAGTTCCGTGGGGACCCTCCCCAAACTCTGACACAGCAGGGACTGGAGAAACTCCACAGTGGGGAAGGTCAGACACCCACCAGTGAAAAGAAAAACAGGCCCTGCCCCTGATGCCAAACTCTAACCCCAACCATGACTTTGAAGCCTATGCCAGACTCTAAAATTAACTCTGACCTTGATGTCTCAATACCCCCAATCCTGACCTTGGAGTTCAGTCTAGGGTCTGGTTAATAGCCCAGGCAGAGCTGGTGACCCCAGGCAGGTTACTTGGCTGGAGGAGCCTGTGGGGCTCGGGACAGCCCCCCATGCACACTAGATGTCAGTGTCTGCCCCATCACCACAGGGACCCACGGCCCAGGTGGTCCCCCATAGCCTCTGGTCCTTGTAGCTGCAGCCAGAACAGCAGGGGAGGGAGTCCTTCCACTCCCCAGGCTCCAAGGTGGGCTCGAGTGGACTTCCCCCTCTCCCTCCCCCAATGCAGGCCCTAGAAGACAGGAGAGGCCTGGGGGGTAGAAGGGCAAGGGTCAGGTGTCCAGGTCAGCCCAACTTACAGTCACCACATCCTGGCTTAGGAAGCCTCTGACCTTCCCCGATCCGTAGTGTATGGCGAATTCTGTCCCATTCTCCATGTAGCTGGAGGACTCTGAGGAGTCGTAGAGGCTGTGAATCTCTGGCCAAGAGACATGGGTTCTGGTCTGCCAAGAGGGCCCAGGGAGGCAGACCCAGGCAGAGTGCAATGGGGGTGAGGCTGGTGGCTGGAGGCTCAGCTTAGCAGGGATGGGGTGACCCTGTGGGGTGGGGCTTGGAAAATGTGTTTTATCAGTCAAGGACTGTGTTTCTTGGGCCCTTTTTATGCTCATATATATCTCTGAAAGTTCTGTCTCAAATGAAAGGTGGTTTATTTTTTCGAAGAATTATTTTTTATTTAACTTTATTTATTTGCTTATTTATTGATTTTAGTTTGACCAGAGAGGGACAGAGAGAGAGAGAGAGAGAGAAAGTAAGTTTCTTGGGCCCTTTTTATGCTCACATATATCTGAAAGTTCTGTCTCAAATGGAAGGTTTTTTTTTTTTTTTAAGAATTATTTTTTTCTCTTTTTAAAAAAATTGTTATTGTTTTATTTAGCTTTATTTATTAATTTGACCAGAGAGGAACAGAGAGAGAGAGAGAAAAAGCAAGAAAGCAAGCCACCAGGTCCGGGACAGGAACCACGGCCAGCCATGTGGGAGTCTAGCACCCTTAACCACCACACCACCTGCTGGCCCAAGAATTATGTTTTATTCAACTTTGTTTGTTTGTTTGTTTGTTTTAGTTTGACCAGAGAGGGACAGAGAGAGAGAGAGAGTGAGAGAGAGAAAGTGAGACAGCAAGCTGCAAGGTCTGGGACTCAAACCACAGTTGGCCATGTGGGGGTCCCGTGCCCTTAACCATCGCGTGGTTTTTGTTTGTTTGTTTGCTAATAGGGTGCATGTGCTTGCCAGAGAGAAATGAAGAGAGGCAGAGAAAGAGAGCAGAGAGGGAGGGGAAGTGAGAAACCACTGCCCCGGGGTGATGGCCATGCCACACTCCCCTCTCCTCCATTCTCTCAGGATCTGAGGCATGCACACACACGTCCGTCCACTGGGTCTAGGACTCAAACCACTCGGTTTATGATACCAGAGCAGATTCCGGGCACAGAGTGAGCATTCGGTGCAAGGCTGTTTACAGGGCCAGCTCCTTGGCCTAGTGGTTAAGGGAGCCAGATCCCACATGGCTGACCACATGGTTTGAATCCCAGACTTGGCTGCTTGAAATGCATGCAGGGCGCATGTGCATGTGAGCCCCAGGTACCGAAGTGGCGGAGAAATAGGGGAGAAAAGCTCACGGCATGAGCAGGGCCCACCGGGGAGCTTTCTCCCTCCCTCTCCGCCTTTCTGGTGAGCACACGTGCTTTCTGGAAAATTAAAAGAAAAAGAAGAAGAATGGTCATTGACTAAGGCTGGGGATGATTTTGAGAGTTCAGTCCCATCTCAATGTCAGGAAGACTAGGAAACGCCTCATGGGAGGCCGGGGGCTCCTAGGGCTTGCTTTCTTTTTTTTCTTTCTTTCTCTCTTTCTTTCTTTTTTTTTTTTTTTCCTTTTAAGGATTTTGACATAGGGTACATGCACTCTTTGGAGAGAGACAGAGAGAGAGAAAGAGAGAAACCACCCCCATAGGGGGTAGCCATGCCACAATCCCTTCTCCTAGGAGCCCACATGCACGTGTGCCCAGCGTGATGTTTAGGTCCAGGATTTGAACTGTGTTCAGCCATGTGGGAATCCAGCGCCCTAACCACAATGCCACCTGCTGTTTCCAGCCTTGCTTTTCTATTCTGTAGCCATGTCAGGAGAACAGGAAACATTCCAGGGTTGGTGGGCACAGAGGCAGAGAGGCAGAGAAGCAGCAGCCCAGTCAGTAGCAGAGGGATCTAGCTGAGTGTGGGCAGACGGCCCAAGCAGGGCAGGTCAAGGCAGGGCATTTGGGGACAGGTGCCACGGATCCTGGTCTCACCACAGGCGGTATAGAGAGGGCTGCACTTGGTGGAGGGCACCCAGAGGTTGGCTGAACCCGTGTCAAAGACGACTTTGAAGGTCTGGGCTGGCGTGCCGATGCCAATCTCACCATAGTACTGGGTCTGTGGGGTAAGAAGGAAGAAGTGGATGGAGGGGCTCAGGGAACCTTGCTCTGGGGGTCTTGCCTGGCCCCACCTTGGCTCTGGGAGTGAGATTGGGCAGGTCGCCTGGGTTTCGTTTTTCCTGCAGGGCACTGTCCTATGCCCTCCCAGGATGTGCACGACTCCGTGAGACAAGATGGCAGAACAGAAACCCTGAACGTGAAGCAGAATGCCCGGCTCTTGAGAGAGCAGTCAGGCCAGGGAGGTCACAGAAACCCCAGCCGAGGTCACACGCCCCTTCCCACCACCAGTGACCCCTGGCTTGAGGCCTAGCTGAGTTCCAACCTAATCCTGCCTCTGGCTCTGAGGTGCTTCTTGCCCTCTGAGCACCCGGCTTTCCAGCTACAACATGGGAATGCTGTAGGGCACTTACCCGCTCCTGGGGTGGAAAGAGT
>NW_006160147.1:2414741-2432078 GCF_000334495.1 Tupaia belangeri chinensis
GCCCCAGGGGGAGAAAGCCTTGGGTTCAAGAAAGGAAGGAGACGGGGGTGTGGGAGTGGGGTGGGGGTGGGCAGGGCCGGACTGGGCACTCACGTCCAGGTAGTTGGTGAGGACCACGGGGGAGGTGCTGTTGCCCAAGGACAGTGTCTTGGACAGGTTCCATTTAGCGACGAGCCTGGCCGCATCTGCACCTCGCTCCTTCAGGCTTTCCCGGACGGAGGGCATCTTCTTGAGGAAGATCCTGGCCCAAGGTGAAGTAAGAAACAATAACAGAGCCCTGTCCTCCCCCGAGTCCTGCAGGGTCCCTCAGGCCGTCTCTGCTCTTGGTACCCCCGGCCTCAGCCCAGTGTCTAGTTTCCCCTTTCGTGTGCTAGGGCTTCGGAAGGCATTTCCTAACTTGCGAACCACCTGTGCTGGTATTAAATAGTCCTCAACTAACTTCCTCCTTTTTTTTCTTTATTTTTTAGGTTTTTGCCATAGAGCACATGTGTTGCCAGAGAGAGGGGAAAGTGAGAAACCACCCCCCAGGGGGACAGCCATGCCAAAGTCCCTTCTCCTTCGTTCTCCTTTCAAGATTTTGGGCACACATGCACTTGCACCTGCTGTGATTTTCAAGCCTCCAGGTCTGGGACTTGAACCATGGTCAGCTACTTGGGAGTTCAGTGCCTTAACCACCATGCCACCTGCTGACCCCAAGTCCTGGGATCTTATTTTGATAAGACAAGGCTGCTTGTGTAGCTGCCCACTGATCCCGTAATCACGTGGTGAACACCTACTCGGTGCCTCACTGTGCTGGATCTTGGAGCTGTAAAGATTAAGATCATCGCTGCCTTGGAGGAACCCCAGCAGGCAGAGAGGAAACCTCCAACATGTCCCCTCCAAGGAGGTGAGGGCCAGGAGATGCAGTGCCACCTGTGGCCTGTAGGTGGCAGCAGATGCCCATGCCGTCTACAAGGTCGCCAGAAAGCCTGGGGGCAGCTGCCCCTCCAGGGTCCAGGGTCATGGTGGAGTGGACCAGCTGACTTGGGCTGGGCAGGAGGAGAGGCAGCGTCTCCAGAATGCCCCTGTACCTCATCCTCAGACATGTCGGACCCAGTTCCAGTTCCTCCCCTTCTCATCCAAGACTTTCCCATCACCTTAGGGAAGCAGACTTAGGGACCTAGCACACCTCTTAGCACCCCTGCGAATGACCATCGTTTTCCCATTTTGTAGACCAGGAAATGAAGGCTTGCCTAGGAGAAGGTGATGCAGAAATGATGGTGTGAGGGATTCAGCGTGCGTCTGGCCCTCCTTCCCACATGGAGCCCTGGCCTCTGACATGGAGCTGTTTGCTAAAGGCTGGAGAAGTTGTCTCCAGCTGTTGGCCAGGGGATATCCTGGCTCTCCAGCAATGCCCGGGGGTATCCCAGGATCGAAGCCCACCTTGGCAGTAGGCTTTCTCGCACACGGAGAAAGCCTCTCAGCAGCGGTCCTGGCCCGATGTCATCCTGTTCCTCCCACACTCCATGCCTTCTGCTCCCCCTCCTGATCCTGTCCATGGCAGGATACTGTATTACCATGAAGCAGTAACGGAAGTGCTTTGTCCTATTCCTAACACAGTTTACTGTTTTTAATTGAGAGAGACAGAGAGAGAGAAAGCACCCCGGGTGGAGATTGGTAACGCTGCAGTTCCTTCCGTCCCATTTCTCCATCCTGTTGGGATTTGGGGCACACACACCCGTGTCCAGCATGTTTTTCAAACCACTGGAACCTGGATTTGAACCACAGTCTGCCTTGTGGGACCCAGCTCCTTTAACCACTAGACTATAGGGCCAGCCCATGGTCACAACATATTTCATACAATGAGTGTTTAATTTGATCCTCAGCCACTCCCCTAAGTGAGTGATTTTAGTATTCCCGTTTTACAGACGGGGCAGAGGGTCATTTTCCACTGTTTACTCCTACCTGCCTTGGCTCTGGACCTTGCTTTGTCGCCAGTCCCCTCTCAGAAAATCCTTTCCTTCTCTCCTTCCCCGCAGTCCTTTCATCCTTCAAGGCCTAACATGCAGCACCCCCTCCGGGAAGCTTGCTGTGAGGACTCCAGTCCACAGGAGTGTCCTCCTTCACTGGGTTCCTGTTCCCTTTCCCGAGTCTCCTGGCCCGCCCTGCACAGCCTATGCATACATGCTATGTAATGGGAGGACACAGCAGCTGTCGGGGACATGCTGTGCGATTCTGAGCAAGTTACCAAACGTCTCTGGGCGTCTTTTGAGAGAGGGGGTCTCTATCTCAGAGTTACTGCGCAGGTGAAACCAGCTGCCCACTGTTCAGTGAACGTGCATCGTGTACACGTGGGACAGTGACGGCACCTTGAGATGGAGCTCGTTCATTTAGAACTCCCAGAATGCCTCGCACGGCACTCCACACAGCAGGTGCCAAAAGCCCAACTCCCTCTGCACCCCTTGCCCTCTTCCAATCTTCTGTTTTGGAGGAGAACAGGGGAGGATATTTTTACTTTCTGCTACATTTTCCTAGGGCAGGGCGGCTGGGAAGCACCTGTTCTCGTGCCCTAACAGTCCCTCTCTGAGCGCCTTGGAGCCAGGGAGAGAGGTCATGGAAACATAAAGCCCAGTGCATGTGAAGGCAGCACTTACTCGAGACCTCCCTGAGCCTCAGTGTTCTCAGCTGTAAAGTGGGAGTGTTGAGTTGTTCGGGGCATGATCTGAGATGAGATGTGAAAAGGTGCTGTGAATTCCTAAGCATTTCATAGCTTAGCCACTATTGCTGTTATTAAAACCTGCCCTCCTACCTTTAGGACTTCTGGGCCCATCCGCGGTACCCCAAACTGGAAACCCCTTTCTCTATTAGGCCTTCTAACTCTGCCTCTCTTTCTCCAAGGTTAACCTATCACCGCTCCCACAGAGCATGACACTGCATGGCTGATAGGCCTTTCTCTTCCCTGCTTTGGGCTGCCTTAAGCCTTTTGTTAACTTTCATAAAAATCTACCCCATGGTACTAAGAGCAGCCAGCTTCTTACAGCTTGCTTAGCGCGACACTTATGCCTTACCTCGTTCAATCTTTTTTTTTTTTTTTTGAGAGAGGTTTTTGCTATAGGGTGCATGTGCTCACCAGGAAAACAGAGAAACAGAAAGTGAGAAATCACCCCCCAGGGGGATGGCCACACCACAATCCCTTCTTCTCCATTCTCCTTTCAGGATGTTGGGCACACACGCACATGCGCCCGGCATTGAGTTTAAGCCACTGGGTCTGGGACTCGAACCGTGGTCAGCTACATGGGAGTCCAGTGACATAGTCATTATGCCAACTGCTGGTCCCTCTCATTTAATCTTCAAAGCAGGCCTAAGGAGGAGGTACCCTTCTATTCTTTTTTTTTTTTTCCTTTGACATAGGTGCTCTCAAGATAGAGACAAAGAGGGAATGTGAGAAATCTCCCTCCGGAGGGGATGGTCGCTGCAATGCCTTCTCCTCCATTCTGCCTTCAGGATTTGGGGCATGCACACATACGTGCCTGGCACGATTTTCAGACTGCTGGGTCCAGGACTCAAACTGGGTAGGCAGCCATGTGGGATCCAGCTGACGCGACCTCCTTGCCACCCGCTGGACCCCTTGTCTCTGTTTTTGTTGTTGTTTTGTTTTTAGAGATTTTTGCTGCAGAGCACGTGCTCACCAGAGAGACAGAAAGACAGAAAGTGAGAAATCACGCCCCAGGGCAGATGGCCATGCCACAGTCCCTCCATTCTCCTCTTGGGATTTTGGGCACGCACGTACATGTGCTTGGTGTGTTTTACACTGCTGGATCCAGGACCCAAACTGTGGTCGGCTATGTGAGAGTCTAGCAATGCAACCATTACGACATCTGCTGGCCCCAGGCCCCCTTATCCTTGTTAAAATGATAAACCAAGGGGGCCGGCAGGTGGTATGGTGGCTAAGGGTGCTGGACTCTCACATGGCCAACTGCGGTTCAAGTCCCGGACCTGGTGGCTTGCCTTCTCATTTTCCTTCTCGCTCTGTCTCTCTCTGGTCAAATTGAAATAAATAAAGTTAAATAAAATAATTCTTTTAAAAAATGATAAACCAAGGCCAGCTATAGTGTACAGCAGTAAGGCAATGCCCTACGATGCCGCAGCCACATGGAGGAGCCCAGGTTCACGTCCCGAGGTCTCCTTGTACGTGCTGGGCACACGCCAGGTCCAGATTCTGGCAGGCTGAGACCGGGAGTAGCCACGGTGTGGAGACCCTGTCGGGAGTGTCTTTCTCTCTCACACAGATACAATTTTAAATGAACACTTTAAATAGTAAAGGGTAAACTGAGACTTGGAGAGCTTGGGAAACCTGTCCATGGTTCGAGAACTAGTTCTTTCTGCTAGTGGAGCAGAATTTAAAACGAGACGCTCCAACTCCATAGGCCCTGCATTGAACCACTGTATCGTGGTGCTTCTCTGCCTGGCTAACCGTACTCACACCTGTCTTCTTCCTCTTTGCTAGAGGGTATGTGTGCTCACCAGAGACAGAGAGAGAGAGAAGGAGGAAGCACCCCCCCCCCCGGAATGGTCAGCACGCAATCTCTTCTCTTCCCTCTCTCCCTCCTTTAGAAATTTTGGGCACACGCTCACACGTACCTGGCATATTTCCCAAGCGGCCAAGTCTAGGACTTAAACCGTGCAGTCGGACATTCGGGGGCCAGCTGCTTTAACCACTAGGCCACACAGCTGGGCCTCACACCCAGTAACTCTGGTGAGCTTTGCGAGGACAGGGGACATGTCTTGATCATCTCTGAGTTCCCTACGTGCCTAGCGTAGTGCTCTGGGCCAGGATCAAAAGGTATGGCTTCGAGGCCCAACCAGGGCCACTTATTTATAGGCAAAGTGACAGCAGGCAAGCCATTTGACCTCTCTGGACAGAACCCCACCTTCCCGCCCAGCTGGTCACGAAGACTGTCAGATGACACCACACATCTGAAATCTGGGGTGTCAGGAACGCAGAACCCCTGTCCTCCCCCTGCCACTCTGCTGAGTTACCTTTGGAAGCCATTGGCGTCTGCCGGGAGACCGAAGGTGCAGGAGCCCCAGAGCACCAGCAGGAGTCCCCAGCGAGGCATTCTGTGCCCGTCCATTATCCCCTCAGTCTGAGGCTGTCTCTGGGATCCACGGAAGGCTTGTGGCTCCCCGAGCCCTTCCCCTGTTATATGCTGCACCTGGGGGTGGTTCCTGCTCTGCTCTGCCCTGATTTACTGCCCTGGGGCAGGCGGCAGGGCAGTCAGTCATAAATCCCACCCAGGGGACCGAGCAGGGTGGGTGAAGGGCAGCCAGGCTTCCGGATGCCGAGCAGGGGGCACGGCGGAAGGGCTGTGGGAAAGCTGGGACCTGGCGGTGCTGGTACCTGGCCCCTGAGAAGTAAAACATGCTTTCTTTGTTTAGTCATAAACATAATATTTACCATGTAGGGGAGAAGAAATATGCCTAGAGTCCTAGGACGGTTCCTTCCCACAGTGGAACCAGCTCATGCTCGCCCCCTCCTGGCTCACCCGTACTGCCTAGCCGCGATGGTTTGTAATTGTGGCCCTGTCGTGACGATGCGAGCGCTTGCTTGCTTGTTTGCTTTTCTTTCTTTCTCCTTTCTTTTTTTCTTTCTCTCTCTCTCTCTCTCTCTCTTTTTTTTTTTTTTTTTTTTTTTTTTTGCTGTAGTACATGTGCGTATGCTACAGAAACAGAAATAGAAATAGAGAGGAAAGTGTGAAATCACTCCCCAGGAGTGATGGCCTAGCCACAATCCCTGCTCCTCCATTTCCCCCCCAGGATTCTGGTCATGTACACACACGTGCTGACATGATTTTCAAGCTGCTGGGTCCAGGACTCGAGTCGCTCAATTGGCCATGTTGGATCCAGTGCCTTAACCTCCACCTGCTGACCCTTGCTTTTTTGTTTTCAATTTGCTAGAGGGTGTGGGTGTTCTCCAGAGAGAAACAGAGAGACGGAGAAAGGGAAAGTGAGAAAAACATCAACAGAGAGACAGAGAAAGGGAAAGTGAGAAAAACATCCCCACCCCGCTGGGGAATGGGTAGGCCATGATCCTCTCTCTTCCATTCTCTTCTTTTAGGATTTTGGGCACAGCACACACACACACACACACACACACACACACACACACACTCATACAGCATATTTCTGCAGTGGCTGGTCCCAGGGCTTGAAACATGCTGTTGATTATGTTGGATCCAGTCACCTCAACCACCATGCCGCCGGCTGGCCCACGATAGCCTTAACTATTTAGGTTTTGTAAGATATAGTCACAAGTAGCATCCGTGACTGATGAGGCCCAGTGGTCCTTTACCTAGAACAGATCTGATGATGCCATCTCACTGCGGACCCTCCTCGAGACTGCCCGGCACCAAGAGAACAGCACGATCCATTAAAGATGGCACGGTAGAAAAGTCTGGAAAGCCCCTGGAGTCCAACCCCAGACCTTCACACTGTCACATTCCTGACTTATGTTTAAAAGCCTGGCTGGGGCCAGCAGATGGCATAGCAGTTACATCACTGGACTCCCACATGGCCATCCGCTGTTCGAGTCCTGGACCTGGTGACTTGAAACTCACACTTGGTAAGTGTGTGTGCGTGCCCAAGATCCTGGGAAGAAAATGGAGAAGGGATTGTGGTGTGACCATCCCCTCTGGGGGGATTTCTCACTTTCCCTCTCGCTGTCTCTGTCTCTCTCCCTGGGGAGCATATATACCCTAAGGCAACAATCTCAAATAAATAAATATATGCCCTACTTGCCCAGTTCAGGGATATATTATTCTAAGAGTCTTGGACTCTGCTGCTCTCTCAGCTGATGGCTCCCCAAATAACTTCCTCTGAGCAAACTCGGGTAGTCTCAGAAGTTGGCTTATCATGCCACAAGCGATCATGCCCGGCCCTAAGTTTGCCTTGTAACACCACTAGCATTCCCGTCTGGCCTGGCAGGTGGAGGGGGCTGAGGAGACCATGAGTTTGAAGACCTGTTTTTGGTTTTTTTTGAGAGGTTTTCGCTATAGGGCGCGTGTTCTCGCCAGAAAGACAGAGAGAGACAGAGAGACAGAAAGTGAGAAATCATTCCCCAGGGGGGATGGCCATGCCACAATCCCTTCTCCTCCATTCTTTTCTCAGGATCTTGGGCACACATGCACACGTGCCCAGCGTGACTTTAAGCCACCGGGTCTGGGACTTGAACCATGGTCGACTACTTGGGAGTCCAGTGACGTAGTCATTACACCAACTGCTGGTCCCTTTTTTGGTTTTGTCTTATTTTCGAGTTTGAGGACCTGTCGAGCATGGGTCTCCTTTGAGGCATCCCCAGGGTGATGTCAGATGGCAGGTGCATCTATAGACCCTAGTGAGAATTTTATGTGCTTTTGTAACAGGTAATGTACCCACAGGTGTGAGTGGATGAAATTAGCTAGTGAGAAGGTAGACAGCAAGAAGGCCCAGGACTCCAAGCTGTGGAGACTGACTGTGAAGAAGAGTGTTCTAGTCCATTCTGTTGTTAGCAACAGAAAATACCTGAGTCTGGTATTCATTTTATTTTTATTTATTAATTTTTTTTTTTTTAGGTTTTTGCCATAGGGTGTGGGCACTCACTGGAGAGAGATAGTGAGTGGGAAAAAGAGAATCCCCCCCCCAGGAGGGATGGCCACTCCACAATCCCCTTTTTCTCCATTCTCCTCCTAGGATTTGGGGCACACATGCACATGCACCCAGTGTGAGTTTCAAGTCACCAGATCTGGGACTCAAACCGTGGTCAGCCATGTGGGGAGTCCAGTGCCCCAACTACCATGCCACCTGCCAGCCCAAGTCTGGGTAATTTAGAGAGTAGAGGTTTATTCAGTTTGCAGTTTAGAGGCCCAGGTCCAGGCGCTGTGACGTGGTGGAAGGCAGGCGTGCACACATCATTTGTCTGCGCCTCTGTTCTGTCTCATTCCCTCTTTTTTTTTTTAAAAAAAAATTATTTATTTAATTCCATTTGTGATCATTATTATTTTAGAATGCTTTTATTTAACTTTATTTATTTACTTACTTATTTTCATTTGACCAGATTAAGCCAGAGTGAGAGAGAGGGAAAGGAAGAAAGCAAGTCGCCAGGGCTAGGACTTGAACCATGGTCGACCATGTGGGAGTCCAGAGAGCCCTTAACCACCATGCTACCTGCTGGCCCCTCATTCCCTCTTCTATAAACCCACCAGAAGTCACTCATGGGCACCCACCCGGATGACCTCAATCCTAATCTCCTCCCACAGGCTCCACCTTTCAACACGATCGATGGACCTCTCAAGCCATCACAACCAAATCTCAGCACATGAATTACGGGTGAACTTTTGACTCTGTAAAAGAGACCACAAGGAGTGGCCAGAGAGGCAGGAGAGACCCAGCAGGTGTATCCACAGCACAGGAGGGTGGGTAAGCTGCGACGACAATCAATGGTTAGATGGTGACATTCGCCTTAAAATGTGGATACGTGGCCATTGCTGCTCCAGGGAGAGTGGTCTTGGAGATTTGTAAGTGTAGAAATCCAGGCCACATGGGCTCAGGCATGAAGGGGAGTGCCAAAGTACAGATGTGGGTGTCCCCCACATGTTGGAATCATAAGCCCTGGCGTGTTAGGAAGTAGGGTCTTTGGAAGGTGATTAGGTCACGAGGGTGGAGCCGTCATGAATGAGATCAGTACCCAGCAGTGAGGACACACAGAAGGAGCCAGCTATGAATGAGGGAGCCAGCCCTTCCAGGCCCGAATCTACCAGCGCCGATGTCTACATCTGGGATGACGCGGCCTCCAAAACTGGGAGGAATAGGTCTGTCATTTATAAGACACCCCATCCACGGCGGTTTTAATAGCAGCTAAAGAGACTAACGCAGAAATGCGGAGAGGAAGACAAGGTAGTGCAGGCGGCTGCTGTGAGGAGCTGGGCTGTGAAAAGGTGGGGAGGATGACCGCTGGAAGAGAATGAGGACCGGCTGAGGGGTTTCTCTAGTCAGCCCTGGGAGATCCCTCTGGGGGACAGGGTGGACAAAGTGGGGTCAGGGAAGTGGCCCCTCCATGGGGGCAGGAGAGATGGAGGCAGGGGACATGCTGGGCTGCAGTTCAGTTGCTCAGGATTGGAGGAACTTCCTGTCAGGTGGCAGTTACCTCCTGACAAGGAGGAAGCAGGGACCTCTGCTGAGAGGAGAAGATGAGAGGGGGGTTTGGAGGAAATTGGAGATTTAAATTATTTTACTTATTTATGTTTTATTTATTTATTTTTTTGTTAGAGAGATTTTTGCTATAGGGTGTGTGCACTTCCTTAAGAGACAAAGAGAGACAGAGAGACAGAAGCAAGAAATCACCCCCCAGGGGGGATGACCATGCCACAATCCCTTCTCCATTCTCCTCTTGGGGTTTTGGGCATGCATGCACATGCACCCAGAGTGAGTTTCAAGCCACCAGGTCCAGGACTCAAACCCCAGTCAGCGACATAACCATTTTGCCATCTGCTGGTCCCAAGATTTGAAATTATTAGAGGAAGTGGGAAGAACTGACCAAAGGAACCAAGAGGATTTCTGCGAGTATCGAAGACATTCAATGGCTGGAAACCATGAGTTATAGGAGGCCAGTCTGCCCGGTTTTCAGACTCCCGCTACCGCCGCCATAGTGCTTTGAGAGTCTCTGAAGGTGGAGTGGTTACAAGCGATGATAAGTTCAGAGCAGGACATGGGGTGAAGTGAGAGGGAGTGAGGCCATTGGAGGTGGGCACCCACGGGGCCACAGGTCAGCATCTGCGTGGCCGATGATGTCATCCAGGAGGTCACAGAGGGCATGGAGTAGAGAAAGTCTGTAAGCCAGGAGCCAGCGTCTTTGATAAATGACAGGGCAGGACCTGCAAGTCCAGTAATGACGGCGGTGAGAGGGTGGAGGGGGTCCAGGCGAAAAGGCATGGGGCTGAAAGGAGACAGGTCCTCGCCCAATGTCTGCGTCAGCCTGGGAGGCGAGAGGGCCCATTCGCCGGTAACACGGGAGGAAACTGAGCCTCCGGACTAAACAGGCTCTAGCCCGTAGATGGTGCATGGCAGGGAGGTGGGGGGCTTGCCTCTCCCCTGCACCATTTCCCGTGCTGGTTGGAGGGACACTTGTGGGGTGGCATCCTGCCCCAGAATCTCACTTCTCCCAACCTTGGGGACCCTGCTGGAGGAGAATATCAGGAATATCAGGAGCGTGGCTCGAGAATGACACCATCTCCTTCTCCATCACGATTGTGCCTTGTGGCCAGAGAGGTGGCTGACCACCTGTCCTTCCTCCCCTTCCTCTCTCAAACCCGAGAAGAGAGGGAGCGAGGAGCTGGGAGAGATCAAGTGGGGAGGGACCATGGGAGATGGGTCACTGGACTGGCCCGTGCTGTGACTAGGGAACTGCACGATCCACGTGGGGAGCCCAGCGAAGCGGCTATTCAGTTCCGCGTCCGCTGTCCTGACGAGGCCGGCAAGGCTGCAGGGAGCTAAGGGAAGGACGTGCTGAGGGCTCCACCCTGTGACTCCTTTTCTGGCTGTGGGTGGCAGGGACAACTGGCAGAGCAATAAGACTCGGAAGAGGGGCCAGGAGTGGGAGAGAGGCCAGCCCCACAGAACTCTCTGTGGGGAACAACTGTTTGAAGCCCCATAGCCTGCATGGTCTGGGACGCCCAGCCCTGTGCAGCAGGGCCCCGCCCATAGCTTTGGTTAAGGTTGGGACTTGGGGCCAGCAGGTGGCGTGGAGGTTAAGGTGGTTGGATCCTACATGGTCGACTACGTGGTTAAAACCTGGATCCTGTGGCCTGAAAATCACAACAGGTGGGTGTGCGTGCGTGTGTGCCCAAAATCCCGAGAGGACAACGGAGACGGGATTTTGGTGTGGCCATCCTCTCTGGGAGGGTGATTTCTTTTTTTCTCTCTCTCTCACATGCAAACTTAAATAAAGAAATAAAAAGAAAGGAAATCAATACATTTTAAAAAGGGAGAGCCATAGTTGGCGTGGTAGTTAAGTGCCCTGGGCTCCCACAGGGCTGACAGAGGTTTGAGTCCTGGACCTGGTGGCTTGCTTTCTCACTTTCTCTCTCCCTCATTCTCTCTCTGGTCCAATTAAAATAAATAAGTAAATGAAACAATTCTTTATTTTAAAAAAAGGATTCAAGACTCTACAGTAGCAAACACAGGGCTGGTGGGCCAGCAGGTGGCATGGTAGTTAAGGCACTGGACTCCCACATAGTCAACTGCAGTTCAGGTCCCAGACCTGGCGACTTGCTTTCTTATTTCCTTCCCTCTTTTTCTTTCTCTGGTGACTATGGAAAATAAAAATAATAATGTAAAAAGCCGTAAAATTAAATAATCCTTTTTTTTTTTTTTGAGAGGTGTTTTTGCTATAGGGCACGTGCGCTCGCCAGGCAGACAGAGAGAGACAGAGAGACAGAAAGCGAGAAATCACCTCCCAGGGGGGATGGCCATGCTGCAATCCTTTCTCCTCCATTCTCCTCTTGGGATCTTGGGCACTTACGTACACGCGCCTGGCGTGAGTTTAAGCCACCGTGTCCAAGACGTGAACCGCGGTCGACTACATGGGAGTCCAGCGACATAGCCATTACGCTAACCACTGGTCCCAAAATTAAATAATTCTTAAAAAGAAAAAAAAAAGGCAGGGCCAGGAGGTTTGAAGCAGGCAACAGAAACCTTTGAGCACCTGGCAATCCAGGGCCCCATGGACGCAGCACTCACTCCCCCATCCGTCCTCTGAAAATGTACATCCTGGCACACATGTGGCACGTCCCCGAGGCCAGCAGTACACACAAGTGTGGACGAGAAGTGTGAATAACCTTCCGTGAGGGAGATGCCTAGCAAGAACACTGCCTGCTCACAGGGAGGTTGTGGGAGGCTTCAGCCCAGGGTGCGGAGGCCCTGGGCTGGAGTCGAGGAGAGGCGAGCTCGGCTCCTCCGAGGGCTCAGGAAGGGCAGTTTAGGTCCCTGCTCCCACTCTAGCAGCCAGAAGGGGACCTGAAACTGCCGCCAGCAGGACTGCTCATGGTCTGAAACCGGAACAAGGATCCTGAATGCAAGTTGGCAAGGGCCTGGAGCAGCCTTGCTGGAAGAGAGAAGCCCCTGGTGGCAGGAAGCCCTTGGAGGACCTTCCGGGGAAGCAGAGCAGCCCAGCTGCGTGCAGACACACTGGAGGAAGAGTCTGGTGTGGGTTCCCACCTAAGGAACAGCTCCTCACACTGTCTTGCAATGGGGGAGTACCTGTGAGGTGCGAAAGTCCCCGACTCTGGGACAGTCACACTGAAGCCCAGTCTCATCTGTCAGGAAGCACCCCACCCAACCCCATGGCAGAGGGCCAGGCTGACCCAGGCCCTCCTCACTCTGGGGTTCCAGGGCTCCTGTGTCCTCTCCGCCAGTCACCTGACCTGTCGCTCCCCGACTCCTCTCTGAACTTGGTCCTTGGGGTCTTGGGTAGTGGGTTGGGCAGGGTAGCGCGGCCCCTTATCAGTCATCTCCCAAGCCTCGGGGTCCAGTGTTTCTCACAGAGGCTCCCAGGACTGCGTCACATCGAGGCTGGGAGTGGAGCAGGTCGGGGCAGAGGGAGGGCGCCATGGCCCTGTCCTTCCCCGTGGGGCAGAGTGGACCGTGAGAACCAGTCAGGGAAGCATAAATCCAGCTGGGACTGGCCGCCCATCCCTCTCCAGACCCCCCGGGCTGTACGTAGTGTGGTTGCAGCGGCTTTTGGGGAAAAGGCGATTCAGTCTCTCAGAGGACAAGGGCGCTAGGAGTTTTCCTAAAAATGACCCCAGATCCCATTCTCCTCCATGGCAATGACCTCGAGGAGATTCAACTTGAAAGCAAGGCTGGGGTGGTGGTGGGAGGCCGCGAGTGGGGGGAGGCTGGGTAACTCAGAGAATGCCTTGGGCTGCTTTGGAAGGAAGGGCATGGGTCTATTCCTGCCCCTAGGAGCTTCATGGCAAACTTTCCCTGTGGTCTCTGCCCAAGGACGGTGGTAAAGGGGCAGCAGTTGGATTCACTGAGGTTTGGCATTTGGGCCCTAACTCCCTTTGGGCCAGTCTTAGTTCTGTTCATAAAAAGCACATGGGGCGGGGGGAGGGGGACTAGCAGGTGTCATGGCAGTTAAGGTGCCGGACATTCCCACATGGCCAACCACGGTTCAAGTCCTAGAACTGGTGGCTTGCTTTCTCACTTTCCCTCTCTCCCTTTCTCTGGTCAAATTAAAATAAATGAATAAATACAGTTAAATTAAAAAAAATTAAGCACACACACACACACACACACACACACACACATACACATACACACGGGGGGACCAGCAGATGGCATAATGCTTATGTCGCTGGACTCCCACATAGTTGACCACAGTTCAAGTCCTGGACTGGGCAACTTAAAACTCATGTTGGGTGTATGTGTGTGTGTGTGTGTGCCCAAGATCCTAAGAGGAAAATGGAGGAGAAGGGATTGTGGCGTGACCATCCCCCCTGGGAGTGATTTCTCACTTTCTGTCTCTCTGTCTCTCCAGTGAGTGCACGCTCCCTATAGTAAAAGGTCTCTCTCTCTCTATGGGGCCAGTAGGTGGCATAGTGGTTAAGGGTCCTGGATTCCCACATGGCTGACTGTGATTCAAGTCTTGGACCTGGCAGCTTGCTTTTTCACTTTCTCTCTCTAGCCCTGTCTGGTCAAATTGAAATAAATAACGTTAAATAAAATAATTCTTTAAAAGAAAAGATCTCTCTCTCTAAAACAAACAAACAGACAAACACATGGGGTGGGGGCGGGCTAGCAGGGACGTAGAGGTGAAAGCAGCTGGATCCCACGTGGCTGATCACGTTGTTTATGTTCCAGACCCAGAAGGCTGGGAGACACACCAGGTGTGTGTGTGCACACGTGTGCCCAAAATCCGGAAAGGAGAATTGAGAAAGGATTGCAGTGTGGCCTTCCTCCCTGGGGGGATGGGAGTACTTTTTCACTCTCCTCCTTTCTGTCTCCAGCTAATGCATGCGCCCTATAGCAAAGTTTGAAAAAAGGAAAGTGGGCACGTCTTTTGTCCTCCCTCTGTCCCCCATCACGCTTTGCCCGCATCTTGGGAGGGCCCAGCTGCTCCTCAGAAATTTTTCCATCAGAAGGGGCTCTGAGCTGAGCAGCAGGAGCAGCTGGGACCTTGAGAGGGGAAGGGAGGCCAGAGTGGAGGTTCATAGCCCGGCAGGGCTGCCTGTGTGGGTGGACCTCGGGGAGGGAGGATTACTCAGAGGCTGGGGGAGGGTTGCGGCGGGCATGGAGAACCTCAGAGCTGGGCCGGGGTGCGTGGGGAGAGAACCCAGAGTCCTTAGCTGTTTGTCCTGGGAACCTTGGAGAAAGGAACGCAGTCACAGGGTTGGGGTGATCCCAACCTCAGGCCAGTTCAAACAGCGACCAGGAAAATTGAAGGCAGGTCTCAGGTCCCGGGAATGTCAGGGGTCTGGCAGAGCATTGGTTAGGGGCTGGGGGGCATGTTGGGGTCTGATTGAGGGGTGCTCCTGAGGTGAGATGCACCCCGTACAGTGGCACCTGATACCATACCCCGAGGCATGAAAGCTGAAAAACTGTCTCCTTCCCCACCAAATGGCACCGGGGTGTTTCCTTATCAGGACAGCTGGAGCTGGAAGGCTCCTTTGCCAGAGGATATAGCAGGAGAACGTATGGAGGGGTGGTAGTTCTGATGGGAGGGGCTAGGGGTTTGTGCAGCAGAAGCACAGCTGGGATAACGGACAGCTTAAGGAAAGCGGAGGTACTGCAAAATTCTGCAAAAACAGAATTCCCAAATGATAGTCCTCCCTCCCTCCCCTCCTGCTTTTCTCTGTATTTTATCAGAAAAAAAGTCATAGATATAAAGAACAATAAAATAAAAGGCTTATAATAAAACTAGGGTCCTTCAGTCCTGCCCCCACTCCCCAGCCTTCTCCTCTCTTGGTTGTGCTGCTGTTGAAGGTCATCGGGGTTCCTCAAGGTTACGAGTGCATTGCCATTACGTTTGTTTTTTGGAGAGGTTTTTTTTTTATTTTATTTTATTTATTTATTGCGCTCTCCAGACAGACAGAGACAGAGAGACAGAAAGCGAGAAATCACCCCCCAGAGGTGATGGCCACACCGCAATCCCTTCTCCTCCATTCTCCTCTTGGGATCTTGGGCACGCACACACACGCGCCCGGCATGAGTTTTAAGCCACCGGGTCCGGGACGTGAACCGTGGTCGACTACGTGGGAGTCCAGCGACATAGCCATTACGCTAACTGCTGGTCCCACCATTACATTTTTATAAAGGTTTTTGCCACAGGGCGTGTGTGCTCACTAGAGACAGAGACAGAGGGAGAAAATGAGAAACCACCCCTGGAGGGATGGCCACGCTCCATCCCTTCTCTTCCAGTCTGTCTTGGGATTTGGGGCACACATGTACATAAGCCTGGTTTGATTTTCAAACCTTCAGGTTCAGGACTTGAACCACAGTCATCCATATGAGAGTCCAGCGCCTTAACCACTACACCACCCTCTGACTCATGTTGTCATTTATTCATTTTTAAATTTTATACTTTTTTTTTTTTTTGAGATTTTTGCCATAGGATGTGTGCGCTCACCAGAGAGAGCAAGAAATCACCCGCCAGGGAGGATGGGCATGCCACAGTCCTTTCTCGTCCATTCTCCTCTCAGGATTTTGAACACACATGCACACAGGCCCAGTGTGAGTTTCAAGCTGCTGGGTCTAGGACATGAACCACGGTCAGCCATGTGGAGTCCAGTTACATAACTATCATAACTTCTACTGGTCCCAAATTTTATACATTTTTAACTTGACCTTCTTTAATGGTAGACGAGGATTTCTCTCATACTTGGCCCCCCTAGTTTATGACAAAATCAAAGCTTGGTATTTTAAAAAATAATTATTTATTTATTTTTACTTATTTATTATTGTTATTCAATAGCAAGAAACATAGAGAAAGAGGGAGAGTGAGAAAGCAAGCCGCCGGGTCCTTGACTCGAACCACAGTTGACCATGTGGAATTCCAGCACTCTAACCACCACGCCACCTGCCAAAGTTTGGTGTTTCTATTATTATAATTTATTGTTCAGAGACTGGATGGTGGTGCACTTGGAAAACACAACACTGCAAGGCTGACCCCCATGGGAAGGTTCTGGGTTTCCATCTAGAGACCTCCCTAGACACAGCGCACATATGGGGTCATGGCACAGGGCTGGCTGGGTGTGGATTGTAGTATTGAGAACCTGGGGTAGGTGCCCTCTCTCTGTCTCTCTCACACATGGAAGAAATAAACAAATTTTAAAAATATATTGTTCAGGGCCAGCAGGTGGTATGGTGATTGAGATGCTGGACTCCCACATGGCCAACTGCAGTTCGAGTTGTGGACCAGGGGCTGAAAATCACGCTGGGCAATCATGCATGTGTGCCCAAAATCCCAAGAGGAGAATGGAGGTGGAGGGATTGTAGTATAGCCATCCACCCAGGGAGTTATTTCTCACTTTCTCTCTCTCTCTCTCTGCCACTCTGGTGAGCACATGTGCCCTATAGCAAAAACTTTTTAAAAAAAGTGTTCCCTCTGGGGCCAGCAAGGGGCATGGTGGTTAAAGGTGCTGGACTCCCATATGGCCGACCACAGTTCAAATCTCAGACCTGGTGGCTTGCTTTCTCATTTCCTCTCTCTCTGTCTCTCTCTGATCAAACTGGAAAATAATAATAATAATAAATAAAGTTAAATAAAATAATTCTTTATAAAAAGAAAAACTCAGTAATGTTTTTTAAAAAATTGTTCACTCTGTATATGATTAAATTTCTTTTCATTAAGTTTGCTATTGTCATGGCTCCTGCGAAATAGTCAATTCAGGGTACAAGAGAAATGAAGATTTTCTACTGATAATTCAGCCTCCAGCAAACAAGCTAGCATGATTGAACTTCAAGAATTAGGAAGAAGGGGAACCAGCAGTTAGCGTAATGGCTATGTCGCTGGACTCCCACATAGTCGACTGCGGTTTGCGTCCTGGACCAGGTGGCTTACAACTCATACTGGGTGCGTGTGCGTGCGTGCCCAAGATCCCGAGAGGAGAATGGAAGAGAAGGAATTGCAGCATGACCATCCCCCCTGGGGGGTGATTTCTCGCTTTCTTTCTCTATGAATCTCTCTGACTGGCAAGCACACGCGCCCTATAGCGAAAACCTCTCCAAAAAAAAAAAAAAAAAGCAATTGGAGAGAAGTTTGGTGGATTACATTTAGGGTTAAAAACCCAGCTTGGGAGGTGGGAGCGGAAAGACAGACGGGCT
>NW_006160147.1:2434070-2441627 GCF_000334495.1 Tupaia belangeri chinensis
AAGAGGGTGGGAAAGGACAGAGGGTCAGAAATAGGGGTAAAGAAAAAAATTCTAGAAACTAGAAATGGAAAATTTTTGACAATAATATGCATGATTAAGTCACTATGCAGTATATTCTGGATGGGAATTCCCATTTTGTATGTTGTGACAATGCTTAGGGAAAGGAGGTAAATTAAGTTTAAAAAGTTTCAGAAAAAAAAAACTAAAGCTGTTTTTCTTGAAATTAAAAAAATACGCATTAAAAAAACCTATTAGATGACTGCAGTAAGATATATAGCCCCAGCTAGGTGCTACTTTATAGGATGTTCATTCTACTCATTGAGGCTTATGCCTAAAGTTGGACTTGTGTTCATGGAAATGTATATATCAGCTGTGCTTGCTATGAAAACATTTAGATTAATTAAGATCTTTAGTGACTCAATAAAATGTTTGGGGAAACAGTATAGAAAGCAAACATAGATACCAGAGACAGTGTGGGAGGAGAGTGGGAGATGCCAGAGGGTAAGAGATAGGGAATCAAGGACGAGGAAAAAAAAAGCAAAACATATAGAAAACAAGAAATGGAAAATTATTTGTTGATGATAACATGTATGCTGATGTGCTTGATTGAGCCAATATACAGTGTACTCTGGATGGAAAATCTCATTTTGTATGTTGTCATGATGTACAGTGAATGAATGCAAATAAATAAATTTAAATTAAAAAAAAAGTAAAACAAAAAAAAACACTTGCTATTGCTGGGGCCAACAGGTGGAGTAGTGATTAAGGCGCTGGACTCCCACATGGCCGATTGCAGTTTCAGTCCTGGACTTGGTGGCTTGAAACTCGTGCCCGGCGCGTGTGTGTGCATGCCCAAAATCCTGAGAGGAGAATGGAGGAGAAGTGATTGCGGCATGACCATCCCCCGGGAGATGATTTGTCACTTTCTGTCTCTCTGTCCCTCTCTGTCTCTCCAGCAAGTGCACACAGCCTATAGCAAAAATCTCTCACCAATAATAAATAGTTTGCCACTGCTCCCCAACTTGTATTTCTGGCTTTTCTATGACCTTATGAATTCTTCCCAGATGCTCCAAATCCTCTTTCCACCTGGTCTCATGCCCAGGTCATGGGCCAGCAGGGTGTTTGTTTTGGGAGGAGAGATTTTTGCTATGGGCTCTGTGTACTCGCCAGAGAAACAAAAAGAGACAGAGACAGAAAGCAAGAAATCACCCCTTGGGGGGATGGTCACGCTGCGATCCCTTCTCCTCCATTCTCTTGGGATCTTGGGCACCCACGCGCATGTGCCTGGCGTGAATTTTAAGCTGCTAGATCTGGGACTCGAACCATGATCAACTACATGGGAGTCCAGCGACGTATCCATCATGCTATTCGCTGGTCCCGGCCAGTGGGGTTTTCTCCTTGGCATCTGGAGGCTTCTCTCTGCGCCTCCCCTCTGTGCTGCCACGGTGTCTGGGGGCCCTGCATCTCCTCTTCTCCAGAGTCCACTTCTGTTTAAGGGGAGCAAGTCCTACCAAAGCCGTCTGAGTAGCAGTGGACAGAAAGTAAACATTTCCAGTCCTGGCATGTCTAAAGGGTCTCTAATTTCCCCGACTCTTGCTTGTTGTTTTGTCAAGAAAATTCGAGGTTGAAATTTCTTTTCTCTCTGGGCCCCCCCCCCCCCCAGTTTTCTGATCCAGTCTTGACTCCTGGCCCTCCCATGATCTCCTCTGTTTTCCCTATGTTTCTTGTATTTTTTCATCTGATTTCTTTTTGCTCTACCTTGTAGAAGGTTTCCCTAAACTTGTGTACTAATCCAATTCTTTTGTTTATTTTTTGAATCTAGCTCTTACATTTTTAAGTTCCGCAGGTCTTTTCTAACTCCGTTAACTCCCATTTTTATCACAGCCACCACTTGTCTTATGGATGCTAAATTTTCTCTAATACCCCCTGAAGCTATGACTTACAGACTAATTTTTTTAAGGGAGATCTTTCTTTTTAAAAAATATTTTATTTAACTTTATTTACTTATTTATTTAAATTTGACCAGGGAGGGACAGAGCAAGAGAGAGAGCAAGAGAGAGAGAGAGAGAGAGAAAGCGAGAAAGCGAGCTGCCAAGTCTGGGACTCAAATCAGGTTGTCCATGTGGGAGTCCAGTGCCCTTAACCACCATGCCACCTGCTGGCCCCTTTAAGAGAGATTTTTGCAATAGGGCACATGTGCTCTACTGGAAAGATAGAGAGAGACAGAAAGTGAGAAATCACTCCCCTGAGGGGATGGCCACACTGCAATCCATTCTCCTCCCTTCTCCTTTTTTTTTTTTTTAGATTTTCACTGTAGGGCCCGTGCGCTCGCCAGACAGACAGAGAGACATAGAGACAGAAAGCGAGAAATCAGCCCCCAGGGGGGATGGTCACGCCGCAATCCCTTCTCCTCCATTCTCCTCTCGGGATCTTGGGCACGCACGCACACGCGCCCGGCGTGAGTTTTAAGCCACCGGGTCCGGGACGTGAACCTCGGTCGACCACATGGGAGTCCAGCGACATAGCCATTACGCTAACTGCTGGTTCCCCCTCCCTTCTCCTTTTGGGATCTTGGGCATGCATGACACACACCTGGTGTGAGTTTAAGCTGCTGGATCTGGGACTTGAACCATGGTCAACTACGTGGGAGTCTAGTAACATAACCATTATGCCATCTACTGCTCCCTAGACTAATTTTTAAATGTGATTTCTGAGATAAAAAAAATTTAGACACCTGTTGCACAATAATACAAACATACTACACAATTACAAATGATTAAGATGAGAAATTTTAAGATTATACTTATCTACCACACATAAAAAACTTATCTCTGCTTTCTGCAGAAAGCCTGCTTTTTCTGTGTTTGCTTTGGTCTCCCCTTCCAAACTGGAGATTTTCTTCAAAGCCTTGTGACTCCTTGATTCTCCCTTCATGGTAAAGAAGGCTGATGGTGTTGCTGAACTCCATATGGCCAACCACGGTTCGAGTCCTGGACCCAGTGGCTTGAAACTCACCGGGCACATGTGTGTGCATGCCCGAGATCCCAGGAGGAGAACGGAGGAGAGGGCACTGCAGTGTGGCCATCTACCCTGGGGTATGATTTCTCACTTTTCCTCTCACTGTCTCGTCCCCTCTCTCCTCTCTTCTCAGGTGAGTGCATGTGCCCTAAGGTAAAAACCTCTACCAAAAAAAGAGGAGGAGGAGGAGGCCAGGGGAGGGGTGTAGATGCCCAGTGTGTGTGGGTAGGACCCCGTGCAGTGCACCCACTGTAGACGGGAACTCTGAGCCGGCTTTTCCCTGGCATCCTCCAGTGCCCGCGTCTGAAGGTCTTGTCACGGGAAGCTCCCTCCGTGGTTGGGGAAATGATGTACTTTGCTGCCATGTCTCTGGAGCAGAGAGAGAAGGCTGGGGGCTTACCCCGATGGACTTTTCAGCCACTGTCTTACCCCCCACTGTCACTGTGCTTGCTGTCCCAAATGACCCCACTGCAGACCTCCGAGAGGAAGCGCCGGGCCTTTTCCAGGCAGGCGGCGGCATACCCCGGCTCTGCTGTCTGAGGGAGGGAACTTGGGAACCCTAAATCTCCCAGGTGCAGAATTTCAGCCAGTGGCCTGTTTTCAGTCTGGGCTTCGTCCCTACCAGACCCGTTCATGTCCTGACACTTGGTCCTGGGCGTGGGCCGGTTGTGTCCCCTCAGTAACCCCGTTTGTTGGCTTTGAGGTCGTAGCTTCCTTTATCATGCCAAGTCCTCCATATAATTTCCCTCTTCAAAAATCTTACTGTCATTTCTCTTCTGCTGTGGTTTCCTCTCTCTTTCCGTTTTCTTATATTTTTTTTAGAGGTTTTTGCCTTAGGGGGCATGCCCTAAGATAGTGAGAGGAAAAGTAAGAAATCACCCCCCAGGGGGGTTGGCCACGGCAGTCCCTTCTCCATTCTCCTCCTGCGATCTTAGGCATGCACGCACATGTGCTGGGCATGTTTCATGCCACTGGGTCCAGGACTTGAACCCTGGGGCAGCCACGTGGGAGTCCAGCAACGTAACTGCTATGCCATCTGCTGGCTCATCTTCTCCCTTTCTTTGTCCTTGAGAGATTTGTACCTTTCTTGTTCCTTTGCTGACTTTCTGCCTTTTTTTTTTTTTTTTTAAGGTTTCTGCTATAGGGCACCTGCACTTGCAAGAGAGAGAGAGAGAGACAGGGAAACTTAGAAATCCCTTAGGGAGGATGGCTATGTTGCAATCCCTTCTCTATTCTCCTCCCGGGATTCTGGGCACACACACAAATACCCATCTGGAGTATTTTCCAAGCCACCAGGTCTAGGACTTGAACCGCACAGTCAGGCATGTGGGATCCAGCCACCCTGACCTCCACACCACCTGATCTGACCCCCTTTGCTCCCTTTTAAGGGATGTAGGGAATGAACAGACTCGAATGTATCTAAAAATGGTACTTTTTAAAAAAGAATTCATTTAATTTATTTTAATTTGACCAGAGAGGGACACACAGAGAGTGAGGGAAAGTGAGAAAGCAATCCACCAGGTCCGGAACTCAAACAGTGGTCAGCCATGTGGGAGTGTCCAGCACCTTAACCACCATGCCACCTGTTGGTCCCAAAAAGTGGTGCTGTTTTTGACACTGTGAAAGTCATATGTCGAGGGACAGTTGTAAAGATGATATTGGATATGGGGCTGGCAAGTGGCGTGGTGATTAAGTGTGCTGAACTCCCACATGGCCGACCACGGTTCAAGTCCTGGACCTGGCGGCTTGCTTTCTCACTTTCTCTCTCTCTCTGTTTCTCTCAAATTAAAATAAATAAGTGAATAAATGAATTAAAATAAAATAATTCTTAGAAAAAAAATTTTTTAAAAAGATGACATTGGACAGAGTCTGTAGGAAAGCACAGCCTGAGAAGAGCTGGAAAGTGGAGGCTGTTGTGTCTTGGTTCGCCAACTACCAAAGCAAGCCCTGCCCCCCAGGCTCCCACACTGAGCCAGATGAGGAACTATGTGGGACTCTGCTTTTTTTTTTATTTTTTAAATTATTTAATTTTATTTCTTCTTATTTTTTAAATTTGATCAGAGAGAGAGAGAAAGTGAGAAAGCAAGCCACCAGGGCTGGGACTTGAACTGTGGTTCACAATATGGGAGTCCAGCACTTTAGCTACCATGTCACCTGCTGGTCTCTGGGCTCTGCTGTCTTTTCTGAGAGATTTTTATTATAGGGAGTATGTGCTAACTAAAGAGACAGAGACAGACAGAAAGTGAAAAACCACCCCCTGAGGGGATGGACATGCTGCAATCCCTTCTCTGTTCTCCTCTTGGGATTTTGGGCACGCACACACGCACCTGAAGCGAGTTTTAGGCCGCCCAGTTTGATTGGACTATATGAGAGTCCAGCGACATAACCACTTCACCGTCTGCTGGTCTCTGGGTTCTGCTGGGTTTTGGTTTTTGTTTTTCACATTTTATTGATTTACAGAAGATCTTAATTCATCTAAATGCTTTCGATAGCAAGTGCAGCTGATATGTGCACATCTACGAACACGTCTGACTTCAGGCGTAAAACTCAGTGAGTCGAGTGCACGTACTATCAAGTTTCTACTGTTTTAAAATCGAAGCTGGGAAATGGACAAAGGCACCGAAGGTCTGCACGGGCACATCAGTTCCCCTTGGACCCAATGCCCTTCACCTCCGTGTGACCAGCCTGGCCCTTGAGAAGGAGGTACTGACAGAGAGGGGACAGGCAAGCCCAAGGCCAGGTACCAGCCCTCGAGTGAGGTTTGAGGAAAGGGGATTGTTTACTCTCTGCATTGTGACCAGACACGTGGACAGGAGCTGGAGAGGGGCTGGAGAGGGGCTGGGACAGAGTCACACCGGCTGCCAGACCTGCTTCCTGGACCCGCTTCCTAGCAGTGTGTCAAGTGGGGACCAGGGAAGTGGAGACTGTGTCAGGAGAGGATGGGAAGCGGAGGTAGAAGGGGCCATCTCCCTCTTGGCTCTGTAACTTTAAAGCTATCTTAGCACATCACTTGATCTCTGCAAGCCTCAATTTTCTCTTCCATACAACGGGGAGTAACATTGTCCATGCGGTTGCGAGGCTGAAATGAGGGAGCCCGGTGCTTGGCACACTGCACATACTCAGAAATGCTTTGTGATATATCGAGTGATACTGGGGGCAGAAATCTCCCGGCATTCTCCCTGCATTCCTCCTACGCCTGCCCCCCAGTTTCTTTCCACAAAGGCCAGAGGCCAGCCCACTACTATTGTAAATTACTTCACTAAAGGGGCGGAGCCTGGGAAGAGGCCTCCCCCTTCTGCAAACAAGGCCTTTTCAACCCTTGGTTTCTTTCTTTTTTTTTTGGAAAGGTTTTTGCTATAGGGCATGTGCACTCGCCAGAAAGACAGAGGGAGACAGAAAGTGAGAAATCACCCCCTGGGGGGATGGCCACACCTCAATCCCTTCTCCTCCAATCGCCTCTTGGGATCTTGGGCATGCACGCACATGCACCCGGCATGAGTTTAAGCCACTGGGTCCGGGACTTGAACCGCGGTTGGCTACGTGAGAGTCCAGCGACATAGCCATTACAACTGCTGGTCCCAACCCTTGGTTTCTGAGTCCACCCTGAGAGCCGGTACAGGAGGGTGGGAATCCCCGGAGTAAGGAATGTTACAACAATTCAGGTCCTCCAGACTCCCCTCATCTTTACTCCAGTTCCCAAAGCAGGTTTTGAGTTAGACCAGGAGCCACATGGAATAAAAGATCTCTTTTGTCCCACGGGGTCCCTTATCCTTTTCCAAGACACAACCCCAAACTGGGAAGCTCAGGACCTGGTGAGTCTCAGCTCAGCTGGGGCAGAAAGCCTGGGGCAGGCAATCGACTCCCTTCTGCTCAGGTGCAGCAGGGTCTCTGGGCTAGCCAGGAGCAAGATCTGGGGGGCACCTGGGGTGCCCTGAGAGCTGGCAAAGCAAGAAATGTATGTAGAGGGGCTCCGGCCACACCCAAGGTCCCCAGGCACATGCATGCGAACACGCGTGCAGTTTCTCATATTTACTCTTCTACCCATCCTCTCATACACAGGCAGGCAGGCTTCTTACACCACAGGACACGTTTCGCTCTGTCCCTGAGGCGTGTGCACACACACACCTACACGCACGCCCCTAAACTTAAGGCTGTGAGGAAGAGATGGGATGGGGAGGTCACAGGCAGTTTTGTGAAACTTAGGCGGCTAAGAGCAGATTTCAGACTCAGCCTCTTCCTAGCCAGGATGGGTCCCAGGGCCAGGGTAATAACTCACTCACCAGGGTAGGTGTGGAGTTTATGAGTCCTCTCCTAGTTGCACAGAGACACGCCCAGGCTGTCTGGGGGTGAAATGCCCTTCCAAGAGCCAACAGCGCCGGCTGTCTTGACGTGCTCTGGCGGGAGCTCCCAGCAGGATCAGTAATTGGAGAGATCCTGGAGGGTGGTTTCAAGGGGAGAGAGGGGGTGGGGAGCAGGTTTCCCGTTCCCATGGCAGCCTATCTCATTGCCATAGCAACACAGCTCTGCCTCCTTCCTGCT
>NW_006160147.1:2445307-2446633 GCF_000334495.1 Tupaia belangeri chinensis
TGCTCCCGCCATGCCTCCTACGCCTGCCCCCCAGTTTCTTTCCACAAAGGCCAGAGGCCAGCCCACTACTATTGTAAATTACTTCACTAAAGGGGCGGAGCCTGGGAAGAGGCCTCCCCCTTCTGCAAACAAGGCCTTTTCAACCCTTGGTTTCTTTCTTTTTTTTTTGGAAAGGTTTTTGCTATAGGGCATGTGCACTCGCCAGAAAGACAGAGGGAGACAGAAAGTGAGAAATCACCCCCTGGGGGGATGGCCACACCTCAATCCCTTCTCCTCCAATCGCCTCTTGGGATCTTGGGCATGCACGCACATGCACCCGGCATGAGTTTAAGCCACTGGGTCCGGGACTTGAACCGCGGTTGGCTACGTGAGAGTCCAGCGACATAGCCATTACAACTGCTGGTCCCAACCCTTGGTTTCTGAGTCCACCCTGAGAGCCGGTACAGGAGGGTGGGAATCCCCGGAGTAAGGAATGTTACAACAATTCAGGTCCTCCAGACTCCCCTCATCTTTACTCCAGTTCCCAAAGCAGGTTTTGAGTTAGACCAGGAGCCACATGGAATAAAAGATCTCTTTTGTCCCACGGGGTCCCTTATCCTTTTCCAAGACACAACCCCAAACTGGGAAGCTCAGGACCTGGTGAGTCTCAGCTCAGCTGGGGCAGAAAGCCTGGGGCAGGCAATCGACTCCCTTCTGCTCAGGTGCAGCAGGGTCTCTGGGCTAGCCAGGAGCAAGATCTGGGGGGCACCTGGGGTGCCCTGAGAGCTGGCAAAGCAAGAAATGTATGTAGAGGGGCTCCGGCCACACCCAAGGTCCCCAGGCACATGCATGCGAACACGCGTGCAGTTTCTCATATTTACTCTTCTACCCATCCTCTCATACACAGGCAGGCAGGCTTCTTACACCACAGGACACGTTTCACTCTGTCCCTGAGGCGTGTGCACACACACACCTACACGCACGCCCCTAAACTTAAGGCTGTGAGGAAGAGATGGGATGGGGAGGTCACAGGCAGTTTTGTGAAACTTAGGCGGCTAAGAGCAGATTTCAGACTCAGCCTCTTCCTAGCCAGGATGGGTCCCAGGGCCAGGGTAATAACTCACTCACCAGGGTAGGTGTGGAGTTTATGAGTCCTCTCCTAGTTGCACAGAGACACGCCCAGGCTGTCTGGGGGTGAAATGCCCTTCCAAGAGCCAACAGCGCCGGCTGTCTTGACGTGCTCTGGCGGGAGCTCCCAGCAGGATCAGTAATTGGAGAGATCCTGGAGGGTGGTTTCAAGGGGAGAGAGGGGGTGGGGAGCAGGTTTCCCGTTCCCATGGCAGCCCA
>NW_006160147.1:2446666-2449421 GCF_000334495.1 Tupaia belangeri chinensis
AGTCCCGGTTTCTGTGATGGGTGGAACACTAGAGCTGGGCGCAGCAGGGCCCCAGTCCCTCTGGGAAAGAACACGTTCATCCTAGACCAGGTGGGAAGGGGTTCCCCGAGGCCGTCAAAGGAGGACTGGGGTTTCTAATGCGCAGGAAAGTGGATTTCCTGATGTACCCCTGCAGACAAGCTCTAGCCCTCCTACCACAATTTCGGCTCCTCAGCTGTTGGACCCTAGAAGTGTCCCCACAAGGCTGACTGCCCCTCCTTCATCTGCACCCTGGCTGGCTCAGAGAAACCCTGCTGTCTGGGGGCAGGACAGTCTCAGGCCTGCCAGTCCCTGGCTACGTATTTCTCTGTCTGAAGTCCAGGGTCTATCTGTAAAGATGTAGATAATACATGCCCCTCTCCCTAGGAGGCTGTGAGGAAGAGACGTGGTTTGGGAAAAGTACCCGACTCACCCTAGGCTTCCTGGGGAGGGAGAAGGGCCCACTGTAGACTGTGACCCCCTTCAGTGTCTGTGGCCCAGCACCCAGCCGAGCTCTGACAGGGCTGGGGATCTTTAACTCCGTGTACAGGGCGGCAGGTGGCATCATCTTCCAGACCAAGTTGCCCAGCTAGCTGACAAGTTCCCCGGGGAAAGGAGCAGGTCTGTCTGCCCCTGCACCCCACCCCTATACAGTGCTACTCACGGTGTGGGTCCTGACTCTCAACCCTCTGCAAAAGGTTACCCATTCTCAGGAGGAAGTCTAGGAATTAGGAGGGCATTTCCTGAAACTTTCATAGAAATGTGAAACATCCAAGCAGCACCCAAGTTGGGCTTCTCTTAATTGTTGGGTTTTAAAAAAGTATTTATTTAATTTTATTATTAGGCTATTTTTAATTGGCTATAGAGCACGTGCATTCACCAGAAAAAGAGAAAAAAGTGACAAACCAAGCCGCCCGGACTCGGACTGTAGTCTGCCATGTGGGAGTCCGGTCCCTTAACCACCACACCACCTGCCATGCAGTTTTTAAATTTGTCAGATTTTCCTTCACTCATTCAGTTTAATTTTCATTTTTTTAAAGCATTGATCTGCAGTTGGATGGGGGAGAGGGGTCAAATAACCTGACCCGTCAGCACATCTGGAGGGAGAAGCTGATCTTTTTTTTTTTTTTGGGAGAGATTTTCACTGTAGGGCGCGTGCGCTCGCCAGACAGAGAGAGACATAGAGACAGAAAGCGAGAAATCACCCCCCAGGGGGGATGGTCACGCCGCAATCCCTTCTCCATTCTCCTCTCGGGATCTTGGGCACGCGCGCACACGCGCCCGGCGTGAGTTTTAAGCCACCGGGTCCGGGACGTGAACCGCGGTTGACTACGTGGGAGTCCAGCGACATAGCCATTACACTAACTGCTGGTTCCCGAGAAGCTGATCTTGACAGCAGAGGCATCATAAACCAGCTAAGCTCTCACGGAAAGGAGGAGGTGCTGCATCTGAGCTGCTTGAGAAACCAGCCGCAAGGCACGAGTCTGCGAGTTGGCGCATTTCCTTTATTGTCTCAGGCTAGAAGCTCTGGCCCCCCCTCCCGCCGCCCTGTTTCCGAGCTCCAGCCCGAGCCGAGCCTCGCAGGCACTGACTTCTCCCGCTAGGTGAGAAGTTCGCGGCCGGCACCTGCACCTTCAGGGCGGCCGGGCTCCGCGTGCCGCTTGCCATAGCGCAGGCCGAAGGAGTTCCAGTTGTAGGCCGACAAGTCCTTCTCACGCTGCACCAGCATCGCGCCCCGGGGAGCCGGGATCAGGCGGCTGCCGGCAGCGCACAGGCCGGGCCGCTGGGGACCCGCGGAGCTCTCGGGGAGCGGGCACAGCGAAGCCTCTCGGGGGCGCGGGCCGGAGCGAGCGTGTTTTCTCGGGGCGGCGCAGCGCAGGTTCTGCTCCCAGGGGGCCCGGAGAGCCAGGGGTGCCAGGCGCTGGCCTAGGACAGAGCACAGGGAGGTGAGACTGAGGGGCGAGGATGGAACGCCTGCTCACATCCCGCTGCTGTGCTTTCCCTTTGCTTGTTGACCTCCAGGAAGCTCAGCGCGAACAGGGGAAGTAGCGAGCACACCTGAGCGTGGGGCTAGGCAGTTCACTTCTCCTTCAACATAGCTGTGATTTTGAATGTTTACCAGGATTCTCTCAAATAACTTTTATATTAAATGACTTCCTTTTGGGAAGCAAACGAGGTAGAGCTTGGAAATAAAGTGCCAGGCTCCGTAGCCTAGTGGAGCCAAGTCCCATGTGGGAGACTGTGGTTGGAATCCTGCTTGGTGATTGGAAAATCGTGCAAAGCGTGTGCGCGCCCCCAGTCTGGGCGGGATGCCTGTGCACCACTCCCCACTGGGGCGTGCATTCTCCGTCTCTCTGGAGAGGGCATGCACCTGCTGGTAATTTAAAAAAGAAGGGCCAGCAGGTGGCGTGATGGTTAAGACACTGGACTCCCCCATGGTCCTCCCCGGTTTGGGTCTGGACCTGGTGGCTTGAAACCGACTGGGTGCATGTGCATGCATGCTGAAATTCCAGAAAGGAGAACAGAGGAGAAGGAATTGCAGTGTAGCCTCACTTCCCTTTCTGTCTCTCTCCAGCAAGTGCACACACCCTATGGCAAAACCTGAAAAGAAAAAATAAATAAAAATTTAAAAAATGAAAAAACAAAGAAATCCGAGGTTTTTGCTACACACTAGGCTCTGCCCCTCTCATCCTGGCTGTGGGTTCCCCGTGGGGCTGTGGGACTGAGACCTCCCCCC
>NW_006160147.1:2449452-2456459 GCF_000334495.1 Tupaia belangeri chinensis
GGGGCTGTGGGACTGAGCCCCCCCCCCCCCCCAGCCGGGTGGGCCCATGTCCCTTCACCTCTGTATCTCTCAGTGTGTGAGTCAGTGGCTTGCCCACAGGAGGGCCTCAGTGGTGCTTGTTAGAGACCAGCTAATGAGAAAGGTGTAGTAACAGGAATCCAGAAAGCGGAGCTAAGTCTATTGTGCCCTCCCACACCTGTGATCCCCAAAAGAACCCAGTGGGAGTCATCTAGGTCACCTTGACCCTCACCTCCCCACCCCTTCATACTGTAACAAGCTCATCTGGGACACTTCACATGCAGGGCTCATTAGTCCTCTGCTCTTTGACAGTGAATAGGGCGACAAGCCCCAGGCAGACAATAACCCCAGCCTTTGTGACAAGAGATTAGTGGCCATGAGGCCTGGTGTGTGAATGGGTGTGTGTGGGTGTGTGTGGGGGGTGGACTCAAGTCCTCCTCAGTGCCCAGCACACTTTGGAGGAGTGTGGAATAGTCCAAAGGTAATGACAATCTGCCCGAAAGGCTCTCCTACCTGCCCTGGCCTGGCCGAGTCAGGGGAGGATGGCTTCCCCGCCAGATAAACCACTGAGCACGCAGTAGCTTCGTTGCTCTGGTGGCCAGTTGTGGCCTTGTCTAAAGTCTTTCACCGAAAAGAGTCAACAGTTCAGTCCCCCCGGCAGTGGTGGGCTATTCTCAGAGCGGCTTCCCTTAGAAGATGCTCTTGCCTGGCTGTTTGGCATGTCGGGCGGGCATGCACAGTGAGACACGTGTGTAGAGAGTGTGCCCTGAGTTTAGCAGCTAGAGGGGCAGAGGTCCAGGGAGGCTAGAAGCTGATGCCAAGCAGCAGCGTTCAAACCTCAGTTCCTGCCACGGGGACCAGCTCCGTTCTGGCTCACAGCCCTCAGTAGACGCCACTCAGAGGCCCTGACACCGTCTGGGTTTCTGCAGGGTTTGAGTGACTTTGGGGAGGTCCATTTTTTTTTTTTTAAGAGTTCTTTGTTTACTTAATTTTTGTTTGTTATTATCATTCCTTTTTTAATTTGACCAGAGAGAGACAAAGAAAAAGTGAGAAAGTGAACCGCCAAGTCTGGGATCTGAACCACTGTCAGCCATGAGGGAGTCCAGCGCCTTAACCATCATGCCACCTGCTGGCCCCTGGGGAGATCTCTTCACCTCTTTGGACCTCAGTTTCTCCAACGTATCAGTTCCCTAATGAACTCAGAAGATTGACAGGTGTTAAGGATCTATCCTTTAATTTAGCTTCTTTTGGGGTTACGACACTGGACTCCCACATAGTCGACCTCAGTTTGAGTCCCAGACCCAGTGGCTTAAAATTCACACCTGGCATGTGTGCATGCATGCCCAAAATCTCGATAGGAGACCGAAGGAGTAGGGATTGTGGTGTGGCTGTCCCCCTGAGGGCTGACTTCTCACTTTCTCTCTCTGTCTCTCTGGTGAGCACATGTGCCCTTTAGCAAAAATCTCTCTTTAAAGCAAATAAATAAATAAATAATAAAACTCACACCGGGCATGTGTACATGCATGCCCTAAGTCCCAAAAGGAGAATGTAAGAGAAGGGCTTGCCGTGTGGCCATCCCCCTAGGGGGTGACAAGTACATGCACCTTAATGCAAAAAGATCTCTCAAAAAAACCCAAAAACCAAAAAACAAACAAACAAACAAACAAAAACAACTTGGGGTTGTTTTCAAATTCTCTATGGAGGCTCTACGGTCACTTGCATATTAAGTCCCTTCCCAACGTGCACAGAGAAGTGGCTGGCGTTGAGCAGAGGACAGGTGTAAAATCACCAAGGAGTTGGGGGACCAGAGGTGGTGTGGCGGTTAAGGCTCTGGACACTCCCACGCGGCCGACCACGGTTGGAGTCCCGGACCTGGTGGCTTGCTTTCTCACTTTCCTTCTCTCTGTGGGTCTGTCTTTCTCTGGTCAAATGAAAGTAAATGAATAATAATAATAATAAAACACAAAGGAGCTCAGGTGAGCACACACATGAGCCCAGGGGAACTGAAGCGGCCCTAACTTGCAGGGCGTACGGTGAGTTGTGTGCAAGCCCGGTCCCGGCGTTAGGCTCACGTCCCAACACTAGCTCTGATCGGGAAAATATAGTGAATCTCATTTTTGCGACAGCTCATTCGCTCCCCCTCACCCCTTCCCCCAGACAACGCATACCTGTGGGTCTAGGATCTGCCACAGGTGCCTCCGTTTCTGATGACTTCCCGAGGGAGGTGGCCCAGAATAAAAGCAGTAGGTGCCACAAAACCAGTGAGTTCATCCTGGTGAGAAGAGGCAGGTCCTAGAGGTGCCCTAAGGCAGAGACAGAAGAGGGAACAAGAACCAGGTTAGACACAGGAACTAGGCTGGGTGCGGGGCGCGACGAGAAGGACCCTGCTCTCAGAGGCTCCCGATGGACGTGTGAGTCTGAACAAACACACCAGGAAGATGGACTGAGACTCTTGCATAGTGTCGTCAAAACTGAATTCATGCTAGGTGAGTATCACCATGGAGGGCTTCTTAGAGGAGGTGAGGCCAGTAAAATTAGGAAGGAAAGAAGGATTTAATTTGGTGGAAGGCGCAGGACTGCTCGCGGTGGGAAATGGCTCAGGATTCTAATTTTCAGAGAGGGCAGGAGTGAGGTGCATTGTCTAATAGTGACTGGGGACAGGTGAAGTGGGGCAGGGGTTTGGGGCATTGAGTGGCGCCTCTGAAATTCAGACACTTTGCGGAGGCTGGGGCTCTTCTCCCCTCCATGCCGGGCTCTGCATAAACCAACCACTTCTTGTGCCCACTGTCCCCTGTAGAGTGCCTCTCTCCCTCCTCAATGGAAACTGGGCTCCTGAGATGAAAAGGAAGAAGCAATCTTCTTTATCTCGGGCCCTTCTCAGCCTCCAGGCCTCGTTAAGTGGTCTTATTGCCTGCGCTTCAGGGAAGAGAAAACCCTTTCCCTGATTTATCCGCCCATTGTCCCCATAGTTGTCCTCTGTGGGCTCTGAGAGGGTAGAACTGAATCGGCCTCATCATGTTGGCTCTCAGAAGGCAGCTGTGTGCCCCGGCCCTCGCCCCTTCCCCCTTTCCCATCTGATGCTTCTCTCTCTCTTTCTGCGCCCCACCTCTTCCAGCTCCCAAGTTCAATTTCTCTGAAAAAGTCATCAGGCACTTTGAGGCTGTCGGAAAAATGATTAAAGACAAACTGCGGGGAGGCAGGCGGTGCTGTAGACTTTGCAGATAGGTCATCTCTGCCTGGAGCCTGGAGCCTGGAGCCTCCTCCTGTATGGGGCAGGGGTAGGGGTGGAGGCAGGGGGAGTTCCTAAAGGTTGCTGGGTCCCATGCATCCCTCTGCCCTTGTCCCTCTCCCTGCCTGCGGCCCTCTGCAGAGCCTGGGCATGGTGTGTGAAGAAAGAATCCTGAAATGGGATTAGGAGTACTGGAATCTGATCCCACCCTACCCTCATTCCCTGTGAGACGGGAGCAAGTCACCCCTATCTCCAAGCCTTGGTCCATCTGTAAAACAACAGTCCCGGGACAAGGTGGCCACCAGCTGCCCACTCACATGGTTACTTATCCTTGCAGACTTTGTGTGACACTCGGGCCTAAGCTCTGTGCACCTGCTCTAAGGCGGGGGTCGGGGAGTGTGTGCGCATGGAGAGAAGGCCGGCTTGCCCCTTAGTGGGAACGGAGCCCAAGGCTTTCAGGGACAGGCAGGTTTGGAAGTCATTCCTCGAGCACCAACTAGGTCCAGATGCTATGCCAGGTGCTGGGAGTGCACAGGTGGCCAACCTGACACAGGTTGCCAATCCCAAGATCTCACCTCTAGCCCGAGAAACAGACTCATAAACAGACTTAAAAATAATACTGTAGGGGGGCCAGCAGGTGATGTGGTGGCTAAGGGCGTTGAACTTGCACATGGCCAACTGTGGTTCGAGTCCCGGACCTGGCGGCTTGCTTTCTCACTTTCCCTCTCTCTCTCTCACTCATTCTGTCCCTTTTTGGCCAAATTAAAATAAGTGAATAAATAAAGTTAAATAAAATAATTCTTAAAAAAATAAAATACTGTAGGGCCAGTCAGAGGTGTGAGTGAGGCAACTAGATCTCACATGGCCTACCATATGGTTCGATTCCTGGACCCAGCAACTTGAGAAACATACTAGGCGTGTGTGTGTGTGCCCAAAATCCCAAAAGGAGGGAGAATGGAGAAGAGATTGCAGTGTGACCATCCTCCACGGGGGGTGCTTTCTTGCTTTCTCTCTCTCTCTGTTGAGCACATGAGCTCTCCAGCAAATTAAAAAAAAATAGGGACCCGCAGATGGTATAATGGTTATATTGCTGGACTCTCACACAGTCAACTATGGTTCAAGTCCTGGACCTGGCGGCTTGGAACTCATACCCGGCACATGTGCGTGCATGCATGCCCTCGATCCCAAGAGAATGGAGAAGGGATTGTGGCATGGTCATCTTCCCGGGGGTGGTGGTGGTGGTGGTGGTAATTTCTTGCTTTCTGTCTCTCTGGCAAGTGCACACACCCTATAGTGAAAATCTCTCTTAAAAAAACAAAAACCAAAGACAAAGACACTGTAAATGGCATGTTGGACGCATGTGAGTATGCTGGGGGTGGAACCGGACCTGGAGGGTCCAGACAGGAGGCAGCCCCTGAGCTGTCGCTGACCAGGTGAAGAGAGGCTTAGAGAGGGCACTCCCGGCAGTGGGGGCTGCGTCTGTCAGGTTGGCAACATGCAGGGTGCTGGAGGGCGTTGGGGCTGGGTGTGGAGGGAACTGCAGGCCCTCGGGCTGACAAGAGGTGGAGCTTTCCCCAGAAAGAGTGGCAAGACTGAGACAGGGGCTGTGCGGGGCTTGTCCTGGAGAGGGCCGAGCCGGCCAGGAACACATGGCGGTGTGCATGTCAGGGGTGTGTCCCGGCTGCTCTGGGCAGTAAGGATGGGGACCGCAGCAGGCTTCTCTCTCCTCCCTCCCCCACCCATGTGGCGCCTCCTCCCCACGGTGGATGGCACTTACCATGTGTGCCATGGGACAACTCTGCCTATTGCCGGCACATGCACATGTCACATGCGTGCACACAATTATATGCATAGACACACACACCCCACTCATATATGTACCACGCACACACACCGTAATACCACACATCCATGCACACATACATAGCATATATAGACACACACGCACATATACACACCACATACACACATATACAAACACCTAGTCCCAGACAGAGGTTCCTCCAACTCTCGGTTCACTGCTCGTTCCAGGGGAGCGCTTTATACACGCAGAGCGAGTTATTTGGAAAACAGCCACTGCCCCCCCGGGTGTAGGGGTGGCCGCCCTGTTGTGGACAAGCTTCCTGTTTCCCTCAGCCTGGGGTTTGCACCTCAAGGGTACCAGAAACTCCAGGCATGAGCGAAAGCTTTCCCACAGGGCGGCTTACTTCCGGGGCGGCCCTGGTCCTCGGGACGGGCTAGCAGGTGCAGGTGGGTGCCCTCTGGTTGGCTTTTATTTGCCCCTGCCACTGGGAGGAACTGCCCAGAGGAGGTCCGTGAACGCCCGAGCCCTGTGGTTCTGTGGCCTCCCTTCCCCGCCGCAGGGGGTTATTCGTTGTTCCTTCTGCAGCAAGAGAGCCCTCGGGGCTACCTGGGGTCCTGGCTTCTCAAAGGGCAAGTCCGTGTACCTTGCGCTTGATTCCAGGCATCCCAGAATAACCTGGCCAACTCGGTAATCAGCCCCCGCCAGTGTCTCCCCCCACGCACGGTCAGCCCAAGACCTCCCTGCATAGACCCTCCCCATGGATGCCATGTGCACCTACCTTGGCTCAGTCCTGGCTCGGTGGGTGGCCGGCGGGGTCCCCAGCCAGGTGGACACCCAGAGGAGGGGCACTGGGCTCCTGGGCTCACTCTGGCTAGCTCCCTCCCAGGTCCTTTTTATAAAGCCTGGGTGACAGTGACGTCTCAGGCATCAGCCCACCTCGGCCTCCCTCTCCCTCCTCACACGCTGCTCCCCTCTTGGCTCTCATGACTGAAGCCAGCCTCCCTCTCCCCCAAGGCCGGCTTGCTCATTTCCACTGCATCCTTCCCTCCTTCTCCACCCACTCCCTACGCGACCCACTCTGCCCCAAATGGTTTAGAAAGGGCTAAGGGGAGGGGTCAGGGCCGAATGTGTTGCTCCCTCCCCCACAGGAGCTGTGAACCCTGGTGGGGCATGGTGGAGGCGGGGAGGGGAAGGGCCCGTGGGACCTGGTACCCCTAATTCCCACCTGGCAGGGGCAGCCCCTGGGCTCTCTTTTTCCTGCAGCCATTTCCCCAGCACAGGGTTTTGAGAACCTGCTGTGACGAGGTCAGAGGGCGACCCGGTGTGTGAGCAGCTCGGAGAGGAGAATCAGGTGGTGGCTCTAGAAGTTGGTGTACTGGGAAGCGCTTGAACGAGGAGTGACATCCAGGAGGAGGCTGCTGGGAGCCCCCCCCGTCCCACCACCACACATGTAATCGTGCTGTGCTCTGTGGGGGCGCTGGGCCGGGTCGGCCTCCCCTGCACCTGGCACCACTCCATTGCTCACTTGGTCTGCATTTACTGAGGGCCTGCTTTGTAGGTGAGCCTTGTCTCTCCACCCTCAGACAGGGGCTCCCCAGGACCGGGTCCGTTTTCTCTCTCAGATGGGGGGTCTCTGATGGCGCTATGTGGGGCTACGTCTCTACCCTCAGACAGGAACTCCCCAGCATGCTCTGCCTGGTGGGCGCTGGGAGGGGCCATGGCTAGGGGTTGAGAAGCTCCTCGGGCACGCTCACTGCTAACTGCGGCTTGCACACACATTATCACACTTACGAGATAAGGATGATGAAACTCCAGGGGAAAAAGAAATGAAATAAAACAGAATGAAAACAACAGGTGAGGAGTGCAGGCCCGGCCTTCACGGGCCACCGTGTAGCCATGTGGAATGGCACCTGCGGCAGGCTGCCCTGCCGCACCGGCGGGGCTAAAGGACCAGGA
>NW_006160147.1:2456607-2462520 GCF_000334495.1 Tupaia belangeri chinensis
GGGCCCCTGCGGCAGCCTGCCCTGCAGCACGGGCGGGCTTAAAGGACTAGGAGCACGACTGGAGTCCTGGAGTGGCAGACACACTCGGGAACACAGCGCTTGGGGGTTTAATCTTCCCTTTCCCCCATACGCCCAGGAGGGGGTTGGGATGCCAGCCTCCGTCCGCTCTCCATGGGGCCTGGGTCTCTGCTCCTGACGGGCCCGGCAGCCTGGAGTTGACGTGGGATTCGAGGTCAGTCACTCAGTTCCGTTTCTCCTTCTGGACTTGGGCAGGTCCAGACATGACAGGAGGCAGTCAGCGCTGGCCAGGGCACCTGTGGGGGTGGCCTGCAGCCCCCTTCCAGCCCCTCAACCAATGATCCAAGTTCAAGGGGCTCATCTCTGTGCTTCAGACCATTGAGCTGGTGCCTTGAAGCCTCCGGAACAGCTGTGGGAGCCAAGAATCATTACTCCAGACAAAGAGCGGGGGCGGACTCGGCGTCCAGGTTATTACCGAGCTGGCCTTGAGAGCTGGAGCAGGCCAGGCGCGGGCACGGAGTGGGGCTTGGGGGCTGCACCCAGCTGGCAGGCACAGCAAGGTGCTGGCCAGGGGCCCTCCCTGGGCTGCTCATCTGTCGGGTGCTTCAGACAGGGCGGTGTGGGGCTGGTCCCCTGCCTGTGGCTGTCCCAGCAGAGAACAGAATCTGCCGTCTTTGTCCCTGGTTATCACACATCCCCTCCACACCCGGGGCCCAAGCTTAGCCAGCTCCCCAGAAATCCTCGGCACTTCCTGGCAGGGTCACCCAAAGTCTCGGAGCCCCCATCTTGGCTCCAGTTGGGAGCTGTTAGGGCACCTCCCTCTGTAGACATCCTTAGGCAGGACCGACTGCTGTGGCCACCCTCCCCTCATCTGCACTTGTCACATGGAGGTGGCGCAGGGAGGGGAAGAGGGGCTGAAGGCTGCCAGCCTGGGGAGACAGGGTGGGGCACCTGGGGCTGCAGTTTTACCAACTCCTCGTGCCCTCCCCAAGGCGCAGCCGCAAGCACAGAGTACTCACCGCACTCAGGAAGGGGATGTTGCAGGCGTTGCCCAGGAAGCCGAAGGCCACAGGAAAAAAGCCCCTAGGAGCAGAGGGGAGGAGGGAGGAGTCAGTGAAGGCCCAGGAGGGGAGGACAGAGTAGGGAGGCTGAGAGCCACCAAAGCCTCCAGCCACGGCTCCCATGAGAGCAGCCCTGGTCCTGGGGCCATGCTTGCCGCTGCACCCGGTTTCTTGAGGTAATCGAGTGACATGGTAAAGAACGGAGGCTCTGGGATCGGGCTCCGTGGACCCACATCTTGGCTGACTACTTGCCGGCACTGTACACACTCGGACAAGTTCCGAAACGTCTCTGCAGCTGTTTCCAGCAGTGAAATGGGCTCACAATAATAATAGCATTGGGACCAGCAGTTGGCATAATGGCTATGTTGCTGGACTCCCAGGTAGTCAACCACAGTTCCAGTCCCAGGCCCGGTGGCTTAAACTCACACCAGGCGCATGTGCGTGCGTGCCCGAGATCCAGAGAGGAGAATGGAGGAGAAGAGATTGCATCGTGTCCATCCTCCCTGGGGGGTGATTTCTTGCTTTCTGTCTCTCTGTCTCTCTCTGTCTTTCCGGCGAGCGCATGTGCCCTACAGCAAAAACTTCTCAAAAAAATAAAAATAGTAACAGGGTCCACATCGCAGAAGTGACACAAAGAAATGCTCGGGAAATGTGCATTTTCACTGTTGTCACTTTCCTCATCGTTATCAGTCTGGACTGAAGCCTTCGCCTCCTCCCCTGATTGGGAAGAAGGCACCCTGGGCCCTGGGCATGGATTGTCATTGGATAGTCCCTCGTGCCTTGGCATCCCCGGGCACAGAGCCACCCTTTGCTCCTGGCATCCCCGCTCCTATCAAACACACCCTGTCAAGGTCCGACTGGGCTCATGTGTGAGGTCCTCCCAGGGCTTGGAGGCAGCCAGGCAGGTGTGGGAAGGGAGCCTGCATGGAGTGGGTGGGTGAGGAGATTAGAATTTGAATTCTGGGGCCAGCAAATGGTGTACTGGTTACACCACTGGACTCCCTCATGGCCAATGGCTTGAAACTCATGCTGGGCGTGTGTGTCCACGCCCAAAGACCCCAGGAGGAGAATAGAGAAGGGAATGTGGTGTAGCCATCCCCCCGGTGCGTGATTTCTCACTTCCCTTCTCACTGTCTCTATCTCTGTCTCTCTCTCTCTCTCTCTCGGGTGAGTGCATGAGCTTGAAGGCAAAAAACCCCTTCCAAAAAAATATTCAACTTCTGGCTGAGCCACTTCCTTTTCTTGTTGTCAAGTCCCTGAGGCTCAGTTGTATTTCTGAGTTCCTTAGAGTTCAGATGCTTATTATCCCTTACTACAGTGTTGCAAGGTGTCTTTGTCAAGGTTTACTTTGGGTTCGAACTACTGAATCTGCAGTGGCGGCACCACACTTCTGAGCCCTTGGTAAATGAGGCTACTGTCAGATCGATTTGCCTTCCCTACCAGGGAATAAGTTCCTCCTGGTTTAGTGCCACTTCCCATGCCAGCCCTATATTTGTCATGCAGTAGGTACTTAACAGATATTGGATGATTTGAACTCACGACTTTTGAATCATGACACACTTGGGTATTGAACGAATGGTGGCAGCCACGTGTGAGGAAATCTAGGGTCCTGCAGCCACATTCCATGTGGTCTATTAGGCCTGCAACATCAAGGCCAGTCAGGGTGTTTTCGAGGCCACACTAAGCAAATGGGGGCTCCTATCAGAATCCAGGGGTTCCTGACCCCCACTCCTTCCCATGACTGCATAAGCCATGAGCTTTCCGGTCCCCACAGTCCCCATCCCAGCCCTGCTCTGTCTGCAGTATCTCATGGACACGAGGTCCTCCCTCCCACCCCGCGTCCCTGATATTCTTTCCTTTCTTTTCCTCCAGTCTTCTGGTAGACCCTCCTCATCCCCCAAGACCCGCCTCAGGTCTTGCTTCTTCCAGAGTGCCTCCCTGGCCTCCCTCTGAGCTCCTGTGGGTGCTGGCATGGGTCTCCCTGGGCTTCTCACCTGTCAGAGGCTTCAGAGAAAGGGAGGTTCGGGGGCTGGGGCTCACTGCCTATGGCTGTCCAAGCAGAGAACAGACTGCCACATGCTGTCACTGACAGTCACGCAGCCCAGCCGTGGCTCTGCATCATGGCTGAGTTCCACCCTGCCTCCTATTGGGCCCAAGGCTGACATAGGACAGTCCAAAGGCAGAGACCCTTGGGTCAAGTCTGGATGTTTCACACACTGGTAGTGAGGCCCTGAGCATGGGGCAGCCTCTCTGCATATTGGTTTCTTTATCTGTTAAGGAGAAGACAATCCTGCAGTGGGGTATGGGGATAAAATGAGGTGATTGTGAGTGGCTCGACCCTCTGGATCACTGAGACTTGCGGGCAGGCTGGTGTCTCCGCCCTGGCGAAAGGCACAGTGCTGGGGATGCGGACGTGCTGCATCTGCTGGTGGATGGGCCGGTCTCTCCTGTGCATTCTGTAGCCTATCCTGCATCCAAAGTGTCACCCTCCCATTTCCAATCTTCCTATGGCTCTCGTCTCTTGTAGGATGAATTTCCAGGATCTGTTAGGGTGATATCGGCTACTCAGATGCTTTGATATGTCTGTCCCGGGTTATGGGGGTTTGCACTCACTTGAAGAGGCTAAAGAACCCGTAGGTCTCCAAGAACATGCCCAGGAGGGGCCAGCGCAGCAGCACAATGACCACGCCCCCCAGGAAGAAGCTGGTTCCCTTGAGCTTGTGCCGCTGGAAGAAGAACGAAAGGGTCTTCCTCAGGCCAATGATGAGGGTAAGGCCCGTCAGGAACAGCAGCTGTGGGGTAGGGAGAGGCGTGTGAGAGCAAGCCCACCAGCCCCTGGAGGAGTTGGGCTCAGTGTCAGGCAGGAGGCAGGGTGCTATGAGAAAAGTTATCTGGGCAGAATTCCGGAGCTTGAGCAGCTGAGCAGGCTAGGGACAGACCTGCCCAGAGGCAGGCGGTGGACAAAGAGAACTCTGAAGGGCTCTAGTTTCGCACCCAGTTCCTTGGATCCCAAGCCTTTCTCCACACCTGACTTCATTTATCATCATATCTCCCAGGGAAGAGAGAGTGAGATTCTCACCATCTTACAGAAGTGAAGGCTGAGGCCCACTAGGTTAGGCACCTACCCAAAGTCACATGGAACCTTTGGGGTCCACTGCCCGTAGGTTACACTCCAGGCCCTCCACCATGTGGCCCTGTCATTAACTTCAGATCCCTAATAATCCCTTAAGACTGCCCAGACTCCCCTCAGATCAGCCTCTCCGGCTTCCTCCTGGCCTGTCCCTGCTCGTCCTCCCTTCTCCAAACCTTTCCTCCTGCTGCGCCAGCCACCGGGATGTGCTTTGTCCTCCTCGTAGGATGGAGGGATTCCCTTTCCAAATTCCTTCCACCCTCTCTGATTGAGGGTGCTCTCTTTCCTCAGGGTCCCTTGTTTCACACTGAACGTGTTTATCCATTGTGACTTTACAGTGCCCCCTTCTTCTCAGCCGTGTGCACACACATGATGGCCCTGTTCCCAGGTAGTGGTGTTCAGATGGCAGGGACATAGCGTGTGCTTCATCTTGTAACCCAGGGCCACTGGAACCCCCAGGGCCCCACCCAGAGCTGGATGCGATAGTCCAGTTTCCCAGATTCTCTGTGCCCAGTGGGCTCTGCTGTCCATCCCTGCGAACTTCACCTGCCTGAGCTTGGTGATGTCTGACCCCCGGAGAGACACCATCTGAATGAACTTGGAGTTGACCTTCCTGGCAACGGAGACCTAGGCAGCTTGGGGTGGGGTTGGCATGCAGGGCTGGGGGACTCACGTTTCCGAAGGCCAGGAGCACTGAATCGAAGTACAGGAGGATTCCAAAGAGGATGAAGAAGATGCCGAAGCCGGTGGTACCCACGCCAATCTCTGTAACAGGCAAGGAGGTTGGGGTGGGATGGGCTTTGGGGAGCAGGCTGGGACTCTGAAATGTCCCCCTCTGCTTCAGGATGCCTCCGGGGGAGCCGCTGCATTCCAGAGGAATCTCAGCCTCCCTGCTCTCAGGAGACGGAGGGATGGCCAGGGAAAGGAAGGACGGGCGGGACCTAGGCTTGGCACATGCGTTTAGCACGCAGTCACTTGTACGGGCTGAGGTATTCGTCCTTGCAGCAGCCTGCGAGGGAGCGAGTATGCCCTCGCCTCTTTATGCTTCCAGCTTCCTCCTGCCTTCAAATTCTGCATCATCCAGGTCTTCCCCGGGACTGAGTCTCTGGCTGAACACAGCCATCTGCCTCCTGTGTTCCTGCCCTTGTGCAGCGGGGCACTGCTGGAACCCAACCCGTGACAGGGGCAGAGGGTCCTCCTGAAACACGGCCAGCAGCCCAAGGGGCCTCGGCATTGTCTGGCTGCCCCCTGCTCTTGCTCTGTTTCTCGAGGCTTGCCCTCCTGAAAGTCTCCTTCCTTCTCACCACTGCCCTGTCCCCAGCTCTCAGGGACCACCTCTCACTCGGATCCGGGAAAACATACCACAGTTGAGAGTGTACTCATTGTCCCCCCTGGGAGCCTACCCCCACCTGCAACTGCTCCCTTGTCCTCCTGCCTCCCTGCAGGTGCGCCCCTGTCCTCCCTCCCTCCTGCAGCTGCCTCCCAGGTGCCTGCCACACACCCCTCAGCCTCCTCTAACTTCAGCCCAGGGCTTCAGGCAGTTCTGCTGAACTCAGACACTGACAGCCCCAGTTTGCAAGGGTCTCAGGGCCAGCCAGTCCAAGACACTAAGGTCCCTTACTTGCTTAAGAGCTATGTTTTTGGGGAACCAGCAGTTAGCGTAATGGCTATGTTGCTGGACTCCCACGTAGTCGACCGCCGTTC
>NW_006160147.1:2465161-2465624 GCF_000334495.1 Tupaia belangeri chinensis
CGGCTCTTGCTCTGTTTCTCGAGGCTTGCCCTCCTGAAAGTCTCCTTCCTTCTCACCACTGCCCTGTCCCCAGCTCTCAGGGACCACCTCTCACTCGGATCCGGGAAAACATACCACAGTTGAGAGTGTACTCATTGTCCCCCCTGGGAGCCTACCCCCACCTGCAACTGCTCCCTTGTCCTCCTGCCTCCCTGCAGGTGCGCCCCTGTCCTCCCTCCCTCCTGCAGCTGCCTCCCAGGTGCCTGCCACACACCCCTCAGCCTCCTCTAACTTCAGCCCAGGGCTTCAGGCAGTTCTGCTGAACTCAGACACTGACAGCCCCAGTTTGCAAGGGTCTCAGGGCCAGCCAGTCCAAGACACTAAGGTCCCTTACTTGCTTAAGAGCTATGTTTTTGGGGAACCAGCAGTTAGCGTAATGGCTATGTTGCTGGACTCCCACGTAGTCGACCGCGGTTCGCATCCC
>NW_006160147.1:2465791-2468532 GCF_000334495.1 Tupaia belangeri chinensis
AAAAAAAAAAAGTAAAAAAAAAAAAAAGAGCTATGTTTTTGAAACTTTTTTTTTTTTTGGAAATATTTTTACTATAGGGCATGTGTGCTAGCCAGAGAGACAAAGAGAGAAAGTGAGAAATCACCCCCTGGGGGGATGGTCACACTGCAATCCTTTCACTTCTCGGGATTTTGGGCACACACACACACACACACATACACACACACACACACACGCACTCAGCATAGGTTTCAAACCACCAGGTACCGGACTCAAACTGTGATCCGCCATGTTGGAGTCCAGTGTCTTAACCACTGTACCACCGGCTGGCTCTGAAAACCCTAACACATACATCATCAGATGGCTCCTCTCGAGAAGAGTTGTACAATAACAAGATAGGAATTTCCTTTTTTCCTTAACCTTCTCAATCACACAGAATTGTTCATTTTACGTATCTTTGTTGCTATGATAGTCCACAAACAAAAATTTATCATGTTGCTTCATTTTTTTTAAAAGAATTATTTTATTTAACTTTATTTACTTATTTATTTTAATTTGACCAGAGAGGGATAGAGAGAGAGAGGGGAGGGGTAAGAAAGGAAGCTGCCAGGTGTGACCTCGAACTATGGTCAACCATGTGGAAGTCTAGCGCCCTTAACCACCATACCACCTGCTAGCCCACATGTTGTTTCATTTTAAATTAATTTTAAAAACTTAAGTTGTGGGGACCAGCAGTTAGTGTAATGGCTATGTCGCTGGACTCCCATGTCGTTGACCGCGGTTCGAGCCCTGGACCTGGTGGCTTAAACTCGCACCGGGCGCGTGTGCGTGCGTACCCAAGATCCCGAGAGGAGAATGGAGGAGAAAGGATTGTGGCGTGGCCATCGCCCCGCGGGGGTGATTTCTCACTTTCTGTCTCTCTGTCTGTCTCTGTCTGTCTGGCGAGTGCACGTGCCCTATAGCAAAAACCTCTTAAAAAAAAACAAAACCTGGGAACCAGCAGTTAGCGTAATGGCTATGTCGCTGGACTACCACGTAGTCGACCGCGGTTCGTGTCTCGGACCCGGTGGCTTAAAAAAACTCACGCCGGGCGTGTGTGCGTGCGTGCCCAAGATCCCGAGAGGAGAATGGAGGAGAAGGGATTGCGGCGTGACCATCCCCCCTGGGGGGTGATTTCTCGCTTTCTGTCTCTATGTCTCTCTCTGTCTGTCTGGCGAGCGCACGTGCCCTACAGTGAAAATCTCTCCAAAAAAAAAAAAAAACAACCCAGTGGCCATGCCAATAGGTGTAAGGTAGCACCACACTGTGGTTTTGACGTGGATTTCCCTATGTTTAGTGGCACTGAGCATCTTCTCACATGTTTACTGGCCATTTGGATATTTCCTTTGTAGAAGCACCTATGCAAGTCCTTTGCCCGTTTTGTAATTGGGTCTTCCTTTTGTTGTGAAGTCGTAATGCTTCACGTATTCTAGGTGTGAACCCCATATCAGATATATTAGAGGTATTCAAAAAAGTGCATGGAAAATGCATATTCTGGGAAAACTATACATAGATTTCAAAAATTTTGCACCCAAATAAACCTGTACATTAAGTCTATTTTTCCACCACCTCGTTGAAGTCCCTTTGTATGATTTGCAAATATTCTCTCTTGTTCTAAAAGTTGCTTTTTGTTTTTAGAGAGAGATTTTTTGCTATAGGGCATGTGTGCTCATCGGAGAGACAGAGAGAGACAGAATGCGAGAAATCGCCCCCCTCCCTGGTTGGATAGCCACGCCGCAATCCCTTCCCCTCCATTCTCCTCTGGGGATTTTGGGCACAGATGCACAGGCACCTGGCATGAATTTGAAGCCACCAGGTCCAGGACTTGAACTGCGGTTGACTACATGGGAGTCCAGCAACGCAGCCATTACATCTTCTGGTCCCAGTATAGGCTGCCTTTTTAGTCTACTGACTGTGTCCTTTGAGGCACAGTTTTTCATTTTGAAGTAGTTTGATCGAGCTCTTTGTTTTGTGTTGCCTGTCCTGTTGGTGTCATGGACAAGAAACCCCTGCCAAGTCCAGTGTCATAACCTTCTCCTGTGTTTTCTTTTTCTTTTCTTTTCTTTTCTTTTCTTTTCTTTTCTTTTCTTTTCTTTTCTTTTCTTTTCGGTTTTTGCTATAGGGCGCGTGCGCTTGCCAGAAAGACAGAGAGAGACAGAGAGATAGAAAGCGAGAAATCACCCCCCAGGGGGGATGGCCACGCCGCAATCCCTTCTCCTCCATTCTCCTCTTAGGATCTTGGGCATACACGCATACGTGCCCGGCGTGAGTTTAAGCTGCCGGGTCCGGGACTCGAACGGCGTTGACCTACGTGGAAGTCCGGCAACATAGCCATTACGCTAACTGCTGGCCCCTCCTGTGTTTTCTTTTAAGAGTTTAATAGTTTTAGCTCTTACGTTTAAGTCTCTGATCCATTCTGAGTTATTTTTTGCAAATAGTGTAACATAAGGGTACAACTTTATTCTTTTACATGTGGATATCCAGTTTTCCTAATACTATTTGTTGAAAAAACTGTTCTTTCTCCTTTTCGCCAAGATGGCACCGAAAGTGAAGAAGGAAGCTCCTGTCCCTCCCAAAGCTGAAGCTAAAGCAAAGGCTTTGAAGGCCAAGAAGGCAGTGCTGAAAGGCGTCCACAGCCACAAAAAAAAGAAGATCCATACATGACCCACCTTCCGGAGGCCCAAGACTCTCCGGCTGTGCAGGCAACCCACATAACCTCGGAA
>NW_006160147.1:2468563-2517348 GCF_000334495.1 Tupaia belangeri chinensis
CCCAGGAGAAACAAGCTTGACCACTATGCCACCATCAAGTTCCCCTGACCACCAAGTCTGCCATGAAGAAGCGAGAGGACAGCACACGCTTGTGTTCATTGTGGATGTCAAGGCCAACAAGCACCAGATCACACAGGCTGTGAAGAAGCTCTATGATATGGACATGGCCAAGGTCAACACTCTAATCAGGCCTGACGGAGAGAAGAAGGCGTATGTGCGACTGGTTCCGATTACGATGCTCTGGATGTTGCCGGCAAAACTGGGATCAACTCAAGTGGGTCCAGCTGGCTCATTCTAAATACACACTTTCTCACCATAAAACAAACAAACAAACACTGTTCTTTCTCCATGGAATGATTTTTCACTCATGTCAAAAATGTTGCTGGACTATTTTTTAAAAAAGTAATAATTTTATTTAGGGGACCAACAGGTGTTACGGTGGTTAAAGGCACTGGATTCCCACATGGCCGACCGTGGTTAGAGTCCTGGACCTGGCAGCTTGCTTTTTCACTTTCCCTTTCTCTCTCTGTCTCTCTCTGGTCAAAAATAAATAATAATAATAACAAATGGAATTAAATAAACAAATCTTCGTAAAAATTATTTTATTTAACTTTACTTATTTAATTTTGACCAGAGAGGGACAGAGTAGGGGAAGGGAGTGAGAAAGCAAGCTGTCAGGTCTGGGACTCAAACCGTGGCCTTCTGTGTGGGAGTCCAGTGTCCTTAACCACCACACCACCTGTTGGTCCCTATTACTGGACTTTTTAACTAACACCTTAGATTTGATCTTTATAATCACTAAGAAATTGCTATTATCATATTTTTACAGATAATTGTTAAAAGTGAGAAGGAAAGTTATTCTGATTGTTTAGAGACAGAACTGTAAGAACAAAAACAAAATGACTGAGACTACCTTTACTGACTAAGTTAATTACAACGGAAAGGAAATGAAACAACACAATCATCTTTTGGGTAATCCTTCATAATCTGCTATCATACAGACTTTAAGAGGATTAGAATAGATTCCAGTACAGAAATAAAGTCAAAGGTCTTCTTTAAAAGTATTAAAAATATACAGATGAACTCTATCATTCAAATTATAGACTGAAACCTTATTGGATTTCACTTTTGGCAGAAGGTAGATTTTGTTAGGACCCCAGGCAACATCATTTCTCTCAGTATATTACCCAGTCACCCAGAATCTTCTTCCTTTCTTTTTAAAAAAATAATTAGTTAATATTATTTATTTATTTATTTATTTTTTGGAGAGGTTTTTGCTATAGGGTGTGTGTGCTCGCCAGACAGAGAGAGACAGCGAGACAGAAAGCGAGAAATCACCCCCCAGGGGGTATGGCCATGCCGCAATCCCTTCTCCTCCATTCTCCTCTCGGGATTTTGGGCATGCACGCACACACGCCCGGCATTAGTTTAAGCTGCCGGGTCCGGGACTCGAACCACGGTTGACTACGTGGGAGTCCAGCGACATAGCCATTACGCTCACTGCTGGTCCCATTTATTATTATTATTTTAATTTGCTGTATGCCACACCACCAGGGAAAGACAGAGAGAGAGGGAAAGTGAGAAAGCAAGTCACCAGGTCCAGAATTTGAACTGCAGTTGGCCATGTGGGAGCCTAGTACCCTTAACCACCACACCACCTGCTGGCTCCCAGAATCTGCTTTCTACCAATGGTGATTCCTCCTATTTCGGACAAACTTTCGCCATCTATTTGGACTTCTTTTCTCCTTCTACCTCCCAGTAATACCTGCTGCATGGTCTTTCAGAAACCAGGCAGCTGGCAGAAGGCAACCCTCATGCGCCGTTATGAAGGCTGTGTTTTGTCTCTCCATATTGCATGCTGTTTCCCTCCTCCTCAGGGACAGGAAGCTGAGGATCTAGAAGAACATCTTCCTTAACTGTCCCAATAATCTTGTGAAGAGCAGGATATTGTGGAGGAAAGTTTGACCATATTTCTTTAATCTGAATTGTGAAGATGCTTTCTATTTATATGGTTGCTATAAGAATACCTGTTATTAGCTTTCCCCTGCCATAGATATATCCGTTATTGGCGCCAGCAGGTGGCGTGGTGGTTAAGCCACTGGCCTCCTATATGGCCAACTGTGGTTTGAGTCTTGGACCCAGCCACTTGCTTTGTCACTCTTTCTCTCTCTATCTCTGGTCAAACTAAATAATAATAATAAATAAAATATATATATATATATATGTCATTGATTCCAGTTCTGACTATACACCCTTCCCTTAATAGATATTTTCATGCGGAAACATGATGTGACCATTTTATTGGGTTTTCATTTTGTTTTGTTAAAATATCCATATGTCCATCCTGTACACACTGAAGATCAGCCTCATACTCATTTTGTAGAAACATCTTTAGATTCTCAAATTCACACTTTAGGCCTTCTCAGCAATTCGCTGGCTTGCATAACTATCACTCTTCCAACTTGTCCCGCACTCTTCTACAAGGACTGGTGCAGTTCCAGAATTTTCTTGTGCTGGAGGCCGCTTAGGGATTCCAGCATTCAGTGGCACACAAACCTCACAGCAAAATGGAAGAAACTGTTTCTCACACACACGCTTCAGACCTTCCTCCACCCCCTCACTTCTGCAGCAGTTAGCGATTTCAGTCGTTACCCGGCTTAGGGCTGCTCCTGAAGTTCTTGTTGGAGCAGCAACCATGGCAGAGAGAGGAAGGGGAGACGTGCCATGTAGATTCTCCCTGGAGAGACAGCAGCGCTGCAGCGCGCCCCCTGCTGGAAGCGGCCAGAAAACAGCCAGAGGCTTAGGTAGCTCTTCTTGGAGGCCTGACTCTCCAGGGCGCCACCTAGTGGGAAGCGGGGACCTCCAGGCCTCAGAGACTGACCAGCTTCAGGTCTTCCTGAGGAGGCACGTACCTGGCTGTGCTGAGGCCCGGTTTAGCCCCTGGCCTTGCAGCTGCCAAGAGGAGACTGCACTCTGTGGAGGATTCAGGTTGCCCCCGCTTCACAGCGCTCATTAATGGAGCTAGGTGCAGTGTCCTTCTTGTTTCAGAAAACACCCACAGCTCCAAAAAGCAAAAAAAAAAAAGCAACGTCTCATGGAGCAGGTAGATGGGTCCCTTTGGCATCGGACTGCGCAAGGAGTTCCAGGACCTCATTTGTTCTTTTTGCTTTTTTTTTTAAAAAATTGAACATTTTCTTTTCTTTAAGCTATCACAAGTGTACAGAAAAGAAACAAGAACAGTACAATGAAGCCTTTTCCTGAACTATTTATGAGTAGTTACTGGGGAGGGACCGTGGGTAGTGTGGTGGTTGGCGTGCGGACTCTCACATGACCGACTGCAGTTTGAGTCCCTGACCTGGCAGCTTGAAACTCACTGGGTGTGTTTGTGTGTGCCCAAAATCCCAAGAGGAGAATGCAGGAGAAGGGATGCAGCATGGCCATTCTCCCTGGGGCATCATTAATCTCTTTCTCTCTCTGTGTGTCTCAGGTGCACATACATGGTCTATAGCAAAAAGCTCTCTCTCTAAAAAAAAAAAAAGAGTATTACTGGGGCCAGCAGGTGGCATGGGTTAAAACCCAGCTGGACCCCACATGGCCAACTGCACGGTTCCAGCCCTGGACCCTGCTGCCTGGAAAACACGCCTGGTGTGTGTGTGCTCCTAAAATCCAAGAGAAGAATGGAGGAGAAGGGATGTGGTGTGGCTATTTCCATGGGGCGGGGTCGGTGCTTTCTTACTTCCTCTGTCTCTTTCTGGTGAGCCCACGTACCCTGTATTGTCTGGTGATTTTCAGGCCACTGGGTCCAGGACTCGAATTGTACAGTCGGTCATGTGAAATCCCGTTGCCTTACGGTCCGTGCCACCTGCTGGCTCAACTCCTTTAATTTTCATGAACTACCTATGGAGTAGGTGCTGCTATCAGCTCCACTTCACAGACTGAGATACTGAGAGGTTAAGTCACTTGCCCAGGGGTACACAGCCAACAGCTGTCGGAACCAGGGTTGACTCTGTCCTCTGGTCCTTCAAGGTGCCCTGAACCGATCCAGTCCCATTCGCTTTCATAGCAGCTGCTCTGGCTTTGGCCATTCATGACGCCCATGTTACCAAACCCATCGGACAGGGGTCTGTCCTCACGTGCCAGCGGACGACCTTGCTCTGGTTGAAGCCCTTTGTCCTGTCCTGACCTCTAAGCACTCTTTTCTAGTCTCCTTTGTTTTTCTTCCTCTTGGGATTTGAATTTGCTCAGGGCTTGGGCCTGAACTCGCTTCTCTTTGCATTCTATTTTCACACATATGCCCATGCCTTTAAATATCACGTGTGTGCTGAGGCGTCGATATTTATCATTCCAGCCCATGTCTCTCTGTGCTTCCAAACTCCTAGCCAGATGTTTTCTGCTTGTCCAGCTCCCCCTCCAGTCTCTGTCCCTCTTGCCAGTGTCTGTGCCACCCACTGGTCCCCCAACGCATACCCTCCTTCGGGTCTCAACTCAAGCGCCAGTTCCTCGGGGCTGACCTAATCTGGCTCCCGCCTTCCTCTCACTGGACGGAGCACGGTCTTCTCAGGACTCCTCGCGTCTGCTAAGCGTGTGTTTGTTGGCGGGCTGGTTGGCTCAATAAAAGGTCAGCATGCCCCTGGGCTCAGGCCTGAGCCTTCTTCTCTGCTTTGATTCCTAGGTCAGGAGTTCTTAACCAGAGCGAGGGGCGGGAGAGTGGGGGCGGTGTTGCTCCCAGGCTGCACTGCGGAAAGTTTGGAGATAGTGCTGGTGTTTACGAGTGGGCGTGGGGAGGTCTGCTGGCATCACGTGCACAGAGACCAAGGGTGCTGCTACACCCTCTAGAGCTCGACAGCCCCACGACAAAGAATCATCCTGCCCCAAAGTGTCAGCAGTGTGGCCAGGAGGTTTAGTGGTGACACAGCTGGACCACATGGGAAAGGTCCTGGGCTCACGCCCTGGGCCTTCCCGAGCACCCGAGCACACGTGCCTGTGAGCGGGGATGGTACGGGGTGGGGCTCACAGCGTGAGGGCCCTATCGGGAGCGCCTCTTTGATAAATACATAGAAATAAATAAACAAACATTTTTAGAAAAGGACAGATGAGAGAAAAAAATGTTAGTTGTGGGAGGCTGTGGAAGCGTGCCCTAGTGACGTCACAGACTTGCAGCTGGTACCATCCACGTGCTGGGACTCCCAGATCTCTCTCCGACCAGGGTGCAGCCCCACAGCCCGGCCTACCTGCCTGGGGTCTTCCGGGTATCCCACTGCACAACCAACTCAACACGTCCGAGACCCAACCGCTGCTTACCCTCCTCTCCCTCAGCCCTTCTAACTGGCCAAGCTAGAGCTATTGGTACATTTGTATTCTTTTTCAATAATTACCTTATTTATTTATTTTTTTTCTCAGAGGTTTTTCCTATAGGATGTGTGTGCTCACCGTAGAGACAGAAAGAGATAGAGAGACACAAAGTGAGAAATCACCTCCCCCACCCCAAGGGGATGGCCACACTGCAATCCCTTCTCCTCCATTCTCCTCTCCAGATCTCCAGATGGACATGCATGCACACACACCCAGTGTGAGTTTGAACCCACCAGGTCTGAGACTTGAACTATGGTCAACTATGTGGGAGTCAGCAATGTAACCATTATGCCATCTGCTGGTCTTCTCCCCCCTTTTTAAGAGAGATAGGGTGTGCACGCTCTCTGGAGAATGAAAGAAAATGAGAAATCACGCCCAGGGGGATGGCCCCACTGCAATCCCTTCTCCTTCAGTCTCCTTGGGATCTTGGGCACGCACACATACATACCCAGTGTGAGTTTTAAGCTACCGGGCCCAGGACTCAAGCCATGATCAACTGTGTGGGAGTCCAGCAACATAACCATTATGCCATCTGCTGGTCCCCCTTTTCCTTCTTTAATGTTGTCAGAGGGCATGTATGTGTGCATGGTGGGGGGGGGGCAGACAGAGAGAATACTCCACCGAAGCATGGTCTCACTGCAACCCGTTTTCCTCCATTTCTCCTTCCCATCAGGATTTGGAGCATGTGCGTGCACACACACGAATGCGTCTTTCAAGCCACCAAGGCTGGGATTTGAACTGTGGTCGGCCATGTGGGATCTGACTGCTGTGCAAAGCATTTAACCGCCACACTGTGAGGCTGGCTCTAGAGCATTCTTGACTCTTCTTTCTTTCATATCCCGTGTCCAGTCCATCAGCAGATCCTTCTAGCAATTTCCTCAAAACAGATCCATCATGGACTGCTCCCCCTACCTCCCTGCTAACCAGAGTTCTCCACCATCTCTTGGCCCAGAACTGGTCTCCCTGTGGCTGCCCTCACCCCTCTGCATTCTGTTCTCAACCGAGCATCCAGAGCGACCTTTAAAAAAACTAAAGGTCACTCTTTACGTCATCGTTGCTGACCTAAGGAGCAAGTCACATCGCTCCTCTGCATAAAACTCTCTCGTGGTTCCCACCGTGCGTAGATAAAGCCGAAGTCCTTCCATGGCCTGACATCTCTCCATGGCCTGGCCCCTCGGTGGCCTCCCTGACCTAAACTACTGCCTCCCCATCCCTCGCTTGGCTCTAGCCACAGCAGCCCCCTTGTTCTTCAGACACCACATACGCTCATGCTTCAGGGCCTTTGCACTGGTGCCCTCGCTTCCTGGAACATTTTCTCCTCCAATTAGCTGCAAATCATTGCTTCCTCAGTCCTAGGTCTCTATAAAGAACAGTTATTAGGGAAGCAAACCTTTTTTTTAATATAGATTTTTGTTATGGGACACATGTGCTCACCAGAGAGAGAGAGAGAGAGAGAGAGAGAGATCACCCCCCAGGGGGGATGACCATGCCGCAATCCTTTCTCCTCTATTCTCCTCTTGGGATTTTGGGCACACACAGGCACCTGGTGTGATTTTCAAGCCGTTGGATCTGGGACTTGAACCACCATTAACCATGTGGGAGTCCAGCACCTCAACCACTACACCACCTGCTGGCCCCGGGAAGCCTTCCTTGAGTTCTCCGCATGAAATAGTCCAACCTAGTTCAGCTTCCCAGCTCCGTACCCCGTTCTCTTGTCCGGAGGACTTACTGCCATCCGACCTCCGTGTTCACGTCTTTTTCTGTTACTCCCATCTCCCCTCTAGAATGTAAGCAGGGACTGTGTCTCTCTCTCACCACTGGACACCTTACGCCTCGTACAGCGATGTCCGCGTTGGACTGGGAGGCTGGGCTATGGAAGACCATACCCTGGGGTTGGGCTTGGGGTAGGGCTGGGTACTTCAGAGGCACAGCCCACCTAGTCTACCCCCTAACTGTGGAGATGTGGGGCATCTTCCCCCTCCCTGGGTTTGAAAAGAGGTGGGGGCAGGGAAAACACCTCCTAACATCCTTTTCCTAGTCACAGAGCTGCGGTTCTCAACACGGTCCGAGAACCAGCACACAGCAGAGACAAATTTGTTCAGTGACGAATGAAGGAATCTTCACAGCTGTTCACATACAACAACCCTGCTCAGAGCTCTAAGTAACTCACCTGGCTCTCCCCTAACTCCCTGACCTGTGGACTACCTGACTACATTCTCCTCTAAAACAAGGGCGAGGATGTTGAGGACTGAGGATGCAGGGGTTGGATGAGAAGGGACCCCGGCCACAGGAGGCCTTGCGGGGTTGTGAGGACAGGGCTGGAGTGGGCAGAGGCCTCCTGGGCCCACCGTTGTAGCATCCCAGTTCTAAGAGCCCTGTATGGGAGAGGGGTTGGCTACACTGAGGGACTTGCCAGTGGCCCCAGACCAAGCCTCGGGTTACTTGGGTCCTGAGCAAACCCCCACGCACTGGAAGGCAGGGCAGCCACATCCCGCCCTGGCCCTGTGGCCTGAGGTATGCCAACACGGCAGCTCCCAGTCCCTGGCTCCAGAGGTCACGGTTGTAGGCTCCTCAGAGAAGGGCTGCCCAGCTGGGAGGGGCACATCTCGGCCCCACCCTAGCCTGGGTACCCACTCCAGCCTAGCCCCTTCCGCACCAGCCCCTCCACTCACTCTGCCATTCGGTGATGGAGATCATGCCGCAGTCTGCCTGGGGGGACTTCCGGCTGGAAGCTGGCAGGCGGTGAGCCACCGAGGAGGACCGAGCTGTGCATGCTCACGCGGAGCTGACCCTTGGCAGGTTGTGAAACAAGTGCTGTAAATCGTTAACTCACCCCACCCTGCAACGGCTCACACAGACGGCCGCTTAAAGTCGCAGGCTCTCCGGCCTTCCCCGAGGCACTGCCCTCCACACGCTGCGCCCTCCTGGCCCTTTCTGTATCCCTTCCCCTTCCCTGAGGCTCCTTCTCACTGCAAAACCTGGACCGTAAATAGGAGAACTGGGATCTGTGAGGGGCCAGATTCCTTGCTTGGTTTGATGGAAAATGTGGGGAGAGCTGGGATCTGTACATCTCTTTGGAAATGTACTAAATTCATCTTCAAAGTCTTTTCTTCTGTTTTTTTCTTTTTAATATGCTACAGGGTGCTTGCACTTACCAGAGAGAGAAAGAGAAATCGCCCCCAGGGGGATGGCCATGCCACAATCCTTTCTCCTCCATTTTTCTCGCGGAGCTGACCCTTGGCAGGTTGTGAAACAAGTGCTGTAAATCGTTAACTCACCCCACCCTGCAACGGCTCACACAGACGGCCGCTTAAAGTCGCAGGCTCTCCGGCCTTCCCCGAGGCACTGCCCTCCACACGCTGCGCCCTCCTGGCCCTTTCTGTATCCCTTCCCCTTCCCTGAGGCTCCTTCTCACTGCAAAACCTGGACCGTAAATAGGAGAACTGGGATCTGTGAGGGGCCAGATTCCTTGCTTGGTTTGATGGAAAATGTGGGGAGAGCTGGGATCTGTACATCTCTTTGGAAATGTACTAAATTCATCTTCAAAGTCTTTTCTTCTGTTTTTTTCTTTTTAATATGCTACAGGGTGCTTGCACTTACCAGAGAGAGAAAGAGAAATCGCCCCCAGGGGGATGGCCATGCCACAATCCTTTCTCCTCCATTTTTCTCTCAGGATTTTGGGCACGCACACACACAAGCTTGGCACGTTTCTCCAGCTGCGGGGTCCGAGACTAGGCTGTGTAGTTGGCCATGCAGGATCCATCCCCTTATCCACCTGGCCACTAGCTCTGCAGCCAGCCTATTTTGACTTTGTGTTAGTACACACCCTGGACACTAGGGAGCGATGAGCAACTGCGTTAAACCTGTTGCTGCCCCAAGGAGCAAGCCCGATGGGGTTACACCAGGGGTAAGGGCACCATCCGAGAGCTCGGGCCTCCTTCCTTCGGCCATGTCCAGTGTTGGACTGGGAGTCTGAGCTGTTGAAGATCACACCCTGGACTGGGGCTTAGGATAGGGCTGATAGTTCAGGAGCACAGCCCGCCTCGTCGACCCACTAATGTGGAGATATGGGGTGATTTTTCCTCCCCTGTGGGTCTAAAAGAGGGGGTACTGAGACCTCCTAACATCCTTCCTCCGGTGGCAGAGCAGCGGTTCTCAATGCTTAGAGCCTCAGTTCTTTTTAATGTCCCCTCTATCCAGAAATGAAGTTCATCAATCTGCATGTGTCACTTTAAAAACAGTGCCAAGAGCCTGACCCCTGCCGCAGAGGGCTGAGGCCGGAGGACTGCGAATTCCAGGCCATCCTGGGCAACATTGGGAGACCCTGTCTCTTAAAAATACTAAAAACAAACTCAAATAAAGCTGACCATAATAAAAAAGGAAAAAATAATAATTGACGATAAAACACAGTCTTGGACCCAGCCACAGAGGCACAGGTGGGAGAGCTCTGCTGTGTGACTGCTGGGGCCGCAGGTCTGGTGCCCGCTCAGCCTAAACGGGCTGGGTGTGGTGACACGCTCTGGGGGCCCTCGCTAACTGCCAGGCTGGAGCAGGAGAATCACAGCGGGGTGAGATGCTCTCACAAATGCCTCTCTCTTGGGGCCAACAGTTGGGTAGTGGTTGAGGTGCTGGACTCCCACATGGCCGATCATGGTTCGAGACCTGGTTGCTTGAAACTTATGCTGGACGTGTGTGCATGTATGTCCAAAACCCCAAGAGGAGAATGGAGGAGAAGGGATTGCGGTGTGGCCAACCTCCAGGGGAGTGATTTTTCGTTTTCTGTCTCTCTCTGTCTCTTCGGTGAGTGCACACACCCTATAGCAAAAAATCTCTGGGGGAAAAAAAAAGAAAAATCATCTATGTCATTAAAAAACCAAAAAGCCCACGATGTTTCCTAATACATAAATGCTCAGGCAGGAATTACCTGGCTGTAAATGAAACAGGTGGGTTGCTTGTACCTATGCATAATAATTAAATCCTACTTCGAGAGAAATAGGAGACCGGACCATTCTATGTGAAAACAAAAACACACAGACAAGAAAACGAAAGAGTAGCAGGGTGTGAGCACGAGAATAAAAACCAGTGTCAGGGCTGGTACGTGGTGTGGTGATTAAGGTGCTGGACTCCCATATGGCCGACTGAGGTTTGAGTCCCGGACCTGGCGGCTTACTTTCTCTCTCTCTCTCTGGTCAAATTGAAGCATAATAATAATAAGATAAAATAAAATAAATAATTCTTAAAAACAACCACAGTGTTATACACAAGAGACCAGAGGTGCTTGTGTATAATGAGGAGGAAAGTCTTGCACCTGAAGCAGGGACGGCAGAAGGCGAGGTGGAGAGGACAGAGACACCGAGTTCGACGTGTGCACAGAGGAGCTGGATCGTCCTAAGGCATTGCGCCGTGGCCTGGGTCGGGATGGACAGGGCAGACGTGGAGATCTGTGTCTTGAAATGCCATCACGTGGAAAGGTTCAGCCCCAACTCCAGGACCTTAAAAGGGCTTGAAGATCATGTACTTCCAATGGGCAGTGAGAGAAGAGGGTCAACAGAGAAGCTAAAGCGCGCCGAAAGCAGTCTAGAGCAACGGCAGGAGGAGCCCCGCGATAGTGTCAGAGAGAGAGGGACGACAGACGCTCCCCCAGAGGTCTCTGCACGTGTAACAGTGTTCATCCTCAGTTTTGTGGAGGCTGTAAAAAAAAAATTTTTTTAAAGGGTGGTGTGTGTCAGGAATGTCAGAACAGCTGCCGGTGCTGCTGGCTCCAAGTTCCTCCCGTGGCTGCGGGCAGGAGGTCGGCAAAGGCCTGAGTAGGGCTAGGCTCTCCCAAGATGGCTCCTCTGTGAGGCTCTGGGCCGGAGACCTCATTTCCTCACCCTGTGGCTCTCTCTGTAGGCTGCTGGGTGGTTCTTTTCTTTTCTTTTCTTTCTTTCTTTTTTTTTTTCCTAGAGAGATTTTTACTATAGGGCATGTGTGCTTGCTCATCAGACAGAGAGAGAGACAGAGACAGTGTGAGAAACCACCCCCAGGGGGGATGGCCACACTGCAATCCCCTCTCCTCCGTTCTTCTCTCAGGATCTTGGGCACACACGCACACATGCCTGGCGTGAGTTTAAGCCACTGGGTCCGGGACTCGAGTCAAGGGCAACTACGTGGGAATCCAGCAACATAGCCATTACGCCAACTGCTGGTCCCTATTAATTTATCTTTAATTTGATCACAGATTGATGGAGTAAGAAAGAGAGAGAGAGGGAAAGTGAGAAAGCAAGCCACCAGGTCTGGAACTCGAACCATGTTGGTTATGTGGGAATCCAGTGCCTTTAATCACCATGCCACTTGTCAGCCCCTTAAAGAAAGATTTTAAAAAACTAAAAGCTTAAAAAAAAAACTTTTTAAAGAGTTTATTTATTGTTAGTATTATTAGTTTATAAATTGCTATAGGGCACAAGTGCTTACTAGAGACGGAGAAAGTGAGAAAGCAAGTCACCAGGTCTGGGACTTGAACTACAGTCAGCCATGTGGGTGTCTAGCACCCTTCACCACACCACCTGCTGGGCCCTATAAAAACTTTTTATTATTAAGAATTAGAGTGTGACTAACTTATCCCGGTGGTAGGTGTGGTCTAATCTCACAGTAAAAGGTGTGCAGGGAATGGACCATTCTTTGTTTCCAAACTCTGTCTTGTGTGTGCCCTGCAGTTTTGCTCCCTTTCATTGAGACAACTTTTTACCTGCAAATTTTCAAAATGCCCTCTAGGGGGAGGTATCATCCTCATTAAACCACTAGGTAGGTGCGGCTCGCGGGCTGTAGAGTCCACGTGCCCTGGGCTTCATCCTAGCTCAGGGAGAACTTGGATATTTTCTTTACCCTCTCTGCATTTCAGTGTCTTGGATAATAGTTCCTATCACCCAGAGCTATGGCGAGGCCTAGCGAGTAAGCGCAGATGAGGACATGAAACTGGATTCTGGGCACATGGTAAGCACTTCACGAGCCTTAATTATCACTGTTACTACGGGACAGTTACAACAATTACTATTGTTAGTTACTTTTGAGGATTTTGCCAGAGGATGTGTGCACTCACCAGACAGAGACAGAGAAAGTGAGAAATCACCCCCACCTCCAGGGGGGACTGGCCACACCACAATTCCTTCTCCTACATTCTCCTCTTGGGATTTTGGGCATATATACACACATGCACTCAGTATGATTCTCAAGTTGCCAGGTCCGGGACTCAAACCAGTCAGCTATGTGGGATCTTGCACCTTAACCACCATGCCACCTGCTAGTCCCTGCCTGTTGTTATGATTACTAAATACTACTAACAGGCTAGGACTATGCTGTTACATGGAGGCTTCTGCTCTCATCTCAAATTATGGTACTAAATATCCCTCAGGTATAGAAAATAGCGGCTAAGACCATCTCTCCTCCGCCCCCAGCCTCAGAACCCACTAGGATCCACTCTCTTAGAACTGGGCCTTCTGGCCTGTGTCTCCAGGTGCTAGAGCTGAGCCTCCTTTCTGGAGAGGGGCCCCTTCACAGCACAGCCCCACAAGTGTCTGTGGGCCCTGGAAGGCCAGGCTGCTGTCAGCCCACAGCGGTCTTACTGCCTGGCCACCTGGGGAGGGGAAGACATGGTGCGGTTACTCCTGAGATTGGGGGTTCAAACTAGGCCAGAGTAGGACACCTTGAGGGCTAAACAGCAGGGGCCCTGGCAATGTCTTCACCAAAGGCTGGGCAGCCAGTGAAGGAGGGGACGTTGGAGAACTCCCTGTTCCCTCAGTGTCTTGTCCGGATTGTCATGTAGCTAGCACGGAGCAGAGCTGGGAGGGGAGCGCCACCCTCTCACATCGGTCTGAGCAATGCGGTGGGGGTGAGCCTGGATCCTTGCTGGAGTTTGGGAGGCGGGGCTGGGTGTGTGCGGTGTGGCCCTAGGTCCCTGGCGGCTGCGGGTTTGAAGTGTGGCCGTCTGCCTGGCCACGTAGCGCCTGCCTCTCTCTGGTAACAGACTTGACCCGCAGCTACTGAGCTACTGAGCACCGCCAAGACGTTCTGCCGGTGGCTTTTCCATTTGCATTTCCTGACTATGGGTCCCTTTTATGGATACCCCCACCTGGCTTCACCACAGGGTTGATCTGAGCCAGGAGGTAGAGCAGACAGGGCTTGGCTGGCATCACTGCAGCCCTGTCTATGGCTCTAGATGGTGTCTGTTCCTGCCTCCCACCACCCCCCAGCCCCTGCCACTGGCTCTGGCCCGTAGGGGGAGGCTCAGAGCCTTAAGGTGATGAGTTCTCCCGTCTCCAGTATACTCCCCACCCCAACGGTGCCTGCAGCTCTCCTGGGGAAGTTCCGAAAGTTGAAAATCACTTTATTCCATGTATATCTGAAATGAGCACCACTCCAGCCGCCCTTCAGGGGTGGGAACAAGTGCCCAGAATTCAGCACCCACCTTTAAAGTCAAAGAAATACAAAATCAGGGATTCGAGGGAGCTTACCTTCTCACCTCCCATTCTCAGTTTTTCTCTTTTTCTTGACCCATGCCTCCCTCGGACACCTCGCAGAAGCCCAGCTGAGGCCTCCTGCTATTCCCGGCTCACCTTTTCACTCCACTCCCCACGCCCACGGAACTAACAGGCTCCTTGGCTCTGACTCCTCAGTGAGCCCTTCACACTAAATGTCAATAACTGATAACGGCTCTGTAGCTGCCAAGAGAAATCAACCAAGGCATTGAGGCTGGATGAGAACCGGGATGGCTTTTCTGGCGCCTCCCGTACCGAATCATCCAGCTCCTGGTACCCTGCGCCAGCAGTACCGGGCACTGTATAGTGATTGCAAAAGTCTGAGCGTTTCCTTTTATTTTTGGAGAGGTTTTCGCTATAGGGTGCGTGCGCTCGCCAGACAGACAGAGACAGAGAGATAGAAAGCGAGAAATCACCCCCCAGGGGGGATGGCCATGCCGCAATCCATTCTCCTCTCGGGATCTTGGGCACACACGCACATGCACCCGGCGTGAGTTTTAAGCCACCGGGTCCGGGATGCAAACCGTAGTCGACTACGTGGGAGTCCAGCAACATAGCCATTACGCTAATTGCTGGTCCCCATTTCTTCTGCATCCTACCCTGTCTCAGAGACAAGCCAAGAAGGGGCCAGGGCCTGAGGCATCTTTTACTCCTATTATACAGGACTAGGGACAAGCCCTGGCCCACGGTCACCTGGACTGACACTGCGACCCCAGTGTCCACAGCAGACCATTATCCGCAGCTTCGGTGAGGCAGTGTTTCCTCTGTGCACTCTGGGATCCCTGCCTGGGAGGGAATGGACGGTGGGGTACGTAATGCCATGTTCGTGGCCCCGCCCCACAGACCCCATCCCTCTCCTGCCCAGCCTGTAAATTGCCATGAACCCCACGGGCAACCACACACAGACTGGGAGACACACACTGCGTGTACAAACCATTACTTTTATTTTCTGTGTCATGTTTATACAAACTTGTAAGATACACAGAACTCGCCAGGATTCTTCAGTACCTAAATCTAGGAAGAACGCTGCCCGGGGTGGGGGACAATGTGCACCTGCATCAGGTGCCCCTGCTCCCCTGGGAGGGAGGCCTCGGCTAGAAAGATAACCAGGGGATGCTACACCTGCTGGTCCCCTGACAGAGATGCCCTCTGCTTATCTACCCTTAATTCTTCTTCTAAGGCCACTTAATACTAAATAAAGACACTGAGATCATAAATGTCCTTGAATGGTTTATTGTCTAATACTAGCAAATCAAATTGGCCCCATATGTGCATAAATAGATATATGTATGTATTTATATATATATATAATATTTTGCCTTAGTTTTAAGAGCTGCCAAGTGGAGGGTGCTTAGAGGGAAAGGAATCGATCCTGTTTTGCTATGGTCCGCTCTGCCCCAAGAACAAGCCTCTCAAAGGCAGGGCAGCAAGTACCCGCAGCCAGCGACCTCAGACAATCTTTAAAGTGACAGGAGCAGTGCTGGATTGCAGCCTCTTAGTTATTGACCAGGGAGGCAATGTGCTAACCCGGAAAGCCCGAGCTGAGGAACCAGGGCTCTCCCTGGGGGGTTACTTAGCCCTGGGCCTCCCTCTGAGCTCTATCCATTCACTGCCAACTATAGAGGCGGGAAACAGGGAGCCATAAATGCCAAAGTTGGGCGTCAGGCTTCAAAGGCTGGCCAGGAGCTCTGGCTAGATTCCGTAACCTCTGATGTCAGATCTGGACCTCCATCCTGCCCAAGTCCTTGCAAGGCGAGGGCCCCTGGCCCGCTTCGCTGGCTGACGAGCAGCTTGGAGGGCTGCGCTGGTTAGTTCAGTGTCCCGGTGGCAGCCTGCCAGAGAAAAGTCCTTGGGGTTTCTTGAGTCACAAGGAGAGGTGACATTGTCCGTGGGACCCTCCTTAGCCTAGAAGCTGATTTCACAGTCTGGATGCCAGACCGAGAGACCAGCCTCTTGAGAACAGCCCCCAGAGAGAAAGGTTGCAGATGCCATAGCTGTGACCCAGAGAGGGTCAAGTGAAAGAGGAGCGTCCGAGGAACTCACATACATCCGCACTAGAGAGCCAGAGAGGCCCAGAGGATCCTGGGATGCTTCCACGGGGCTCTGCCCCAGACAGGGGACCATCGAGGAGCAGCCCCTCCTCAGTGCTGCTCAGCAGAGGCGCCATCACCTTCCCTGCAGTGAGGGGAGGCGGTCCAGAAGCCCAGCCAGATGTGTGTGCCTGCAGGGGTGTCCTCCGTGCACACGACTGTGGACATCTCCTTCGAGAGGAGTCCCATCGGCCCACCCTCAGTCACCAAGAGCAGGTGGTGTAACTGCTGGGGGAATGCCCTGCTCTGAGTACGCTCGGGACCAGCCTTTTGCTGACTGTGGGATGGGGAAGAAGAAGGGCATGGGGCAGGACCGAGAGGCAGCTGTCCTCGTCTCTCCACATCATTTGCCAATCCTAGTCAGACATTGCACATTTTGAAAATAGATTTGCTTTTGTAACAAAAGCGTAAAATACATCTGTCTTAAAATAAGTCTTTCCTCTCCCTTTCTTTGGATCCAAAGGCAAGGGGTGTGGCCTCAACATGCAGCGAGTGGTTAAGGAGTCAGGGGAGAAATGGGCTGGGAGGGGCTGCAGGAAAGGCTCAGACATCCGCACTATGTATATATATATATTACGTATATATCTGTAATATGTATAATCTCCATAAAACATATATTAAGGCATGTAAAGCAACATAAAGAGCCAGCTTTATGAATTAGGGGGTGAGAGGAAAGGGGCAGAGGCGCAGACATTATTTCTTGGTATTTTACATGTATTTCTAAAAATATCAGTTAAAAAAGGGAGAGACAGACAAAGAGACGGGCAGGGATGGAAGAACCTACAAAGTCTGTTTCTTGTAGAGGGAGCCAGGTGCAGGGAAAGACGGGGAAGAGGGTAACCTGGGAGCCAATCCCACCTGCTAGTCTGTAGGAGAGAAAGGACAGATTTGGGATGCTTGAGCCGATGACGAGAAATGCAGCCAAGTGTCATGTTCAAAAAACCTACTAGAAGTGAGATAGGTGGGTTTCTCCCAGGCTGTCATCCCTCAGAAGCACGAGGACATCCTAAGCACCTAGAACAGTGCCTGGAACATAAAAGGTGCTCAATAAATATTTGTTGAATGCATTGTCATCTTTACTTGCATATGAACCAGTAACTTTCCCAGTCATGAAGGAGTGGAGAGGAATCGGAAGATAAAGCAGTGGTTCTTGGGGCCACTGGAGGTCAGGCCGAAGTCTCCGGGCAGCAGCTCTGGCAAGAAGGCCCAAGGGGCAAAGACGTCTTCAGCCTCACTCTCCACAGCTTCACTCTGGCTACATTCATCAAGGTGGGTGGAGTGAAGGAGGAATGCACTTTGCTCTCCCCTGCACTGGCCTCTCTGGCCCGGTCAGTTGTGAACCTCAACTGGCCTTCATCCTGGATGCCTGGGAAGAGGAGCAGGGATGGAATCTGGCCTCCCCAGATGAAGGCCTCATGCCCTCTCCCTCGAGCATAAACTCAGCTGGCCCACAGCACAGTCCACAGAGAATAGGGCAAAAAAATGTCAGGAACCAGGGTGAGTAAGGCCCCAAGGCTGACCGCGCCCTGCAGAAGACAAGTCCTCTTTGCCCCAGCCCGGGCCGACACCAGGCCCGGCATAGAAAGAGCCATCTCCCAGGCACTTGCTACCGACTCCCCTTGACCAGACACCTCCATCCTCACACCAAGCACCTCAGCTGAAGCCTGAGGTTGCTGTGTGCTCCGCTGGCAGGTCCTCCTAGGCCCACCTGGGGAAGCAGAGGTGATACTCTGGCACTGACCTGGCACCAAGTTAAGGCTCCACCCAGGGAAAACCCATCTGATACCCTTGCCATTTCCCTCTTTCTCCCTGACTTGCAAATGCGTCCTGCTGCTCCCACGCCCCGAGAACCTCTTCTCCTCTCTGCACCCTTCCCGACCTGCCCTGACACTGCACAGACTTGCCGCTCTCCACCCACAGCCAGCGCCGTCCCCACCGGGAGCCAGGGGCCTCTCCCACCTCTCATCTTGTCTTTGGCTCAAACAGGGTGGTCAGTCCCCCGGGGCCCCAGAGGAGCACCCAGAAGCAGAGATATGTCAGAGCCCTGGGCACGGCTGGGACACAAGGATGGGCAGATGGGTGGGGGATGGCAGCGGGTGCTGTCCTCCGTGTCACGTGGGGCTTGAAGAGGCAGAGTGTTCAGACTGCCCTTCACCTCTAGCTCTGACCTAAGACAGCCAAGGGAGTGCTACCCACCAGGGCACATTCTCCATCGGGAATGTTCCAGTAGGACCAGCATAACCCCAGTCAGAGCCAGGCTGAGGATCCCCCGCGACTCAGGCATCAGAAAGGACAGGGCCCCCTACCGCTCATCTCAGGCCCTGGCCTAGGACCACAGTCTGAGTGATGACAGCTTCCGGGCGAGGTGCAGTGGACGTGTGGACACCAAGGTACCCACACTCCTCTCGGCAGCAGCCCTGGACCCCAGCCTGGCTCCTTGCAGCATTCCCACAGGAGCGCAGGGGCAGGGGGCCAGGGTGAGGAGCCAGGACCTCAGGCAGGTAGAGGACAGCTTCAGAATGTGGCTCTGTGGAGCTTCCCAGCATTGGCCTCGGCCAGGGCTTGCACTGGAGAAAAGAGAGCAGGGTGAGACAGGCTGTAGAGGGATGAGGCCTCCAGCCAACCTTCCCAGGGAGAGGCTTTGTCTTGTGAATCCTGGCAGAAACCCACCCGCTCCCTTAACAAGAATGGGACACATGGAGGGAGGTCAGCTCTTCCCTTCCTGCCTGTGCCTCATGCTGTGTCCCGGCAGAAGGGAAGGGCCGTGGCTTTGGCTGCAGCTGTCCAGTGTAAGGTACAGGAAGGCTGGGGTGGAGAAGTGGTTCTGGGGGCTTCTGAGGGTTCTGCTGTGGGCCTGCCAGCAGCATCTCAACAGATGGACAGCTCACTGGCTGACAGGAGGAGGGGGGGTCGGAAAGTGGCTCCCTGATGGCGGACAGATGAGGCCTCAGCTCATTCCGTCTGCTTCCCGAAGAGCAAAGCCCACCAGCATCGAACATCTGAGAAGCAGCCCAGTCAGCCGGCTCCAGCCCAGGCTGCAGCGAGTGGATGGATGGAAGGGTATCGGGGTGGGGAGAAGCGACGTGGGATGAGAGGGTTGGGGGCTTGGAGCAGGTGAGGGAAGAGACCTGCTTCCCGGGAAGGATGGAATACAGTAGAAAAGTGCTTACGTCCGCGCTCAGACCCGCACGGCATGGCTGCTGTCGGCGCCCCGCGGGGATTCAGACGAGAGGGGGTTGGCTGGTGGAGTCGGGGAAGCGGGGGAGGTGGGAGGGCTTGGGGTGGCACATTGCACTGGAAACAGAAATGAACAGGGAGGTGAATAGGGTGGGCGGGGGAGGCTGGGCACCCAGAGCAAGCGAGGCCCCTCCTCAGGCGGAAGCGAGGCAGGGAGGCTAGCAGGGAGGGCTGAGCGTGGAGCCTGCTGGGGCCCAGGCAAAGCGGCCCTCGTTCCCGGCAGGCACCATGGAGGAGAGGGCAAAGCTGGAGAGGAGGCCTGGCGAGTCCAGCTCTGCAAAGAACCAGGTGACTGTGGAGGAGGCCAGGCCTGCTCTGGCTGAACACTCCCTCCCATCCACACGATGGGGGTCCCATGCCTCTCCGCTCTTGTGCACATAGGCCCAAGGGGTGGTACCTTACACATGGTGGTATCACTCATGATAATGATTAATAATGCAGTAAAATCCACTAATCCAAATCATCCAGCCCCACTCAATGAACAGACAGAGGGACATGACCACCATGTTAATCAAGTCTATGCAGACTGAGGCTTCAGACAGGCTTGAGCCGAATTCTGTTAACTTAGACGTGTCAAGGGCTCAGAAACACAGGTCCCACTAGCACTTGAGAACCCCCTGTCTCCGATCTGGTGAAGCCGAACTCCAATCCACCCATGAGCGGGTCAACATAAGCCTTCAGGTGGTGACATTTGAATTAATGAGATTTTACTCTATTATCATTATTATTCCATGTGGAGAAGAGCAAAGGGCAAGGACGCTGACACGGGGAGTCACATTCCTGGGGACCAGATGTCCGCAGTCCCCAGGTCCCAGTGCATCCTCAGTGTAGCTGCGAGGCAGAGGATGGCAGGGACACGTCCTCACTCAGGCTCAGAGAAGAGCCAGACCTCAGCCAGGGTCACACTGCGTTTCCACAGAGAGGGGTCCTGACATGGAACTTCCCAGCCCCTACTCGCTGCCCTGGACCTCATCAGCTTCCCTGCCCTCTGTGCAAGAGAGAGGACCCGGGTAGCGTTTGCGGTCATGCATGTGCACACACCCACGTGTCCATCTGTACATCACGCACACAGCTCTCACGGGGGCAGGCGGCTATGTCTGCCCACACTCAGTACGACTGTAGCCACAGGACCCAGCAACACCACACAGCGACACTCACTCAGATGCAGGTGCACTGCCAGTTCTGTGCCGTTCCACAAAATGCAACACACCTGCAACTTCATGTCCAAATACATTTGCAAACACTCACAAACACATGTTGTGTGCATATTCACAGCGCTAACCAGGGGTTAGTTATTTGGCAACCCTCAGTTCTAGAAAGGTCAAAAATCCAAACTTAGCAAAGGCAGAGCTCAAGGAAGCCAAAACAGATGTTACAACAAATATGCAGTGAGGCTCTTATAATTTATTCATAGGAGAGCCCCACAGAGCCCAGTTACTTTATTTAAACACAATTGTAATAGGTGTTGACTTGGCGGGTTTCTGGCCCACAGACTAGAAATAGGAAACTTCGGAAGGAGAGGGAGGAGGAGAGAGAAGAGAGGCCCACCGATATTTAGAAGAAGGTGCAACTAAAGAGGGAAATGCTTTTGTAAAAAGTAGACGACATATCTTTAAAAGAATCACTGTTTGGGAATATTTGGGATAGAAATAGATTTAGACAATGGGGGCTCCTAAGGGCATCTCTTTAACAATGGTCTGCAAACAAAGATATTTATTATGATACTGAATGAGGAAGTGAAGTTAACTACCTGAACACAACCTCTTTAAGAAGGCAGAGAAGGGAACCAGCAGTTAGTGTAATGGTTATGTCGCTGGACTCCCACGTAGTCGACCACGGTTCGTGTCCCGGACCCGGTGGCTTAAAACTCATGCCGGGCGCGTGTGCGTGCGTGCCCAAGATCCCGAGAAGAGAACGGAGGAGAAGGGATTGCGGCGTGACCATCCTCCCTGGGGGGTGATTTCTCGCTTTCTGTCTCTCTGTCTCTCTCTCTGTCTGTCTGGCGAGTGCACGCGCCCTATAGTGAAAATCTCTCCTAAAAAATAAAAAAAAAGAAGGCAGAAAAATGCTAAACCTCTGTTAGGAATATGCCCATCAGAAATAGTTCAGAGTCACCCAGGTGGCAGTAGCGTATCGGCACATGTGGTACGACAACACGTGTGGTCCCAAGTCCTACCATGCCCGCACACACCATCATCAACCACAGGCACTCACATTCCCGAGGCTGTGCCCTCTCTCTCCTGCACACCCAGACCTGTTCACGCATGCGGCACTGGGCTGCACACATCACAGACATGCCCTATCGTGCCCGCACTACCAAAAGGCCGATCGCACACACATGCGTGCATTCTTTTTATTTTTTGAGAGATTTTTGCTGTAGGGTGCGTGCGCTCACAGGAGAGACAGAGAGACAGAAAGCAAGTAGTCACCCCCCAGGGCGGGTGGCCACATTATAATCCCTTCTCCATCCTCCTCTCGGGATTTTGAGCACAGATGCGCATGTGCCTGGCATGAGTTTTAAGCCGCTGGGTCTGGGACTCGAACTGTGGTTGACTGCGTGGGAGTCCAGCAATGTAACCATTGCACCATCTGCTGATCCCATGTGTGCATTTCTAACACTACCCCACACGTATGAGGTACACTTCCATGCATGTCCTAGGCTGCCACACCTTACCACACACCACTCAGACTCCTACCGGGTCTCCACATAGCACCCATAGCCATTTTGCACATACACGCATCATATTCCTATGTTTGCGCTCAAATACTCCCTCCACCCTCGCTCTGCACGCTGGGATACACACAGATACACGTGTATGTACGGACACTGCCCAACAGAGACATGGCTCACGCATTCACACCACGTGTATAAACGTGCCCACCGCCTCTTCCTGCATACGGCATACTTGAATTTCTACATCCCAGGTGGACCTGTGCACGTCACAACACGCACCCTGCGGCCTGTACACATTCCCACGCGTGGGCACTAGCTCACACACTGCCCTCACGGCCTGTGCCCAGCACTCCCACACAGCAGCCGACGTGAGCTATGTTGTACTGGCAAGGATGTAGCTCCGGGGTCTGGGCTGCAGGCCAGGGGCGGTGGGGACAGTGGGCTAAGTCTGAGGTCTGGCCCTGCCATAGCCATTTTTCACATAGTTGGGGTTTTGGCAAAAGCAAGGTGACCATTTGCTTTCGGCACACAGGCCCCGAAATGCAAGCCCATGTGTACCGAGGGGGAAGCTGACCAGCAGGGTGGGTTGTTTGCACGGAACCCTTGGCTGGAGATAGTCGTAGTGATCGCCAGGGCCTGGGGCTGGGGCAGAGCAAAGCCTTTACAACAGCTCTGTCCCTCTGGCACAGGAAGTTGCTTTCTGCCCAGAGCACGTGGAATTTGATCTTTGGAAGGTTCAAGTTCACTTCCCAGCTACACCACAGGGAGGCTGCACAGAACACTCCTTTCCAGCCAAACTGGTTCTGCTGCCTTTTGGATGAAGGATGGGGCTCTCTGAAGCACCCTGATCTTCCCCTCAACTCAGCCCAATTGGCTGCCCCTTCTAAAGTTCACCGTTCCCTAACCACCGGGTGGCTCTTCCTTGAGGCTTAGACTAAAGTCTTCTGGTTTCTAAAAATATCCATATTTTCGATAATCAAAAAAAGAACACATGGTTCCTACTTCTACTTTAGCTACTGCTATTTCTACTACTACCACGACACCGACGCTACTGCTACGGTCACGACCACCACGGACGGCCCGCATCTACTGAGCACTTACTAAGGCCAGGCACTGTGCTAGGTGCTCGCCACACCTGGTTCCGATGCTCACCCCTGAGGATAAAGCACCTGGAGGCAGGTTTTTTTTTTTTTTTTTTTTTGAGAGATTTTCACTGTAGGGCGCGTGCGCTCGCCAGACAGACAGAGAGAGACACAGAGACAGAAAGCGAGAAATCACCCCCCAGGGGGGATGGTCACGCCGCAATCCCCTCTCCTCCATTCTCTTCTCGGGATCTTGGGCACGCACGCACATGCGCCCGGCGTGAGTTTTTTAAGCCACCGGGTCCGGGACACGAACCGTGGTCGACTACGTGGGAATCCAGCGACATAGCCATTACGCTAACTGCTGGTCCCTGAGGCAGGGATTTTGATTTGCATTTCACAGATGAGGAAATGGAGTCTCAGAGTGCCAGGGTCCTCTTTAATCGGCCATGTTCCCACCACGTTCCCAGCAACAGTGCTTGCTGCCTGACTCTTGGACAGGTGGGTCTAACTGTGTCCTGTACACCTGGTCTCTCTCTCCTCTAGCAAACTCACCTGAAACCATGGCTCCCTTCTAGATCATTCCCCTAACCATGTCCTTCAAAGCCCTCACTCTCTCTAGGGCTCCATCCTGATCACCTCTGTCTTGAAGAGGACGTTCTCCTGGGCTCTGTGACCTGCCGCTGCCTTTCCTACTGTATCCCTCCTGGTCGGACGTCATCAGTTTCTTTCTACAAAGCCCAGTGACATGCTGTCCACTCCAAGATGCTTTCTCAGGCTGGGCGGAAGTGAATCCTGTTGACTTGAACCCTCCCAGTGTCTACCTGGGACCCACTGGTCTTTGCTGTCATGGGAAATCAGTTCCTTGTCCTTTCTTAGCAGAGAAGTGGGGTTGGGTCAGCAGCCTGGGTGGTGCCTGGATCACTCTCAGAGCCCCTGGTGCTACACCGTCTTCTCAGCTACTCTTCCTCTTGTACAGAACAAGGACAGGAAGTAACAGGGCACCTTGGAATACCCCCATTTACCTAACCGGTAATCCCTTCCCCAGTCAAACTCAACGATCACCTCTCTGTGCCTTTCTGTGACCTGCCCCTGCAGAAGGGCACCCTGTGCTCCCATGTGGCTTCTGCCATCCCTCACGGAGTGGACAGAAAGATGGCCATGGCTCTGGGCTCCTGGGTGGCAGCAGCTCTGATCCCTTGTACCCTGCAGGCCTAGCACAGAACCTGGTGCTCAGCAAATGCTCACCCTGACCCTGAGGAATGTGGTCCTGAGTCTCCCTGGCCCTGCCCCCCTCGCAGCACTGCGCTTCCTCCCCTACACCTGGTCAGCTGGCCTCCCTGGCGGAGTGAGGCCCAGCCCCTCTCACCAGACAGCATGCGGCCCCTGCGGGAGGCCTCGGTCGCCAGGGCGCAGGAGATTTCAATCCGCTTCTCCTGCTCCTGCAGCTGGCTCTCTGAGTCCTGGGGCACGTCCACAGAGTCCCCCTCGCCGATGGGCACCACGTTCTGCATACTGAAGAGGCACAGACACACAGGCATGGAGGGAGGGACAGGATGGTCCAATGGGCTTGGGGGGCCTGCAGGTGGAGGCTGGCGGGGAGGGCCAGGGGCCCACGAGTGTGCAGCTCTGGTTCCCAGCAAGGCTGTCCCTAGGAGTGAGCAGGACCCTGGCAAAACACGGTTGGGACTCCCACCTTCGACGTTCTCAAACAAATTAGAAGGTTCAAGTGAACATCTAGGGCAGCCTTGGAGGGGAAAAGAAGTGACCAGAGGGCGACCCTCCAGTCTGCCTTGACGATACGACGTGCAGGAGCCCAGTGGGTCCTGCTAGCCTGATGCCTGGGCCCGGCCTGCTGCCTCGAGCCACTGCCTCACCTTGCTCTCCCCTGGGGAGGCCCAGTACCTCCAGCGACGTCTAGGGCCCCAGGAGTCCTAGGTGCCAGGGTGGGCAGAGGACACGCAGGCACCCACAAGCCTGTTACCTGGACTTGGCAATAAGCGTCTTGATCCGCTCCACCTTCTTCTGCTTCTCCTTCAGCTCCTCAGGGCTCAAGGGCGTGTCGGGCTCCAGGTCGATGTACCGTTCGGGGATAAGGACTTTGTCTGGAGTGGAGAGCTGTGGAGGGACTGAGGTCACCGCCTACAGCCGATGGGGAGGGGTCACTCCCCCGGAGGCCCCTGGGCCCCACTCACCTCCTTGTGGATGTCCAGGTCATAGTGCTGCGGCTCCAGCTCCATTTTGCGAAGCCGGGCAATCTCCTCCCGCGGCGTCTCGTAGTTCTGCCCACCAGGCTCCTCTGCCCGCAGGGCGGCCTCCAGGTTGGAGATGTCTACCTCGTGGATGCTGCGGTGGCGGCGTACCTAGGAAATAGCACTGTCACGATCACTCAGGGCCTTGGTCCCACGGCCATCGTGCCTCCAGGTAGCTCTGACCGCGCCCAAGTCCTCGCTCTTCCCGCCTGGTGCACCTGAGCTGGCCGCCGCTCTCCCTGGTGCACTGTCCCCACCGCAGCATGATCCTCCACCTGCTCCTCACCACAGCCTGCCCACCGGCAAGGCCGCAGAGGTCAGCTCTCATCAATACCCTTGCCAGGACCTGCAGCCCCCAACCCTGCCACGTCCTGCCATACGCCGTGGGCAGCTGAATTGGCATGTCTGGAGTTGATGTCTAATTGACTCAGATCATAGACGTTCCAGTCCTTCAGCTGGAATGGAAACTGTCTGAGGTGAGGACTTTGGACTCATACTTTTTCTGTATCTCGGAAATTCAGTAGAAAGAGAAACCAAGCGGATGCCTGGGCCTACTCCCAGCTCTGCACTGAAAAGTTGTAACTTACTTCCTCTTGACTTTGCTGCCCTAGCTGTAAAATGGGGATAAAAACCCCTAACCCCTGCTGCTGAAAGGATTAAACAGCACGAAAGAGGTGTCATGTAAAGGTAAGCTATTGTGATTATCTTCGGAATAGGCGGCCCCTACCAAGCACAGAGCAAATGCTCCAGAATTGTACAAATGATAGCTAGTCCTGCATGATTTTGTGCTGGTTTCTTTTTTCTTTTTGGAGAGATTTTCACTGTAGGGCGCGTGCGCTCGCCAGACAGACAGAGAGAGACATAGAGACAGAAAGCGAGAAATCACCCCCCGGGGGGATGGTCACGCCGCAATCCCTTCTCCTCCATTCTCCTCTCGGGATCTTGGGCATGTATGCACACGCGCCCGGCGTGAGTTTTAAGCCACCGGGTCCGGGACGAGAACCGTGGTCGACTACGTGGGAGTCCAGCGACATAGCCTTTACGCTAACTGCTGGTCCGGGGAATCCAATGCCTTTAACCACCATACCACCTGATGGCCCCCAGGTGGTTTTTTAAGTGTCCATCCTCTCACACCTCCCTGGCCCAGGTTGGCCATGCCCTGGGTGTGGGCAGTGTTGGCAGATGCCAGGCTATACTCATGGGTAGCTGGAAGTCATTACCACTTTGTAGGCGGGCCTGGTGCTGGGCTCGGGGGCTGGGCTGGCCGGGAGCTGCAGGCTCCTTCGCTTCTCCTTCATGGAGCCGCTCTGGTGCCGCCGCATCCGGTCGATCTGCTCCTCCACACTCATCTTGACCTTCCCCTCGCCAGAGAACACGGCACTCTTGGGGCGTTCCTGCTGTGGCAGACAGACAAGACCCTGACGCATGCCTGTCCTCCACCCAGCTTTTTACCCACCCTTAGCCCTCAGTTTTCCCTGCCTATAGGGGTTGACTAGTGGCCCTCTCAGAGATATATCCAAGTCCTAACTCCTGTTGCCTGTGAATGGAACATCCTTTGGAAATATGAGGTCATCCCGAAGTAGAGTGAGCCCTAGATCCAATAGTACGTGTCCTCATAAAGGACAGAAAAGATGAGAGCACACGGAACTAAGGGTGGGGTGAAGATGGAGGCAGAGGTGGGAGCAAGCCCTCCACTTGGAAAAGAATGCCAACTATTCCCGGCAATGACCGTAAGATGGGAAACAGCCCTTCCAGAATCATCCCTGCCATCACCCTGAGTTTGGGCTCTGTCTCCCACATTTATGAGAGGATACGTTTGTGTTCTTTAAAGCCACCCAGCATGTGGTCATTTGTTACAGCAGTCCACGGAAACTAACGGACATGCTGGTGTAGGAAGCGGGGGGTGCTGCTATAACCTACCTAGAACGTGCTAGAGACTCGGGGATGGGTAATGGGCACAGCCCGGAAGAATTTTGAGCTGCACGATAGGAAATGCCTGGTGGAAAAATGTGCCCTGGAGAGCGTCAAGGACGCACCGGAAAGCGTTTTTCTGGGGAGACTGGGCATGTAACTCATGGGCCATCTCGGAAGAAGCCAGAAATAGAAACAGGATTAGCCAAGAAGGATTTGCAGAGAATTCTCTAACAGCATAAATCCCCTTGAAATACACAGGAGACGGACAAGGTTTTTCCAAATGTTGCATCGGCAGAAACACCCCCAGCTTGCACTAATAGGGATGGAGGGAAAAAGAAAGTAACAAGGCGATGAGGCTTTTGGGAATCTGATGCAGGCGAGAGAGGCCAACAGAGCTACTTGGATATGGATATACGCTCATCTTCAGAACAGAAAGAACGGTTCTGCAAGCAGAGCCGTGCACGGGCATAGAGACAGACAAAACAGAGGCAGGCCTGGAGGCAGGGCTGGTGGAGCCTCGGAATGAGAGGGTCATGGCGGATTCTCCTCAGGTCCTGGATCCGAATGGGAGTTGCGTTGCAGGATTTCCAACAAAATAAAGGTTCCTTCTGTCCTTTTTTGGGACAGAAATGACAACCTTATGCCTGTCTCATCATGTATTTTAAAGAGAGATTCATTTATTTTCTTTTTTTTTTTAAAAGAATTATTTATTTTATTTGTTTACTATTATTCTTCAATTTGATCAGAGAGACACAGAGAAAGAGAGAGAGAGAGAAAGAAATCAAGACACCAGGTCTGGGACTCAAATCATGGTCAGCCATGTGGGAATCTGGCACCTCAATGACCATGCCACCTGCCAGCCCAAGATTTCTTTCTTTTTTCTTTTATTTTTTAGGAGAGATTTTTGCTATAGGGTGCATGTGCTCACTGGAGAGGCAGAGAGAGACAGAGAGACTGAAAGCGAGAAATCATCCCCTTGTGGGATGGCCATGCTGCGATCCCTTCTTCATTCTACTCTTGGGATCTTGGGCACCACACGCACATGTGCCCAGCATGAGTTATTTTTTTAAGAATATTTTTTAAACTTTAATTAATTCATTAAAATTTGACCAAAGAGGGATGGAGAGAGAAAGAGAAAGCAAGGCGCCAGGTCTGGGACTTGAACCACAGTTGACCATGTGGGAGTCCAGCACCCTTAACTACCACGCCACCTGCCACCACCCCCAACCCCATGAGTCTTAAGCCACAAGGTCTGGAACTTGAACCATGGTCGACTACGTGGGAGTCCAGTGATATAATCGTTACCACCATCTGCTGGGTCCTGATTTATTTATTTTCTAGTTTCACAGATGGAAAGGAATTTTGCCCCAAGACTGATCCTGTCTAGCATCTCAGGAATACTTGTGGAGATGATTTAGATGATGAGATTTGAGGCATTTTTTTTATTTTTTAGAGAGATTTTTGCTCTAGGGCGTGTGTGCTCATTGGAGAGACACATAAAGTGAGAAATCACCCTCTGGGGGATGGTCACGCCACAATCCCTTCTTCTCCATTCTCCTCTCAGGATTTTGGGCACACATGCACATGCACCCACCATGAGTTTGGAGCTACTGGGTCTGGGACTTAAACTGCAGTCAACTACATGGGAGTCCAGCGATGTAACCATTAGGCCATCCACTAATCCCCGAGATTTGAGACTTTTGAGTCAATGATCTTTAGAGACATTTTTAGAGTTGATGCTGTCATGGATTAAGTCTTTGGGGGGTGTTGGGAGGAGTGAATGTATTTTACAGTGGAATGAGTATGAAATTTGGGGGCCAGAGAGTGGACTGCTGAATAGCTGCTCCCAAGTGATATGTCTAAAGGCTAACCCTGACACCTGAGACTGTGACCTTATTTGGACATGGGTTTCTGAAGACCTAATAAGGAATCCCCCAATGGGATCATCCTGGGCTTGGGTAGATCTTAAATCCCAGGACAGGTACCCTTATGAGACAGAAAGGAGAAGGTACACAGACGTACAGTCAGGCAGAGCCTGGACAGACGCCTTTACAAGCCACGGAACGTCAAGAATTGGCAGGAACCACCATGTCCTAGAAAGGCACGAAATGGCCTTCCCCTCGGAATCTCCAAACCAACCATCCCTGACGACACCTCGGCTTTGGACTTCTGGCCTCTACGGACAGGATCAATGTGTGCTGTTTTAAGCCACCCGCTTGCGGTAGTTTTCCAGCTGCTGGCCGCCCTTGGAAATGAAGACGCTGCCTCGGGTCAGCACGCGTGACTGCCATGGAGTTCATATCTCAGTAAGGTCATGTTCTGACAATTCTCCTAATTCCTATTTTTTTTTTTTTTTTTTTAGGATTTTTTGCCTTAGAGTGTGTGTACTTGCTGGAGTGACTCAGAGACAATGAGAGGGAACGTGAGAAGTCACCCTCCAAGGGGCATGGCCAGACACAATCCCTTCTTCTCCAGTCTGGACTGGGCAAGCACACACACGTGCCCGACATGATTTTCAAGCTACTGAATCCAGGACTCGAACCACAGTTGGCCATGTGGGAATCCAGCACCTTAACCACCACGCTACCTGCTGGGACTCCTTTTTTTTTTTTTTGGTTTCTCTTTCTGCTATAGGGTGTGTGTGACCACCAGAGAGGGAGAGAGTGAGAAATCACCCCCCAGAGGGGACAGCCATGTCACAATCCCTTCTCCTTTGTTCTCTTAGGATCTGGGGTGTGCAGACACAAGCTTCTGGTCTTTTCAAGCCACCGGGTCTGAGTCATAAAGCACACAGTCGACCATGTGGGATCCAGCATCTTAACCACCACAGCTCCTGCTGGCCCTGCTAAATATTCTTTCATGTTCATTATGCACATTGTCCGTGTCCCTTAAATGTGTCCCCAAGAGAGAATTTCTCCTGGGGGGAGGGCTGTTGTTTTTGTTTGCTCTACCCTCCTCCCCTGGCCCTGGGTTTCCTCAACAGTCACGCAGTTGGGTGGACACACAGGCTCCCGGGAGGCAGCCCAGCTCTCAGAGCCCGTGGGCACGTACTCACCCGGGAGGACAGGCCATTGGTCAGCCCGTTGGCACTCCTCCTCACCACTCCTGAAGGGGTTGCCTCCTCATCTGTGGGGGACTTTGTCCGGGGGGGCACAATGCCAACTGCAGGGAGAGAGAGCAGCCGGTGGGCCTTAACAGGAAGGCAGGGACCTGCTTCTCAGAAAGAGGCTAGTCCCTCTCACCACAAGATTAAAAGCCCAGAAGGGGGTAAGCCCTTTCTTTGGGAGTGAATGAGCAGCCAGAGCACCTCTCTGACCCTCGAGCTTACTTCCAGGGGAGGAGGGGACAGGAAGTACCTTTGTTGAGAGCTGCCTGTTTCTCTGCCTCTGCTTCCTGCCTGGTGGGCACAAGGCTGATGTCTCTGGGCGCGTCCAAGGGCGAGGTCTGGTGGGGGTCTTTCTTGCTTTGCTCGTAGCTTGCCTTGGGCTGGGGAGAAAGGAGAGACACTGCTGCTAGAGTGGCTGGCAGGAACTCGGCCCCCAGGGATGTTTCTTTGTTCTGCAAGGGTTCCAGCTAAACCCTTGAAGACACAGGGAATAGGGCAGTTCCCCGTGTGATGGGCGGCCGGTGGGTGGGGATGCACTGGAGCTCCCACCCCTGAACCTAAAGGCTGGTCGATCTAGTGCATCTTGGGGAGGGAGAGCTCTGAGCCCCCAGGAGGGCGTCCGTTGAAGCCTCAACCCAACCTGCTGTCCTGACAATCACCAAGAAGCACAGCTTTGCTGAGCCAGTCGAGGGCTGGTTACAGGAGGGGCTGCAAGACTAGGGTCTAAGGGTTCTGTTCTGCTCCCACCTGAACACACAGAACCAGGTGGGCCTCGGTACCAGGGTTCTGGGGGAAGGAAAAGGGCCTTTGGCTTGTGTGCCACAGAATCATGAGCCTGGAAGGGACCTCGGACGCCCTCCGAGCCACCTCGCCCACTGTACGTTGAAGAATCTGTCTCAGCGAGGAGTACAGAAAGGAGGCAGCTGCAGCTCAGGAGCGCCAGTTCCAGCCCAGCGAGAGTGCACGGGTCAGGGCAGCACCTTGTGTGTCTTCAGTACGGGGAACATTACCTGCTCTGCCACCTCCGCGCGCACCTCAGGTTGTGCAAACGGACACGGCAGAGCTAGGCGGGCACACGGTGTCCAGGTTAGGTCCGGGCCTCTTTCTACTCACCACGCAACCTCTTCCAAGCCTAACTGCATATCTGCTGGAGCTTGGCAAGGGATCCAGGTGAGAGAAGGAGCCAGAAGAGGGGAGTGAAGGGCCTGTGTCCTTCTACTCCAGGGGCTCTTGAGACCCCAGGGGGCACAAAATGAGGTGGAGGCAGAGAGAGAGAGCATGAGAGGATTGGGGCCTGAGGGGGAGGCAGAGTAGGGGTGTCACTCCATCTCTACTGGCTGGTCACACTGGCAGGGAGTGGGGCACACCAGTACCCACAACCACTGGCTGCAGGAGCCAGGGATGGGCAGGGCGGTGACTCATTTCCCTACTGACCACAGAAAGGAACAGGGAAGGTGGCCTGGGTGACCGCCTCTGCCATCCCTTTTCCTAACCCAGAGTCCAACTGGGCAGGGGCCCAGCGGAAATTGAGCTTTGGGAGTTAACGGAGAAACACCAGGGTCCTTCCTTGCCCCCTCAGCTGGTCCTTTGCCCGTTCTCCCTGCTCCCACCCTCCAGGACCCGGACCCAAGGGTGCTGGGTACCTGACCCCTAGCTGTCTCGCCACTGTGGTGCCAGGATGGGGAGTTGGGGTATGGCCAGAAGCGGCTGTCGCTAGGGAGTGGAGGGACGGTTGGAGGAGACTCCAGGGGGACGTAGGCTTTGGGGAGGGGCGGCCGAGGCGGGCCGGGCTCCTGAGGCAGAGAGAAGCCAGAGCATTAGGAGGAACGAGAGCAGCCACTGTGAGACCAGGAGAAAAGAGCGTTAGCGAGAGGCAGACGGTGAGGGCGACCTTGTGGGAACCTGGGTGGGCCCCCGGGCCCCGACCCCCACCCCTGGCTGGACAGAGCTCCAACTCCAGAGCGAGGGCTCTGGGCCCACCACCCCCACTGCTGCCTGCCCCAAGCTCTCCTTCACCCCCTCGCCACTTGTGGGCTCATTCCAGCCCTTCCTTCCACCATCTCCCTGTCCCTCGGCGTCCCCGGATGCCTGATGACCAGGGGTGCCTTCGTTGGAAGGTCAGAGGTTACTGAGACTGTGCCACCAGGCTCTGTAGGCTGGCTCTCTGCCATGGTTCAGTCTTGGCCCCACTGGAGGCCAGGCTGCCCGAGGGAAGGCCCAGGCCTGCTAGGTCTTAGTGAGAGGACCTCGTGCCGTCCCTAGCCCACAGTAGGGCCTCAGCAAACACGTGCTGGTTGACTGACTGTGAAACTGCTGTCTGCATGCCCCTCAACCCCCTCACCCCCTGGAACCACATGGACTTCAGTTCCTTTAAGCACATGGAATCTCTGCTAAGTGGCCTAGTGCTCAGGAAGACTTCCCTGAAAGGGGGCTGAAGGTGACAGAGATGAGGACAGGTGCAGGGAGATCTGAAGGAAGGTCACAAACTGGGTGTGAGAACGATGTGACAGAGAGCCCAGAAGCCTCTGGGAAAGACAGGCACAGAATCTGTTGTTTCAGGTAAATGAGTCAGCCCTCCCTCCCTCCCCCACCTACCTTCTACTCCACTTTCCCAGCTTACCTCGTTGGACCCGGGCTTGGTGGGGGACCCCTGAGAGCCGGATACCAAGGAGAAGGGGCTCAGGGGGCTGGTGAGGCTGGCGGAGCTGAGCGGGCTGGCTGGGCTGTTGGAGCTGTAGGTGGCCGAGGGACCAAGTCCTCCTGGGGGGAAACAGAAGGGGACAGAGATGAGGGCCAGAGGACGGGTGTGGCCTGGGGTGCGATGGCCACTGTGGGTGGAGGAGGCAGGGGAGGAACAAGACCCAGGGATCAGAGGGAGCATTTAGCATTTCAGGGTCCCCTGGGCTGAGGTCTCAGGCTGGCTGTCGAGAAGTGTGCTGGGCAGGAGGACAGTGGATGGAAATGACACAACTGTCCCCAAGGTGTCAGAGAAAGCCACATGACATCCAGGGCTCAAGGAGATACTAAAGTGGGGGCTACAGGTCACCAGTCAGCCTGTGTGCCAGGGACTAGGGAGGTTCGGGCGCCCTCTGACATTTTCTGCAGCGGATTTAGAGTACCAGGGTCACGGTCTCTCTGTGGCCTGCCTGTTCTGTTCTGTGGATAGTGGGGAGCCCTGCCTACCCAGGGGAAGATTCCAGCCCTGACAGGCTCTGAGCAGAGAGAGCTGGCAGGTGTGGGATGGAGGCAGAAACACTAGAGGCTGGAAGTACTTCTGGGGAGGCAAGAGGCCCGTGTGGCGGAGGAGGCGCCCACCTCTGTGCTTGGCTGTGTCCGTGCCCCGGGACGGGTTGTTCTTCCGCAGCCCCTCCATCACGTCCTGGATCCTCCAGATCTCCTTCTGGATCTGCCGGTTGAGCACCTCATTCTGCAACAGCCACAGGAGAGTCAAAGGCGGCGGCGGGAGGCGTGTCCTAGCCCTACAGCCACAGGAGAGTCAAAGGCGGCGGCGGGATGATTGTCCTAGCCCTCCCCTAGCCTGGCTCCCATACAGCAGAAGGCAGGAGACACCCCCACAGCCCTCTGCAGTGCAGTCCGCATTCCATGGGCAGCCTGGATCTCTTCAGCTTCCACAAGACGACGTCCCTAAATGGCTGGAATCTCAGAACCAGGAGAGTGAGGGGCTGCCCTTCTGGGCAAGGCAGGGGAGCTCAGGGGGCTCTCAGGGTGACGCTCTCTGGGTGCACTCTTGATAGTACCGCTGCCCAGAAAGCAAGACTCTGCAGTTTACTGTGTTTCCTCGTATGCAGACAGCCCTTCGCAGCACCCCAGCCCACACATGCCTGCATGGCCGTGAACTCTACGCAGGCACGTTGGACACCGACGGACAGCACTGAGCTCTGGCCTCTCCTCCCTCAGCACAGGCACCGGAGTGGCGCACTGCACTGACCACAGCTCTCTGCGGTCAGGGTAGCCCCTGGCCCACGTCGGATTTGAGAAGGCTCCTTCCTAGGACCGCCAGTTAGCAGCATGACCCCCAGCCAATTCTGGTCTGTCTGACTCACAGGCTGGTCTCTCACCACAATGCTATCCTACCTCCTAGCGTGTTTGTGTTTAAGGTGAGGTTTGTCCAGGGGACATGTTGAATTCGGGGTCTCTGGAGTGGGTCTTCACTTCAAATTGCCTAATAAGCTGCAAAGTAGGGGTGGTGAGTTGTCTCCAAGAGGGGATGGAGGGAAACTCGGGCAGGGTCAGGGTGTTAACTGCATCCGAGTCAGAACTTGCAAAAGGAGCTGGAGAAGAGGGTGGGCCTGGCAGAGAAAAGACAGGGAAGAAAAGAACTCCCCGGGATTACGACGGCCACCCTCCTGCTTCGTCCTAACCCACCCCGAAAAGAAAGCCTCTCTATGTGGAAGTTGGAGTAGATTGCCCCACACTGCCCACTTGTCTGATGTCATGAGCTACTTATATTTGCAGGTCCTATTTTTTTTTTTAATTACCAGAGAGTGTATGTGCCTGCCAAGGAGAGAGCGAGAAAGCACCTCGTGGGGTGTGGTCACGCTGTGATCCTGTCCCCTCCAACTCTCCATCCTTTCAGGATTTGGGGCCCAGAACATGTATCTGTCTTGTGTTTCTCAAGCTGCCAGCCCCAGGATTCAAACTTGATGTTTCCCAAGCCACCAGGCCAGGATTCGAATCACACCGGATCACGTGCAATCCAGCTCCCTTAACCACTCCCTTAACCGCTGGCACCACGTGCCTGTTCTTTATTATTATTAGTATTTTTTAAAGAGGTTTTTGCTATAGGGCGTGTACGCTCTCCAGAAGACAGAGAGACAGAGAGACAGCAAGTGAGAAATCACCCCCCCAGGGGGATGGCATGTTGAATTCGGGGTCTCTGGAGTGGGTCTTCACTTCAAATTGCCTAATAAGCTGCAAAGTAGGGGTGGTGAGTTGTCTCCAAGAGGGGATGGAGGGAAACTCGGGCAGGGTCAGGGTGTTAACTGCATCCGAGTCAGAACTTGCAAAAGGAGCTGGAGAAGAGGGTGGGCCTGGCAGAGAAAAGACAGGGAAGAAAAGAACTCCCCGGGATTACGACGGCCACCCTCCTGCTTCGTCCTAACCCACCCCGAAAAGAAAGCCTCTCTATGTGGAAGTTGGAGTAGATTGCCCCACACTGCCCACTTGTCTGATGTCATGAGCTACTTATATTTGCAGGTCCTATTTTTTTTTTTAATTACCAGAGAGTGTATGTGCCTGCCAAGGAGAGAGCGAGAAAGCACCTCGTGGGGTGTGGTCACGCTGTGATCCTGTCCCCTCCAACTCTCCATCCTTTCAGGATTTGGGGCCCAGAACATGTATCTGTCTTGTGTTTCTCAAGCTGCCAGCCCCAGGATTCAAACTTGATGTTTCCCAAGCCACCAGGCCAGGATTCGAATCACACCGGATCACGTGCAATCCAGCTCCCTTAACCACTCCCTTAACCGCTGGCACCACGTGCCTGTTCTTTATTATTATTAGTATTTTTTAAAGAGGTTTTTGCTATAGGGCGTGTACGCTCTCCAGAAGACAGAGAGACAGAGAGACAGCAAGTGAGAAATCACCCCCCAGGGGGATGGCCACGCTGCAGTCCTTTCTCCTCCATTCTCCTCTTGGGATCTTGGGCACGCACGCACACGCGCCCGGCATGAGTTTAAGCCATTGGTTCTGGGACTTGAACCGCAGCTGACTACATGGGAGTCCAGCGACAGACATAGCCATTATGGCAACTGCTGGTCCCACACACCTGTTTTTAAAATACTTTCGGTAGAAACACACCTCACGTCTGCTCTGTCTCCCAGGCCTCAGCCGCAGCTCCTCTGGGTGAGTGGAATGAACCACAAGAGAATACCACATGATCTTTATCCTGAAACTTAGAGTAGATTTTTGGTGTCTCTGAATCTCAGGACCAACTCCTCTTAAGTTTCTGGGTTCGCTACAATAAGAAATGAAGCCTCCTGGGTCTCTTTGTCTAAGAGGATGGGGTACAGAGCACACTCTAGCCCCCACCTGCTCGGGACCCAACCTCACCTGGATGTCCAGATTGAGCTGCTCCCAGAGGTCGTCATGTAGGGCGGAGACCTCAGCCTCGAGGTGCTCATACTCTACGGTGCTGTTGGCCAGGGCCTGTAGGGGGAAGGGTTCCCAAGAAAGGCCGTCATCCAAGTATTCCTCCCTGTCCCTAGTTGCCTGAGGCCAGGGGGCCTGAGGCCTGGGGATGGGGATGGGAGCACAGAGGGACAGGGCTGAGACAGGTTGGTGACAGACAAACCCTGGCCTTAGAAGACGTGCACCAGCCAGCTCACTGAAAACCCCAGCTGTGAGAAAACTCTTTCTAGGTACGTGGTCAGACCAAGAGGGGATGAGATCACTTCCAGACCCTCCTGACTGTCCCAGACTGGGTGACAAGAGTGAAGGGAACCAAAAAAAAAAAGGAGCCTGAAGGGAGGACGTGCATTCTCTGGAGATCAGAGATGTTCCTCCTTTCTGGGGCTTCTGCTGCTGCTGTTGCTTAGAGCCATGACCCAAGGAGGCTACATGGGGGACCCGCCCCGTGCCCATGGGATGTGACCAGGTCAGTAGCAACCTCCTGTGCCTGCTTCTCCAAGGGGAGGACAGAGATAGTCCGCAAAGGGTGAGGTCAGCCTCGAGTTGCCCCAGGGAATCCTGGTGCAGGCAGAGCAGGAGGGAGTGCAGCTCACCTCCCCAGGGAGACCTGTGTGGGCAGGCTGGCACACTCCTCGCCTGTCTGCAGGACAGCCTTAGGTCTTTGTCGTGCCCCACCCACTGCCCCGCCCTGCCCCGCCCCAGGCAGGAGCATCCTGGGATGCTGGATTTGGACAGTACAGCCTGGGAGGTGGTGACTGTGTGATGTTGACCCAGTGGTGGGCGCGCAGACCCTGCTCCCAGGTTACCGTGGTCGCCTGTGACAGCTCCACCCGGATGTTGATGAGCTGGTTCTGCAGAGATTCCTTCTTGTGCAGCAGCTTCTCCGGGTAGGCGGGCTGGCTTCCAAACATCTCCAGCTCCTGGTGGGTCCCCATCAAGGCACTTTCCAGGCTCTCCTAAAGAAAGATCAGGGAAGAGACCAGCAGTTAGCATAATGGCTATGTCGCTGAACTCCCATGTAGTTGACTGCAGTTTGAATCCCGGACCTGGTAGCTTAAACTCACGCCGGGCACATGTGCGTGCGTGCCCAAGATCCCGAGAGGAGAAGGGATTGTGGCATGGCCATCCCCCCCGGGGGGGGTGATTTCTTGCTTTCTGTCTCTCTGTCTCTGTCTTTCTGGCGAGCGCATGCACCCTATAGCAAAAACCTCTCAAAAAGAAAAAAAAGAGAAAGACCAAGGGATGGTTGGGAGCAACTCTGATAGCTCCTCTCTGTTTTTTTTTTTAAATCGCTAGAGAGTGCATGTGTGCCCTTGCGAGAGAAAATAAGACGAAAAAACACCTCCCTCCAACAGGGAATGGTCATACTGCAACTACTTCTCCTCCATTTTCCCCTCCTTTCAGGATTTTGGGCACATACACACAAGTGCCAGGCATATTTCCCAAACCACTGGGTCTGGGACCTGAACCATGCAGTTGGTCATAAGGGATCTAGCTGCCTTAACCATCAGGCCTTGGAGCTGGCCCACCTGTCTGGATTCTTTTTCTTTATATTTTTTTAATAGATTTTTCTATAGGGCACCTACACTCATTGGAGAGAGAGACAGAGACAGTGAGAGGGAAAGTGAGAAATCAGCCCTGAGGGGAGATAGTCACACCACAATCCCTTCTCTTTCATGCTCCTCCTGGGACTCTAGGAATGCACCAAAACACACCTGGCAATATTTTCAGTCACTGGGTCTAGGACTCAAACCATAGTCAGCCATGTGGAAGTCCAGCAACATAACCACTACACCATCAGCTGGCCCCCAACCTGTCTAGATTCTTTTTTTGTTGTTGTTGTTCTTTTTTTTTTTTGGGAGAGGTTTTTGCTATAGGGCGCGTGCACTCGCCAGACAGACAGAGAGAGACAGAGAGATAGAAAGCAAGAAATCACCCCCCAGGGGGGATGGCCATGACGCAATCCCTTCTCCTCCATTCTCCTCTCGGGATCTTGGGCATGTATGCACACACGCCCAGCGTGAGTTTAAGCCACCAGGTCCGGGACGCAAAACGTGGTCGACTACATGGGAGTCCAGCGACATAGCCATTACGCTAACTGCTGGCCCCCAACCTATCTGGATTCTTAACAGCAGAGGCCTGAGCCCTTAGAAGTTCAACCACACGGTTTAACAGAGGTTGTTCCCATACTAGCTAAGGCTTCCGGAGACCTCCATAGGTTCTGAAGAAGGGTGGGGTGGACTTTGAAGGAGGGGCCACGCCCTGTCACCTCCATCACGAAGGAGACGGTGACCTGCCACTTCTCCAAGTCAGCCCTGCAGATCTGTCCCGATTTAAGGCCTGCCCGTCCTCACCTTCTCAGCTCGAAGCTGCTGCACCAGCCGTTCCTGCTCCCTCACCACCTTGTTCTGCTCGCACAGTTTGCCCAGCAGCTTCTGGGTTTCCGGAGAGTGGGGTGGAGAGAGGAAAAAAAACAAGGGGGTGAAGGACACAGTTTGATGGGGAGCTGGGAACTGAGTTGGCAGGGCCTGGCCTCTGGATACCGCCGCCTCTCCACTGCCGAGGAGCCTGGGCCTTCCCCTGGACCTTGGAGGCTCCTGGGAACAGGAAGACAGGTCTCCATCTCGGAGAGGGGACACTTTATCCTCCGAGGACGTGGGTTGGGTTGAGAGGGCCGAGTATTAAGCCCTTGCACCTCTGTCCTCCCAAAGGCTGCGATTCACAAGGGCTGAGCGATAAGGTGGCCTCACCTCCAAGGCTGGACTGGAGGGCTGGCAGGGTGTCGGGATGAGCAGACATCGTAAAAGCTGTGAGCAGTGCAAACTGGACCCCCCGGCCCACAGGACCCTGTTCTCCCCTCCCGCCTAGGCCTCAGGGTGGCTGGCCCTGCGTCCTCCTGAAGTCTGGTCTTTTTCTGGACAGAAACTCTGCCAGACCTGTTAGACCCACTCACTGGGCAGGGCACTGGAAATGGCATAGGCAGGTCAGGCCGAACTTCTCCTTCAGAGACACATGTTTTCCACACCCACCTCCACTCAGGTTGTTCCTCAAAGACGTCCCTACCTGCACCCCCACGCCGCTCAATCCCTGAGCCCAGTCTCGCTCTCTGAGCCTTTCAGCTTCAAGTTCAGCTCACGAGCTCACTGCCTGTCCCTGACCCACAGCCCGCGCGGCCTCGCTGCCCTTATTCCTTCCTGCAGAGCCTGCCATCGGTCCAACTCCTGCTACCTGGCACCTCCCACGTCCCCGAAGCTCCCTGAGGGTAGGGGCAGGCCCATCTTCATCTTTCTAGGTTCCTGCAGGGACTGAAGCCACACTGGCAGAGGAGACTACTGGCTTCTCACAGCAGTCTGTGCCCCTGTCAGCAGCAATCTCCCTGCTGGTGACAGGCAGGCCTAGCACTCAGGGAAACTCGCACGGCCGGTGTGAGATGTCCCGGTGAGCCAGGGGTGAAGTCGATAAGAGAAGGGGGACGAGGAGGAGACAGTGGGATGCTGTCTTCGTGGTGACAAAGGACATGAACTGAACATATGAAGAGCCACAGAAGGAGAGAGATGAATGGAGGAAAAGCCCCCACCGAGAGAGGGAGGATGAGGACGATGGTGGGAGGCTGGAGAGAGCAGGGGAGCGGGGCTGCTCTTACATCTGTGTCTTGCTCGTTTAACTTGTAGGTGTGGAGGCCGTCTCGGAACACTTCTGGGTACGGAGGGACCTGCAGGAACACGAGGCCGGTTACAGTGGCAGGGGCGGGTTGACGGCATGCGGGTGACACCAGTCCGGCGCCCTTCCTGCCAGACAGCGAGGCCCAGCACTTCTGGGGGTTCCGTTCCAGGAAGCTATGCCCTTGAGAAGCCTACGGTGGCCTGGGCTGGACTGCATCCCCGTTGTCAGAACTCTGCTTAACACATGTTCTACTTCCTCTGCCCTAAGCAGAGGCCCAGGATCTGCTGCTTCGAGGGGATACGGGGAGCTAGCACCTGTGGCTCGTCAATGAAACCACAAGAACACCCATGAAACCCTCGGCTGTGTGGGGACAGGACCTGGGAGAAGGGCAGGAATTCTCCCACGTCGGAACATTGACGACTGAACACCAGTCACAGGGCTTGCAGCTACACCAGGGCGGGCAACAAGCATTAGCGCAGCTCTGGGTCCACCAGGTGGTGCCTGGACACATCTGGGGCCACCGCACACTCTATACAGCTGTGCACTAAGTGGCTCCAGGCTACTCCGCTCCTGCCCTTAACCCCCATGCTGTCTGTCAAGAAGATAGCAAATGTGAAATCGAAGTTCTGGGCACTGAAAGTAGGCTTGCAACCCCCAGTGTGGCATGAGATGTCAGGGCTGACTATTTTGATGGTTTTAGAAACAGCCATGAAGGTGAAGAATGGAGTGACACAGTGGAATTCAGGGAGGATGACCAGGCCGTGCCTGTCTCCAGGGAGATGAGGCCTGGCAGACAAGCAGGCTGGGTGGAACGAGCCTCGTCCCAGATGGGGCGACTTGACCATGCACAAGCAGCTGGAATGGCGTGGGTGGGGACCATGCTGCCAGGCAGAGGTCTTACTTGCATGAAGAGCTGGGCCCTGGGGGAGGAGCTCTCCACCATGCGGTTCACCATACTGATGAGAGTCTCGCTCTCACTCATCTGCAGCAGAGGAAGGAATGGATGGTCACGCTCAGAGCCACGCACAGGTGTCTCCCCTCACCTGCCTGTGCTGGCTGCCCGTGGAGCAGGAAGGGCAGCTCCTTTCAGGGCCTCCAGCCCCGTGCTTGGCCTCCTCACTCACCATTCACCCCGTGAACCATGTCAGGACCAGCCCTGAAGCCACCCTCGAAGAAAGGCCACCGAAGGGAGCTGGGAAGCCACCAGGTCTTAGCAAGCAGCACCCAGAGGCCCAGCCCAGTGGCTCTTCCCCGGGGTGCCTGACGGGTGTGGGTCTTATCCCCTTTGGCCATGGTTGTCACCTCCTTACCCTCGACCTCATTTCTTATACCACATCGGACAAAGACCACACAGGCAATTGGAAAGGCTGGTCTCCCCAAATTTGAACTAAATGAAACAACTAAAGAAGAAACTCCAGGGCTTGTCCGAGTGGGCCTTCAGAAACACGCAGGCAAGGTCCCTCTCCCTGCCCGGCCCCTGCCCCCTGGCTCAGTGTAGAAAGGACACTAAACACGGTTTCCAGAGCTGGGCTGGCAGCATCGCGATGGTCTCGGATGATGCTAGGGAGCAAACGAGGAGGTCACAACAAGGGAGCCGGTTAAAGGGACCTTGGACATTGGAATGCCACTCTCCGTCACCTTGTCTTTATACACGGGGTCTTCAAAAAGTTCATGGAAAAATGCACATTATGAAAAACAATAGATTCCAATTTTTTTTGTGTGGTTGTTCCAAAGTTTTTTGGGTTTTATTTCTGTGGGTTTTTTTGCTATAGCTCATGTGTACTTGTCAGAGAGACAGAGATGGGGGGGTGGAAGGAGGGTAAGAAATCACTCCTCCCCCGGAATGGGGATGGCCATGCTGCTAACCCTTCCCCTCCATTCTCTTGAGATTTTGGGCATGCACACACATCCAGTGTGATTTTTCAAGCTGCCAGATCTGAGACTTGAACTGTGCATTCGGTCATATGGGATCCAGCACCTTAACCTCTGTGCCACCTGCTGGTCCCAACCTTAACTTCATTTTCTTAATGAACTTTCTGAAGTCCCCTTGTATTTCATTAGAAACACAGAGGGGTAAAGACTATTTGCCGAATGAAAAAGAGGGTGGAAGGAGGGGGGGAGTTGGAGAGAAGATGGGAAGAGAGAGAAAAGGGAAAGGAAGGAAGGGTGGGAGAGGGAGAGGGAGAGGGCAGGTCAGCCACACTGGCCAGAAATGCTGTCGTGTCCGCATGTCTCAGCGCAAGAGGGTCACGAAGTGAACACAGGAGGGAATGTCCCTTTAACGCCATTGTTCTAGAGACGGCAGCAGACAGAAGGGAAAGCGGGCGATGGAGGGTGCAGGAGGGAAGGGAGGTCAGTGCCACGTTAGGGAGGACCTTCTGGGTCACAGTTCCGGGGGCCCTCTCTGTTTTTCTCACTGTCTCCCCAGCCTTGGTCAGAGCCACGCTGTCTCTGTGTGCTGCAGGCTGCCAGGGCGCCGGCACCGACTGCTGTGTCCCAGCACTGTCTGCTTTGTCGGCTTTCCCTTTTCTACCTTTTTGGCCCAGCTGGAAATTTCTGTTACAAAGTTATAAATTTAAGAAGATTTCAAAAGAGCACTTGTAACATGAGGTTGAACTTCCTAAGAGTTAAAAGTCAACAGATCTCAACCACATTTTCTGGAAAGATCCAAATGCAAGTTTATCCTTCCGTTCTTGGAGCGTGTGTGTGCCTGGGTGTGGTGGTTTATTGTATTTGGAGGTGCACGTGTGCTCTCTATGTAGGTTTTATGGGGTGCACGTATGTGCATGTATGTGTGTGTGTCCATCGAAGCGCAGTGAGATGCAGCCTGTGTCCTGGGCACGGCGTGTGGATTGTGAGTGTGTGTGAGTGTGCATGTGCATACGCGGAGGACAAAGCAGCTTGACCATCAGGCGAGGGAGGCCGGGCTCCTCCTGGGCATCACAGACCTCATTCCTTCGCCCTAGGTGGCTCTAAAGCAACGATGGCTGCTTCCACCCCGTGCCATGGTTCTTGGGACTATTCAGCCTCGTGGGCTTTATCTCTGGGAGGGTTCTTTATCTCTGTGTGTTACCTTCCGTCTTTTTAAACGTTAGTGACATTTTGAGAATGCACCTAGTCCAGTGCCTGACACATGGGAAGTGCTCCTTAGCTACTGGTTTTGAGTTCTGGAGACACAATAAGCCAATCACGGCGCTCAAGTCCTCGCCTGGGCCTGACAGCTGGTGCCCACAGGGTTCTCCCCGTCACTGTGAGGCAGAAAGGGCAGGTTTTACAGGGCTCATTTTTATGACTGAGAAAACAAAGACCTGGAGAGACTAAGTGACATTTCTAAGATTAATAAATAAATAAATAAATAACACACACAAATCCTGCAAATGGCCGAGCTGCACTGAGGGTTCCTGTCTGCCTATGTTCTAGGATCTTCCTATCATACAGGATGCCTTTAGAAAATATTATCCTTAATCCACGAGAAGGTTCTCTGAACAGTTAATCCTGAAGCTCCCAGCGTCACGGCCCAGCCCCGCTGCAAGGGCAGAAAGCCCTGGAAGGGCCCATTGTATATCCTGAATGTTTGGTCAGCAGGGTGGAGAAGGCCAGCGGCACAGGCCACAGGGAGGGCAGCCTGCCCAGAAGCCCAGAGGGCACTGAGCCCCGTCCCTCCCCTTTTCACGGCCCTGGGACCTGGTTTCCCACTGAGACAATCCTGTGCTAGGACTCATCCCCGAACGGACCAGAATGCACACAGTATGGCCACAATGTTCTTGTAGACCTGGGACGCAAGGTCCTCGAGGGCTGGGAGCCAGCCCTGCTGCGTTTGGCTATTGTACTTCTAGTACCCAAAGCCTTCCACGAGGGTGATCTCATTGTGACATCCAAGCACCATGGGATGATGGGTCACATGGGATACAAAGAACCACTGCAGGAATATCCTGATTTCAAATGGATGGTTCTCTGGGCAATGCTAAGAGCATGGGGTCATCTCGCTAGGGTTCAGTCCTAGTGTTGTCACCTATGAGACATATCTTAAGTTGGAAACTGGGTCAAAGCTCAGAGACACATTCTAAGCCCTGCTGTTCACTGGCTATGTGTCCAGGGCATGCAGTTTAACCTCTGGCTTTAGTTTCCTCATCAGACAATGGGGATAATTACAGTACCCACCCTGTGGGATTGTCATCAAGAGTAAATGAGTTAGGATCTACAAAGTGCTTAGGATAGTAAGGGACACGGAGGAAGCGGCAAGTACGGAAGCTGCTGCTGCAATTATTATTATTATTTCCGCATTCCAGGTGGTCCTCAGGACAGTGCGGTGTCGTGTCACTGGGGTTTTAGTGCAGATCTGAACAGAAGGGTATGTGCTCATATAGACGGCCAGCGTATCGAGACTCTTCCTGTCTAAGCCAAGGCACCATCGCAGCCCCACACAGCCTAGAAGGCAAGGGTGAGAGCCTGCACCCAGGAGCCCAGGCAGCCAATCGCTCTCACCTCACTGGAACGAACACCGCCTCTCCTTGCTTGCTCATCTATAAAACCCAGCTCCTGATAGAGTCTCTGTCTACAACAGTGTTCTCAGGAAAGCATGAGCTATGTATGCAAAAGAGCTTAGTGGAGGAACTAACAGATACACTGAATTAATAGTATTTTTACATCAGCCCAGGGCGGGTGTGTAGGTCTCGGTCTATAAATTATGGAGTTTAACAACAACACGTAGGCTGCCACTTATTTCCCAGATTCAGGCAGAACTAAATTGCTAGCGTAGAAGGCCCAAGCCCAGCGCTTCCTCCTCTTTGTAGCTAAAACACAAATTCCCACCTGCCCCCGGGGGCAGTTCCATCTAGGCTGAACGCTGAGGAAATATAAGGTGGCATTAATTATTCATGTGCCCATTTTTTCTGCTTCTTTTCCCCAGGAAACTCCCAGCTGGCCTAGCCTTTGAAGATAAAGGGTGTGAAGGAGCAAATAAAAATACCAGGGGTTTTCAAAAAGTTGGTGGAAAATGCATATTATGAAAACACTATGCAAGGATTTCACTTCTTTTTTTTCTTAAAAAAAAAAAAGATTTTTGCTATAGGGTGTGTGCTCACTGGAGAGACAGAGATAGAAAGTGAGAAATCAGCCCCCAGTGGGGACAGCCACACCACAATCCCTTCTCCATTCTCCTGGGGATTTGGGGTATGCATGCACATGTAGCCAGTATGAATTTTCAGGGGCCGGGGGCTGGGACACGAACCACGGTCGACTACATGGGAGTCCAGCAATGTAACCATTATGCCATCTGCTGGTCCCGGGACTTCACTTTTTTATTTGCATCAAAATAGGTTCCTATTTTAATTCTATTTTCCACGAACTTTTCGAAGTCCCCCTTGCGTAAGCCACTTTGTTGTGTCCTGGTTGCACCAACAAAGGTTGTGAAATGGCTGGAAGATGAGGAGGTGGGGAGGCACGGGGAGACACAACGGAGGGCAGTGGGACTGGAGGCACCAGCTCTGCCTACCTGCTCATCCAAATACTCAAGGTTTCTTTGCAATTGAAGATCTAAAAGTTCATCCTACCCGGAGCCCGAGGCCGAGAGGCCAAACAGCAACACACATAACAGGAACACACAGGAGTAAACAGTGAAAAAGAAGCAAAGCAGTTAAGAGTCAGCTGGGCAAGGCAAGGAGAGGCTTCGCTCTTCGCCCTTTTGGAGTTCTGGGGAAGGCAGGGGACGAGGATGTGGGCAGGGCGGGCTGAGTCGCTCTCTACTGGACACCCCCAGCAGAGGAGGGACCCCCCTCCGAGCCCAACCCCATCTCTTTTAGGTCTACCTCGACCTCCCTGAGAAAGGTGAGCCCCACCAGAGCAATCCAATCAGCACTTCTCAGCACCTGTTTCTATATTTTCTGCAAAAATACATTGCTTCTGGAGGAGTCCATTTTCTACGGGTCAAGGCCATGAGTCTGGCGGCTGGCAGAGAGAGAACCGGGGCTGGAAGGAGCAGCCCCCACCCAGCCTGTCAGGCCCTCTCCATAGTGCCTCCTGAGCTACCATGGGGAGGGGTCAGCGCCAGGCCTTCAGGGACAAGGATTCTCCCTGTTGGTCCCAGTGGTTTGCCATAACCCACCTAAGTGGAGCATCTGCATTTAGTTCTCCAGGCGGAAGCAAAAATTCTCAGGAGAACAAATTCTAGAGAGAAGCACAGGTAGGAAGAGGAGCGGAGCGAAGGAGCACACGCAAGGGAAAGTCTCTCCTTCCTCGGCCACACCACTTGCTTCTGCCCGGAGGTAGCATTCTAGGCAAAGGGCAAACTTCAAGCAAATGTGCTTAGGGGACACAATTCAAGACGACCTTGTCTGATTTTCTGTCCCAGCCCATAACTTGAGGTCCCATCCAGGCCCCTTCTGCGTGCTGCGGAGACTTGTGCAGCAGTAGAGAGGATCGGGTATTTATGCTGTGCTCCCAGATCTTATCCCTGGTCCTCTGTCCCAGGTTACAGAGGAGGAGGGGTAGCCAGCCCAACTCTGTACTGAGGCTGGACTCCTGGCCGGGAGGGAGGAGGTATCCAGAGGCTGCTGAAAACTGAATGGGCCAGGCACTGGGCACACAGCCTCCCTGGCTGCTCAGTTCTGCTCCACCCCGGGCGGAGGCAGTGGGCAGAGGTTCTGAGGCAGGAGAGGGGGAGAGGACGTACCATCTTATCGTGGACCGTGGGGGACGGTGGGTAGTTGTAGGGGAACAGTCCTGCAGGGACTGGCCGCCTGTCTCCCAGGTAATCATACTGGAAGAGAAAGGGGATTGCAGAGGTGAGGGTCTGGCACGTGGAGTTCCCCATCCACTGAACTTCGACATTAGGGACGTTGTATCCTGTCCCAAAGCCGATTCCTAACTGGAAAACAATACCACCACCATCCACCACCACCCACTGCAACCAACTGTCCAGGTCCTCAGGATCTGCAAAGACGGAGCCCTTTCTGTGCTCTTATATGGACAGCAAACGTCCCAGAATGGCTCAGAAAGCACAGGAAGCAACGATCCTACTTGGGGCAAAGCAATCCCCCAAGGCTACTCCCTGGGGAATGGAATTGCAGGCCTGAGGCTCGCCAGGACAGCATGGCTGTCTGTCCCCCTGTTCCCAATGCCCCACATCTCTAACTCTTCACAGCAGATGGCCTTAGGCTCCGGGACCTAGGGGGACCTGGGGGGTGAGGAAGGAGGGGTGGGCCGGGCTCACCTTGGGGGAACTGATGGAGCGCCTCATCACATAGGCGGCAGGGTCAGCGTAGATGTCTTCACTGCGAGGCGGCAGCCGCTCAAAACGGGCACTGGGTGAGCGGACGGGGGAGTATATGCGGGCGCGGCTGTAGGAGCCCTGGCTGGGCGAACGTGGCACAGAGTGGGAACGGGGCTGCAGGGACAGGCGGCACAGGGAGCCGGCGGCGGCATCCAGCTCGTCATAATAGGCTGGCTGTCGGGAAGGGCTGGGGATCCACATGGTGCCATCCTGCCTCCCATAGCCTGCTGGCTCCTTCCACTCCCGCAGCTGGTAGGCGGGGCCGCCTCCATTCCGGAAGGAGGGGCGCTTGTCCTCCAGGGCCCAGGGCGGGCTGATCCGGTCGTAGGCAGGCATGGAGCAGATGCTGTCCGGCCGCACCCCTGGTGGGTAGTACTGGTAATCGTCGGGATACTGCGAGGAGTAGGGGCCATAATACTCAGGGACCCTGCGGGACACAGGGTAGAACCTAGAGGGACTGAGAGAGAGGACCTCGTTGGAAGACAAATGGGCACATCTCCACCAATGCCTGGGCTTGGCCCTGCCTCAGTCCTCCTGCTGAGAGCAGGCACTTGGAGAACATGGTGCCCAGGCTGGCCTCAGACACACACAGAGGGGCCCTTGCCTATGCAGGGGAGAGTTTACTCCAGAAGGGAAGGAAATCAGGCTAGAAAATGCCCCATTCGGAGTTTGCACCTTTGTCTCTTTAAAATAAAATAACCCCAGGAGGAAATTTTAAGTCTTATTAGACATCTCCGTCTCCATGTAAGCTAACTTATGAGCTCCTAAGTCTGCAAGGCACCTGAAGGAGGGCAATGGAGGAGGGCAAGGGCGACTTCCTGATGAGATGGCCTTGCCTAGGGAAGAGCCAGCAGGTTCCAGGTCCACACCCCAGAGGGCCAGAGGCAGCGACAGACCACCAGCAGAGAGCTGCAGCTCTCAGGCCCCTTCCAGGCCTGCCGCCCTCGGAGGCATTACCTGCAGTGCCTGGGGCTGTGGGCAGCTGTGAGAGCAGCAGAACCACTCACCTCATGAATGTTATCGTCAGGCCCAAAATGTCTCCCAAGTACTTGAAAATTAGTCATTGGCTAAAGGACTACCTTGGTCCTAGAGGGCAGGATTAGGGTCAGTGAGCTGCTCTGTCTGTCTGTTTTTAATGTCATATAACTGCTGGCTTTCAGACAATTAGAGCTGGTTAAAAAGGGAGCGCAGTTAAAAAAAGGGGGGGGAGGACCAGCAGTTGGCGTAATGGCTATGTCGCTGGACTCCCACGTAGTTGACCACGGTTTAAGTCTTGGACCCGGTGGCTTAAACTCACTTCAGGCGCGTGTGTGTGCCTAAGATCCCAAGAGGAGAATGAAGGAGAAAGGATTGCAGCATGGCCATCCCCTCTGGGGAGTGATTTCTTGCTTTCTATCTCTCTGTCTCTCTCTGTCTCTCTGGCAAGTGCACATGACCTGTAGCAAAACCTCTCCAAAAAAAAAAAAAAAAAGGGAGGGTGGGGGC
>NW_006160147.1:2517972-2518245 GCF_000334495.1 Tupaia belangeri chinensis
CCCCCCCAAAAAAAAAAAAAAAAAAAGGGAGCGTGGTGGTCTGGCTGCTGGTAGGAACCTTGGGGGTAGAGGATGCCGAGGAGGGTCTGCAGCAGGGATAGAAGTCTGATGGAGCATCAAGGCCCTCTCTCTAAGCTGCCTCCTGGGCTACCTAATGTCCTGGGAGAGGTACCAGGCGCTGCGTCCCACCTTCTGATGGAAGTGGACAGAACGCCTGGATCGGGGACAGTACCACACTAAAGATGGAGGTAGGGAAGGGAGCAGGGGAAGAGC
>NW_006160147.1:2518265-2524975 GCF_000334495.1 Tupaia belangeri chinensis
AGCAAGCTCTCTGAGGGATGGGTCTGCAGGCCCTGGCTCCGCTGTGGCAGCATGGCTGATCTGCTGACACAGCCCAGGGAACCCAGATGCCCTGTGCATCTTCAGCAGAACCATGGGATTTTTTTGGCTCCCAGCCCAGTCTGGCTTCTGGATCCCACCCCAGTCGGGCTTCTGGAGGTGGTTGTCTCATGGCTACTTCCATGCCCTAGCCATAAGCTGCCCACGCCCATGTCACACCAGGCTCACCTCCGGAGGTCTTCTGGTGGCGGCACCCCCCGGCGCAGGTTCACCCACTGCTGGAGCTGGTTCATGGAGCTCTTGCGCTGGGCGATCTTGTCAGGGTTGGAGCGTGGGGGGAAGCTCCGCCGGTGATCCCCGCTCTCCCCATCCTGAGGTGGGCCAACCGTGCCCCCTGTGTGCCGGCTCGGGGAGCTGTACTGCCAACCATTGGGTTGGGCGGGCTGCTCCCCTCCCCCTGGGACCCTCGGGCCCTCAGGGTAAGGGCTGCCTGGCTCTGAGGCTGGCTCCTGTCCAGCTGGGATGCCGTTGGCTTTCACCAGGGGCTCCTTCTTGGTGTCCGGCCTCTCGGGCCTTCTCTCTGCCTTCTCACAGCCCCGGCCATCACCTTCCCCGCGCGTTTTGGTCTCTGGTTCAAGCTTGGGGAGGCTGTTGTGGGGTGGCTGGTGGTGCTGCTTGCTGGGTGGGATGTTCTCTGAGTCTGGCTTCTCATGGCTGTAGGGTGTCAAGGGAGATGTCAGTATTTCCAGCCCAGCACGGCGTTGGGCGGGGGGTGGTAGGAAGGAAAAGGGGAGTGGAGAAGGCACGGGCAGAACCAGGGCTTGGTGAATCCCAGCTCTATCTCCCTCATCTCTCCTTGCTCCAGCTGGGCGTCATCTTACACTGTACTTCCGTCCTGCCTGGGCGGGCTGGGTCTTCTTCACAGGTGACCCTCCACTCCCTTCTGCCCATTTTTCCAGCTATGACCACAACTAACCTCCCTGAGTCTCGGTCTCCTCAGTAGTCCGCCCTGAGCCAGCGCCAAACATGGCACTGTACTGAGGTTTCACACCAGTGTCTGTCCTGTGCATCCTAGATACGAAAGCTTGCCACAGGTCAGCTCTCTGGCCTAGAGAAAGTTACTTAACTTTCCCGAGTGTTGGGCTCCCCATTGGCGGAATGGGAATAATGATACTTCCTGTTACGGGCCTGCTATGAGCTAAACCAAGGGGGAACCAGAGGCAGCAGCTCTTGCCTCCCAATTCTTAGGAACATTTGTGATTGGATGAATGCATGAACTTCTGGAAAAATGCCATTTGATTGGGCCAAAGATGTACACTTGTGACAACTTCTCCCTATAGCTTCCCATACGCGACATACTCAAGCACCCTGATTGAGATGTGGCTGGGTGGACCCAGCAGGTGGCGTGGTGGTTAATGTGCTGGACTCCCACATGGCTGGCCATGGTTCAAGTCCCAGACCTGGTTGCTTGCTTTCGCACTTCCCCCCTCTCTGTCTCTGCTGACCACACATGCCCTGTTGCGAATTTAAAAAAATAATAATGATAAGTAAAATTAAATAAATAATTTAAAAAAAAAAAAAGAAAGAGAGAAAGGTTGTTGGGTAAACATTTCTAAGAGACATGAGTAGATCTGGAGTCTGTATTGAAAACCTTCTTCTTCTGGATCCCTGACAGCGGCTAACTCAAGGCTCCATACCCAGTTAAGGAGAGACAGGCGCTGAGGCCCTGGAGGGTGGGTGATGGGAAGAGGGGGCCACTGTGTGCAGCATGTTCACTGCATGCCGAGCGTTTCAGGACACTGTTTAGTCCTCACAACCCTCCTGGGAGGTTGGGTTATAATTGCTGGTTTTGAGAAGAGGAAACTCAGGTCTGGAGAGGTTAAGTCACTTAGACTGAGGTCGCACCATGGCAAGCAGCCAAGCTGTGATGCAAACCCGAGGCCACCTTCCTCCAAATGCTGTGTGTGTAACACACCAAGGTGAGAAAAACAAGCACGTGACCCTGACCTTTGGATCCTGGCCAAACCCCAGTGGAGCCCAGCTTTTCTCTTGGCTTCCGCCAGCTTGGAGAGAAGGGGAGACGATCAGAGGAAGAGATGTCAGGCTCTGAAATCGCTTTGGAGGGCTTCCTGCTTGCCCACCCAGAGCCAGCCATACGCTCTGCAGAGGTTCAAGCTGGCACACAGGATCAGTGACACAGAACTGGGAACATCTCAATCGGGGGGACCCAGCAGGTGGCGTGGTGGTTAATGTGCTGGACTCCCACATGGCTGGCCATGGTTCAAGTCCCAGACCTGGTTGCTTGCTTTCGCACTTCCCCCCTCTCTGTCTCTGCTGACCACACATGCCCTGTTGCGAATTTAAAAAAATAATAATGATAAGTAAAATTAAATAAATAATTTAAAAAAAAGAAAGAGAGAAAGGTTGTTGGGTAAACATTTCTAAGAGACATGAGTAGATCTGGAGTCTGTATTGAAAACCTTCTTCTTCTGGATCCCTGACAGCGGCTAACTCAAGGCTCCATACCCAGTTAAGGAGAGACAGGCGCTGAGGCCCTGGAGGGTGGGTGATGGGAAGAGGGGGCCACTGTGTGCAGCATGTTCACTGCATGCCGAGCGTTTCAGGACACTGTTTAGTCCTCACAACCCTCCTGGGAGGTTGGGTTATAATTGCTGGTTTTGAGAAGAGGAAACTCAGGTCTGGAGAGGTTAAGTCACTTAGACTGAGGTCGCACCATGGCAAGCAGCCAAGCTGTGATGCAAACCCGAGGCCACCTTCCTCCAAATGCTGTGTGTGTAACACACCAAGGTGAGAAAAACAAGCACGTGACCCTGACCTTTGGATCCTGGCCAAACCCCAGTGGAGCCCAGCTTTTCTCTTGGCTTCCGCCAGCTTGGAGAGAAGGGGAGACGATCAGAGGAAGAGATGTCAGGCTCTGAAATCGCTTTGGAGGGCTTCCTGCTTGCCCACCCAGAGCCAGCCATACGCTCTGCAGAGGTTCAAGCTGGCACACAGGATCAGTGACACAGAACTGGGAACATCTCAATCGCCCTCCTCTCCAACCCCAGGCCCAGAACCCTGGAGCTCACCTGTGACGCACAGCTTGGGGCACTGACTTCTGGGCTGGAGGAATCTGGACTCGGGCAGCTTCTCCCATGGCCTGGATCCAGGCCTCCTGCTCCTCGGGGCTCTCGGCACTGAAGAAGTAGGTGCGGACCCCTGCGTGCTCAGCCTGTGGGGACAGGCAGTGTGTGGAACTGGCCCCGGCCTCGTCCACCCAGCACACAGTCACCTGTAGGGAGAAGAAGTCACACCCACAGGATGGTGGTCAGTCGACGTCCCCTGGACCTGTGGCTCTTTCCCCCGTGGAGCTCAGGAGCCAGCTGAGGACGTGACCCGTGGCCATCCCAAGTGCTCCAGTAGCATCCAGATATCTGCTGGGGATAGCTCTCTGGCCACCACCTGGCAGCCCAATAGCCCAGGAAGCCTACCTGCCCCACCTGGGGTGATTATAAGCAGGAGGGACAATTACAGCACCCACTCTCCCATCCAATTCCATGTTCGGTTTGAAAGGCAATTACCCGACGTCTGGGGGAGAGGACCCCCAAGTACATGCCAGTTCCACAACACTGTCTTCCTTGTGGAGAGACAGCCAAGCCTCTATCCACGGGCGTGCAAGAGCATGCACTGGCATACGGACGGAGCACACTACCTAGTTGGCGGCTGCGAGCAGGCACAGCGGGCGGGAACCCAGAAGAGAGCTCCTGTCCAGAGGAGGGGTCCTCACACGGTCAGAAGGGGGAGAAGCAGAGAACAGGTCAACCAAACACCAGAGGGAGAGACAGAGACCACATGGCAAGAAATGGTGGGAGCACGGTGGGGTTCAGGGAGTGGTGTCACTACTGGGAACCACGGCACCCTGCAGCGCCCAGTTCAGACTTCCACAGGGTGGGGTAAGGGGTGGGGAGCCTGCACCAGAGGGAGTGGGTGGGGAGTAAACCCAGGGAGCCCAGCACTAAACCTAGCTCTGCCCCGGGCCGGCTCTGCCCCTGCAGACCCATTGCTTCTATTTCATGGTGAGGCTCTGCCTGGTGAAACTCGAGGCTCTTGGGTCACAGACCTGGGACTAGATCCTTTGAGAACTCAGCATTCTTCCCAGGGAAGACCCTGAACTTCCCAGAAAAAGCGGGCAGCCTGGTTTATCCCGCTGAACAGGAGAGATCCGAAAGTGATTAAGAGTCCCAGACATGAACCTTACCCCAGCCTCTAACCCTTGGGCACTACATCCCGGGCCTCCGTGGATTAGGAGAAGATGAGGCCAGGTGGGGCTCTCGGGGCTCTCCTAAGCAGCAATGTCAAACCCAGAGCCCCTGTGCTTTCCAGCCCGACTGTCACAGGCCCCTTGGCTGCAGCTGGCCCCACCTCCCGCTGTCCCCAGCCTGATCTTTCGACAGGAGCCAGCAGAGGGCCCAGCATGAGGCGAGCTGGGGATAGGAGGCCAGGGGAGGTCTGAGAAAAAGCCAGTGAGGCTAGGGAGGCAGCTGGGCTTAAAACTGCACAGGGGAGAGGCCACGGCCTGAGCAAGCCCTCTGGGTGGAGAACGAAGGGTCACTGGAAAGGACAGTAACAGGCAGGACTGGGGGAGGGGGTGCCCTGTGGTGTGGGGTGGGGGCTGTAAGTGCATTCACAGATTCGGTGCACACCCAGGGTGCACCTGCACATGCGGAGCTGCTGGGGCAGTCACAGGAAGGCGAGAACATGCTCTTGCACTTGAAGAGCTCACGGGTTGGGCTGGGGGACAGAACACGTCAAGGGAAACAAGGACGGTGACGGTGCAGGACAAGTGCTTGCAGAAGCCTGGGGCAGAGGGCTTGGGGCAGAGGGCCTGGGAAAAGACAGTGCTGTTGATGGGAGCAGGAGTGGACGCTGGTCTGGAACTGTGAAAGGGGCCAGAGAATGAGGGGGCATCCAGGCCGGGCCCACCTCATCCCCCTACCAGGCTGGGAAGAAGGTGAGGTCATTGGTAGCCAGGTCAGGATGTTTCTGGCTCCTCCTCATTAGCCTGCCAAGAGCTTCCCTTAATGGCCACAGCAGGACAAGCCCACTCACCCCAACTCCACTGACCACAGTCCCTGGGGAAGAGCCCCTGAACAGCCAGTCAGAGCCCTTCGTGGGCCACTGAGCATGGTCCATGGAGCCCTGTTGTAAAGAGGCAGCACACTCCTTGCGGGGAGGGGCTGGGGGCACAGAAGGGACTCTGAGTGTGTCAGTCACTCCAGGACGTTGATCTACTGGCGGCTGCTGGCAGAGCTCCGAGCTCGTGTGTCTATCTCTGCACAGGTCTGGCAGGGAGGGTGAGACAGGCTGCTCGATCGCGTGTGGGTGTGTGCGTGCGTCTGTGTATAGCAGGACTGTTTGTTGTTGGTTAAACAAGCCTGTTCCTATTTCCCCAGCTAGAACCTGGCTCCCTGGAGTCAGAGTTTTATTAATTGTTCATTCTGTTCACACCTCTGGCATAAAAGACCCTGGGAGGCTAGAAGCTAATTATGTGCAAATAAGTCCCTCCTTGTTCCCTGTAGCAGGGCCTGGTATGCTGCCTCCCTTTTTCCTGTGGCCAGGTGACCAGAGTCAGAAGCACAGAAACGGGAAGAGTCTCTGAGGCCCTAGGAACTCAGGCCCTGGCCCAGGGTGACCTGCTGGTGCTACCTAAACTTTGACTTTTCAGGAGTTTGAACAGCAGTGTGCAACTGGGGGAGAGATGGGGTTTTATATTAAGAAAATACTTAATTGTTATTATCATTTTATACTTGGAAAATGCAAAGGAACTTAAGGTTTTTGCATCAGAAAATATAAGAAGGGCATGAGGTTTTTACAGTTTTTAATGGGTCATGCATTTTTAATTGTGGAAAAACACTGGCCCAGGATGAGCCAGCTGCAGGCGTGTCTGCACCGGGTGGATTCCCAGGGGACCAGAGGGAGTGACACTGAGTAGGCAGGTGAGTCCCATTTTCCTGGGCACTTGTTCTCTCAAACTGTTGTCTGCATGACATTTGTGGCTCGTACCGGAATGAAACTCAATTTCTAATTTTCTCTAAAAATTGAAATGTAAGTTTGACTTGTGGGGAAGGGTCTGGTTCCCTGGGACCAAGGAGGAGAGGAAGCCCCTCCAGCAAAGATTTCGGAAACCCACCAGTCACTCTCTCAAAGGATGATCGTGAGCTCCGTCCATAACTATTTCAGCCCCTACAAAAACGGCAACAGCCCTGCAGCACATCTGTGCTGACCCACCCTGGGAGAAGTATCTACTCCATCCCCAGGAGTGGGTCCCAGCACAGCCTCGCCTCGGCCTCTCAGTAGCCTCTGCTGAGCCCAGAGCCACACTGCCTGCTGCCCCCTCTGTCACCACCACCTGGAGCTCCTCAGGGAGCGAGTTCTGACCCTCCCAGCCCCATTACCACACGCTCTGAGCACCCGCTGCCTCCCCCACCAGCCCAGGAGAGGAGGGCCAGCTGACCTTAAATGTGTGTTTCCGGCTGATGTTGTCGGACGGCTGCACCGCGGCGACCCGGAAGCTCAGGAGGGGTATGCTGCCCAGGATGCTCTCCTCCTTATCATCTGTCAGGGAAGCAGTGGCACAGAGGGCCCATGCACGGGACGGGGGGGGGGGGGGTAAATCAGTAGCAGGTGCGAGG
>NW_006160147.1:2525291-2539820 GCF_000334495.1 Tupaia belangeri chinensis
CGGGTGGGGGGGGGGGGGGGGGAGTAAATCAGTATCAGTGACCAGGGGCTGCCTGTCTACGTCGGGCACTCAGGCCATGGTGTGAGCCTTCCTGGAGCTGAGGGTGTGGTGGCCCTGCAGACACTCCCAGATGCTGGGGCTGTAGTGGTGAACAAAGGGGTGGTGCCTACCCTCGGCAGCTCACGTGCTAGTGCACAAGTGAGTTAGTAACAGCTCACACGGTTGGCATGTTCGCTATGTGTCAGACACTGCTTGCAGGCAAACGCCGTCCTGAGTTTAACCTTCCCATCAGAAGAGGTCTGATCAGTACCCGCGTTTCACAGGGAGGGAAGTTGAGGCACAGAGAAATAACGTGTCCGAGGCCACTTAAGTAGTAGAATTGGTCTTTGAACCCAAGTACTCTGACTCCAAAGCTAGCATTCTTCATATCTATATCTATATCTGTCTGTCTATTTATCTATCTATTTTCTTTCTATATGAGACACAAATATATGAGGAGGGGGTTTGGGAGAACAGGCACCCCTACAGGGCCTTCATGCCACAATCCGCCCCTAGTCTCACCCAGTCCAGTGTGCTCAGGGAGGTTGCAGGATGTGAACCCAGCACCTTTCCTGGGTGGGTCCAATTGCATTCCCGCTACACTACCCTCTGGCCCACAAAGCTAGCATCCTTGATCACTACCCTATCCATCCTGCCTCACTACATGAGAGACTTCCAACAGTGACCCACGTAACAGGGTGATAGGACGGAGCGTGGGAGAGTGAGCTCTCCTGTTGTTTGTACTCTGGCTCCTCCAGGTAAGTTTTTCTAAGGTTTTTCTAGGCCCCCTCCTGCTGCAGATCCCCTTGAAGGTCCTGGAGTGTCCATAGGAAAACGTGCCTCTGTGTGGAGCCTCCCCGGCCCTCTCCTCCCTAGGGTCAAGCTACCAACTGGGCTGTCCCATAATTCATCAGGCTTCAGAGGAGCCCGAGAGATGAGCAAATCCCCCAGCTCTCTGCAGAAGGCCATAATGGTGGGGATGCTCTGTGGAACAGGGAGGGGGCTGGGATGAGATCATAGCAAGACCCTCCCCACTTCCTGGGATTGCTATTTATTCCCTGGGCTGGGGGCTGAAAACCACAGTCAGGCTTCAGAAGAAATCTCTGTAGGATTATAAAGTCCCCAAGCTCTGCTTCTCTGCACTCTCATGTCCACAAGATGCTTGAGCCATCTGCCCCGTGGTTCAGCTTCTCTGTCCAGACCTCAGCCTGGTGCCAAGGAAGGGGTGAGTCACAGGAGCAGGAGGGCCTGGGGCTGGAGCCCAGGACTGTCATCCTCCAGAGAGGAGGTCCTGGCCTGGCAGATCCAGGCCAGTGTTTAGGGGGCACGCTGAGACCATCTCCTGATGGGCAATGACCTCGTTTTGGCCCTAAATCCTGAGGACTCAGCACTGGCCCTGGCCTCAGCAGATTCTTTTCTCTGAACCTTGGGCTTTCCTCTGCGACCAGGCCCTGTGGTACTCAGCCCCTTCCTGATCTCTCCTCGGGCCCAGGGACAGCAGTACTTGGGGGGTGGGGGGGTCACCGGGTACAGCCTTTATTTGCCAGAGTTAATGATTCACTGGGTTGCTCCCAGGAGGCCAGAGGAAATCAGGACTCTGCCATTTCTGGGCAAGGAAGCAAAGGAAACATCCTCTCCTGCTTTGAAATCATTTCCCCCTCCCTCCCCTTTACCCCCCATGTCTGTTTCCTCCCACAGCATCAGTGACGCCACCATTTCTGTCATCAACCCTTGCCGTGCCCTGGTGCCCGCCTTGACACAATGCTGCTGTATAGATTTTAAAAATAACTTCCTAGAAGCGCTTGTGCCAAAAGTTATCAGATCTCTGTCCTCCTTTTTTTTTGTTTTGCTTTTCTGAGAGGGTAGGGAGTGAGCGCTGGCGGCAGAGGGCAGAGGCTAGGTTCGACGTGATTGAACCCCTTCCATGGGCTGCACTGTTTTGGGTGTGTGAACACAGCCACCAATGAGACTGACAAACCCCTGCCTTCATGGGCCAGACCGGACAATCCAGGGACGGGGAAGGTCAACACACAAGTCCCAATTAGTAGACGACCTACTAGCAGTAACTGCTGTCTCCTCTCCTTCCTCCGCTTCCTCTCAGCCCTCCGGAACGTCACCATCTATGTGATGGCCTCGTGCACCCACTGTCACCAGCTGGCACCTTGGGCTCTGCTGGAAACCTAGCAGGGACTCAGTCCAGACTGCTGGATGAGTAAGCAAGTGAACGTGTACACGAGTGAGTGAGCTTTGCTCTTATCTCTGTGCCACACCCTACTGCTGCTGGGGGCTACCCTGGGCGATCTGTCCTGCCGCTGCCTATGCGGAGATGGTAGAACAGGAGGAGTGGGGGCCCTAGGTTCCTTCTGCCCCTGCCAGCCCGAGGGTCAAGCTCACCTTTATAGTAGAAGAGGCAGCGGTCCACCAGGACAAACCAGCGCTTGTTCCACTGCTTGACCCCGGAGCTGGCCTGCAGGACAGTGGAGAGACAGATAAGAGTGACATTCCACAGGGCATGGAGGAGGGGGGGATGCGGGGCAGAATGCGGCACTAATTTTAAGGATACCCAGGCTCTAGCTGCAGTTCTGCTGCTAACACGTGGCAGCGACCCCCTTGGGACCTCAGCTGCCGGAAACTGACATTAGATTATTGCCTGTGACCTTCCCGCTCTGCCATTCTGGGTCTCAGTCCCTCCCTGGGGATGACATAAAGGGCAAGGGATGAGCCAGAATGAGCGTGTGGAAGGGCAGGCAGGGACAGTGGCGAGGTCAGTCTGGGGAGAGCTGGTGGCCCCCCAGACTTGAAGGGGAGTCCAGCTGGATCACAAATTTGTCACTAATTCTTCTGTGCGACCTTGAATAGATACTCAACTTCTCGAAGGGTTTATAAAATTGAGAGGCAGTCACAGAGACCATGGGGGAGGACATACCCGAAGACTACATGGCTTGTCACAAGTGCAAAGGGGTCCAATGCGACGAGGAGACATTGGGGCCACGTGAGCAGGATGCAGGGCGACCTTACCTGTTTGAAGAGCCAGCCCGCCTTGGTGACGGGTGCGTTGGGGTTCCTCTTCATGGAGTGTGAGCGCTTGCCAAAGGCGATGGCCTTGCGGGACGTTCGGGTCGCCTAGGGAGCACAGAGAAGCTGACCTAATGTCCCCCCTGGCCTTCCTCTGCTGTCTGCGGGGCAGCCATCCCTGCTAGGAGCTGTATCTCTCCAGGGTCACCCCTGGGGTGCCCTCACGCTATGAGGCACAGGTGTGGATCTTGGATCTGTTATTAACTCAAGGATGTAGCCTTTCAATTCTTTGGCTCTCTCATCTCTAAAGTGGGGCTCAAAAATAATTAAGGCTGTGTCACAGCCTTAATTATTTTTCTTGAAAAGAAAATATTTCTCGAGGCTGGCAGGTGGCATGGTGGTTAAGGCGCTAGACTCTCACATGGCTGACCATGGTTCAAGTCCCGGACCTGGTGGTTTGCTTTCTCATTTTCTCTCTCTAGTCAAATTAAAAACATAATAACTTGAGTGTATTAAGCATTCTAAGAGCAGAGATAGCTTTCTAAAATGTGTGAAGGAAAAAGAAGGAAGGAAGCCAAAGAGAAAGGTACCTGGGTCCACCTGGAGCACCAGCCTGCTCCCCGCAGAGAAGCACACTTTGTGAGAACCAATGGAAAGGAGCCTGAGCTACTGGAACCTATTCCCTATGAATTCATGGCATGATGGGTGTTAAAAATAAACTAATCTGTGGTCTATAAAAAAACAAAACAATAATAATAAAAACAAAAAAACATAATAATAAATAAAATAAATAATTATTAAAAAAAAAAGAAAAGTAAAGTATTTCTCATTTCCCTTCAGGCCCATCGCTTCCCTCTTCTTGCTGTCCACATCTTTCATAACACTTCCTGACATCCCCTCAACCGTGAGCTAATTCCCCACATCGCTGTCCTCTCGGAGGCTTTTTCATTGTCTCCTGCCCTTCAGGTATCCTTCCAGGTCCTCACTGCCATGACTGGACGTGTCGCCTTCCAGCTTCCGGCATCAATCTTTCCTGACGCACTGCAGCCTGACCTCCCGCCTTTACCCTCTGCCCACTCTCAGCTCCTCGGGCCTTACTTCGGGATCTAAGGATTTGGGATCAGCCCTCTCCTTCCTCACGTCTCATCACTGTAGAAATGTTGTTGCTCTTTTATTTATTTATTTGCTTGTTTGTTTGTTTTTCCTATAGGGCGCATGTGCTCATTGGAAAGACAGAAAGGCACAAAGAAAGAAAGCAAGAAATCACCCCCCAGGGGGAGGTCCTGCCACAATCCCTTCTCTTCCACTCTCCTCTCAGGATTTTGGGCATACGCACACATGCATCCGGCATGAGTTTCAAGCCACCAGGTCCAGCGCTCAAATCACAATTGACCACGTGGGGATTTAGTGCTTCAGCCACTATGCCACCCGCTGGCTCTTGAGGACGACCCTCCAGTGCTAGCTTTATACCTTGGGATGCCCTCAGCTTCGAGGCCCTCCACCACCACTCTGGCTCCATTCCCGGGGCCACCCAGATCTTGGACCTTAGCAGCACCCCAAACCCCTTCAGCATGAGCATCCTCAGTGCTAGCATTCCCATTTTCTAATCACAACACTCCACCCTGTGGGCCTTCTTGCTCCGTTGCTCAACGACACCCACTTTTCTACACTGAGATCCCCAAATGCTTCAATCCTGGATGCTCTCGCCTCCCAAACACCACCGTTGTCATCTGTCCTCATCCCTTTTTGCTACTCATTCTCCATGATGAATTAAGGTTGTTTCCCTGAAACACACACAGTATTATCCTGTCACTTTCTTGCTTAACATTTCTTACTGGCCGCCATCACTCAGGGTGAGTTCGGTTTCTCGGCACGGCACGGCACGGCACGGCACACAAGAAAGGGTCTGTCAGACCTGGTGCTATGCCCTTCACCCCTTTACCGGACAGGGTCTGTCAGATCCGGCGCCATGCCCCTCCACCCCTTTACCTTCACACTGCCAAGCTGGAGGATCTCCTACAAGGTTCTGGCCCAAGCCCTCTCCCCTTCCCATTCTCCACTCTCTTCCTGAGTCCCCTGCTCTCTGGAGCCTGCAGAAATAGACAAGCTGACTAGGATTTCCCAGGATTCCCCAAGATCCCAGTAAACAGGCCCTGCAGACACTCCTGCATGACAGCTCGTCCTGAGAGTTGGACTCACCCGGATGCTGGGCCGCTCTGGAGGGACCTCGGACACCATGCTGTGGTTGGGTATGTCACTGTTGGTGGTAGCCGGGCGTTTCCCACCTGTTTTATTGGACATGTCCAAGGCTGATCTGATTTCAAGTTGATGGAAAGGAAGAGACTAGTCAGGGCCAAGAAAGAGCAGAAACTGTCCCTGTCCCCACCCTGTCACCCTCTGTTCCAGCACTGGCACAAAGCCAGGTCTCCTAAATACCATCAAGAGGTCCTCTTGGCTCTTCCTTCAGCCCTTCTGAGACAATAGGCCAGCAATCCTGGACATTCTCCTCTTTCTTTCCTCTGCATTCAAAAATCCTAGACCCTCCAGAACGCTTTTCCCTTCTAATTTCAAGTGAGAGCTGATTACTTATCCTCCCCCACACCTCCGCCTTTCATTTGGTGAGCCAGGGTTCACAGTGGATGGATTAGCATTCAGCATTCAGAAGTCTGTCAGATTCCCTGGGTGCTGCCCTCACAGGTCCCTAGTGGCATGCCAACCACACACAGGGCTGTCTTCATCCTCTAGCTCACCCTGCAGGTATAACCTGACCACTGCTAGATCCCGGGAAAAGCGGATGAGGGTCTCAAGGCAGCCCGGCCTCAGAAATGTCTGGTGCTCAGAGTGAGGTGGGTGACCCCAAAGCCCTTCTCCTCTCCTTTCCTCCCTACTAAGCGTGGTGGCAAGGTGACAGTGGACAGTGGTGGGAAACCCATGAGTAAGTAAAGGCAAACCTACGTTTTCAAGTCGAATTTCTTGTTTTCCTCTGGGACCTGGCCGGTCACTGGGTGTAGAAATGTATTCCGTCTTTCATTGTGGCTGCGGAGAAAGCAAGAGTGCGGAGTTGTAGTAAAGATGACAAAGTCAGCGACAGAACCAAGGGGAGGACTCTGGGCAGTGACAGGAATGGGTGATATGAACACGGGACCAGTGGGAGGCAAGATGGAGGGAGGGCTGCTGGGAAGAAGCTGCATTTGGGAAAGGGTTGGGGGTGAGGGGTGGGAGAGGAAGAACCGAAGCCTGGTTCCCTTCACTGGGCAGTGTTAACTACTTACTAGAGATCCCTGAGGCTAGAAACACGCCACACTTAGCTCTCAGTGGTCATCCTAGCTGTGGGCTGGCAGGTCAAGGGTAGGGGGGACTCTCCCGGGGAGACAGCCTGCCAGCACTCCTCATGGAGACGCTCCCTCGTTATTTGCTGAAATAACTCTCTCGTGACCTTGGACTCCTCCTTCTCCTGCCTCTTTTTCTTAAAAGGAAATGGGAGGCTCAGAAACTCCATTCTCGAGCTTGGACTGGGGCCACTCACACCCTGAGCCCAGGGTCTGTGTCTAAGAGCTGCTCCATGTCTAAGGGCTGCGCCGTGTCGCTGACACCTTGGGAGTGTTGGTACCAAGGTCAGCGCTGGCTTCCCAGTCCTCTCTCGTTAGGGATCTGTGGCCATTAGGGATCTGTGGCCAGGGCAGGACAGGGGGACGTGAGGACAGCCTGCCAGGAGGCCGAGGGGAGCAGGAACCGGGGCGGGGGGGGGGCACAGGCAGAGCAGAGGGGACCTGTGGTGGAGGTCTCTTTGGGAAGTCCGGCTGTGGACTCTCGGGGACAATGGGAGAATGGCAGCAGATGAGCCTGGAGGGGGCCTGGGGCAGTGGGACTGAGCCTTAGACAGCAGCCACCCGAGAGGGCTCCGTAGGTGGGGACCAGTCGGCTAGGACGGGGCAGAGCTGCGAACACCCGGCTGGTGAGGGCTGCCTGAGTTCAAGGTCCCCTTCAGTACCCGCCCTGGGAAACCCTGTGAGAACCCAGAGGAGGCTCCTCTCCTGAGTCGCAGGCACAGGGATGGCAACTGCCGAGGCTGGGCCCCTTAAGCACACCCCCAGCCTGCAGGGAGCATGGGGCCGGTGCCCTGCTTGGCCAGCTGGTCAGTGCCAGAGGAAAGGGCGTGGTCCTTCAACCTTTTGAGGACCCCCTTTCAATAGCCCACACACATCCCAGCCCTTGGGCTGTCTGCTGAAACTAAAGATAATATCAAAGAGAGTTTTTTTCAGCTTCCAAACCAGTTCTGTTTAGATCTAATCCAGAGACAGGCAGGAGACAGAGCCGACAGGCAGTGGCCGCAGGGTCAGTGCCAGAGGAAAGGGCGTGGTCCTTCAACCTTTTGAGGACCCCCTTTCAATAGCCCACACACATCCCAGCCCTTGGGCTGTCTGCTGAAACTAAAGATAATATCAAAGAGAGTTTTTTTCAGCTTCCAAACCAGTTCTGTTTAGATCTAATCCAGAGACAGGCAGGAGACAGAGCCGACAGGCAGTGGCCGCAGCCTGGGCTTTCTAGCCAGGACCGAAAACCTGGCCAGTGGCCACCAGGCCTGAACTCTCGTTCCAGACCCGTCTGCCACTCCCCAGACTTTACTGCCACCTCCCTCCCAGGTCCAGCAAGGCTGCTCCCCTCCACTGAATGCCAGGGAATCTTAGTCAGATGGCGTAGCTGTTTCCAGTAACCCTTGTCCTTGGCCCTGCCCCTTCAAGGCTGGGGAGCAGACAGTCTGTGACAACTAAGGTCCTTGAGGTGCCGAGTTCTCTGCTTTTTCCCTGCGGTGCAGGGCACCTGCCCCTCCTCCCCCATCCTGCTCCCGTTCCTTCTGCTCGGCACGGAACCTCCCCTGCAGGCACTGGTACACGTGCGCGCGCACACACACACAGGAGCACGCGCACAGTCGCTGTCAGCGGCCACAAGTCTTTCAGGGCATGGCAAAGCTCTCCTGCCCCAGGCTCTCCTACCCAGCAACCCCTACCCATGACGCGCTCCCTCCATCCCGGCGCTACCAATTTCAAAACAGCCTCCCCTCCAGGAGCACTGCAATGCAGCAGCGCTGACCCAGCTGCGGTTGCTCCACCAGGTCATCTCGAGCAGACCCCTCGCTCCAGAGCCCCTAGATCCAACCACGACGAGCTGCCCGCTCAGCCGGCTCCAGCTCACTCGGCTCACCGTGGGACCATGGAAGAAATCCCTACCTGACGCGTCGATCAGCCCGAAACTTCAACATCTTTTTGGCAGCTCTGCCCCCAGTTCGGCAGCCTCACAGGACCCGCTAGCCTCCCTGCTCCTACCATCCCTCTGCGAAGTAAGTCCTGTGATCCAACTCATAAGGCTGTGGCCAAGACGCAGGGTGACCGGGGCAGACTGCCGGGTTCCCCTCCTCTTGGTTCAGGCACTGGAGCAGAGGGCAGGGGCTCTCCCTGGGTGGTGGTAGGGGTCACCCAGGGCCCAAGTGGGCCTGCGGCGTCCTAGTATTCAGCCAGATTGCTACCGGTCAGAGTGCTGGAGGCAGAAGAAACCAGGAAGGGATGCTATCCTTCCAGTCCAGCTCCCCAAGGAGAAAATGCTGAAATGGAAAGACGGGCGAACACGGAGCAGGTGTAGCACTTCCAGGTAGTCCGACCTCTTTAAGCTAAGGACACAGAGTAGCTGGGCGGGCGGAGGAGTCTGGGGCTGCGTTCCCATCTGCACGGCAGAAACTCATGCCAGCCCAACCTGCAGGGAGACGGTCGTCCTGCCTCTCCAACTCCCAACCTGGAACACAGGCTCTGAGCTGAAAAGCAACCTGCTTCTCAGATCCCCTTCAGATCCTGCGGGCATAAGGGTTAAACGAAGCTACAGACTCATTCGCTGTTATTGCTGCCGCTGCTGAGAAGCAGAGATGGATGAAGTCTCCTCTCTCCTCTCTGCCTCCCCAGCCTTCTTCGGTCTGGACGGGAGCATAATGAATTTGGTGTCTCTGCACCCATCCCCCGCCCCCGCCCCCGCCCTGCTCCCCTCAGGTGCAGCCCCAGAGTGCTTGCCCTCTGCTCATGGTGGTCCAGCGGCTGAGGGGCAGTCCAGCAGAGGGGCGTGGATGCTGTGCACCCTGAACTGGCAACAACGGTCAGGCTTCTCTGCTCAGAAGAAATTGACGGAGAGCTTCCTCTCAAGGCTTGTGAAGACAAGGGCAGCAAATGGGGCTTGCGAGGGGGTCACCATGTGTTTATTGTTGAAAATCTTCCCAGACGCAAGATGATAAATTCCAGCTGGGGACTGTCAGATCTGCTCAGGAGCATGGAGGATTGTTTGCACCGATGTTAATTCCCCTGCATTCTCCAGAGGCCAAAGATGGTCAAATCGCCCCTTGCCCTAACGTCCCCCATATCTTAGGATCCTTAAAGTGCTGGGCTTTCTGAAGGTCACCTCTCCCACTCCCCTGTCTCCAAGCAAGCCCGCTCTCCAGTCAATTCTCCTTAAGTGTCTTGGTTGTTTGGAAAGGGTTCTAGCCACGGAGGCTCCAGACCCACTACTGTCTCATCCCACGGAGACGTCCGCGCTGGTGCACGTCTCAGTTCCTCTGGGCTTCCGACTGATTTATTATTCCACGCTGTCTTCACATGACAGATGCCTTTTTAGCAGCACCAGCCATTCTGCTGACATCATAGTCTATTGTTATGGCAATTCTGTGATGTCACGACAGACAGGAAGGGAGAGACTAATCGAATTTGTTGGGTTGAGGACAGAATTTGGTCAGGAAACTATGCACTTGGTGGACGGAAAAGCAAACAGACCACATTATTATTTAACCCATGAGGAGACCAGCTGGTCGGAGGTCACTGGCGTCAACAGCTGCTGCTATTTAAACAGCTAATCTTAAATCCAAAAGGTCAGTATATTCGGCCATTTAGTGGGACAGTGGGACATTTGCAAATGATCTATCCTCGTGACAGGAGGCCTCCGTTTTCTGATCCCGCCCTCTCCCTAGTCCTACTGTGGTTATGAAGGCTGGACCTCTCCTGAGGCCCACTGAGGTCCCTGCCCGTGCACTGTAAGTACTCAGTAAAGGCTTGTTGAATGAGTAAGTGAACGAAGAAGAAAAGCAACTCTCCCAGCTCCGATGTAATTTTTAGCCACCTGCATTTGGAGTTTGACATTCTATTACCAAGGGCTTCCCTTTCTTAGCTTGCTCTTAAAATTAATTACTTCCTCTCCAAGAGAGAAACTCTGTTTCTGCCTGTCGCCCCCTCACTCGGCTTCCCTGCCTGGCTCCCCCCTGCATATACAGCTCGGCTTTGATCCATCTTCATTAGGAGGGGAAGAAAATTAAGCTCCTCTGCACAGGAGGAGGAGGAGGGGTGCTGCACTGGGGAAATGAGTTTTCTTCCTCTAGAAGGCAAAAATATCCCCTCCCTCTTCAAGCTGAGCTCTGGGGCCTCCCACAGGCTTTGCTTCAGTTGCAAGTTAAATGACTTCTCCCCTGGCTCAGGGAAGAGAGAAGAGAGCAGAGCAGGAAGGAGGGGAGGACCCAGGGCTCAAGGCTTTTCTCCTGCTCAGAGAGAGCTCAGAGATCCTCATGCAGCGATGCAGGGACCGCTGCCCGATCTACCTGTAAATGAGGTCCCACTGCTGTCTCAACAGCGTGCCACGCTGGGCTTCTTTCCCTTCACCACCGACCGGCACAGAACGACAGGTTTTCATGTGAGGTTAGCCATCAAGAACGTCCCAGGTGAAGGGCAGTAGAAACGGAACACGCATAGATCATCAGTTTTCTCCTCTTCCCTTCCATTTAAAAGGCTTCCATTTTTCAAGGACAAATAGTTACAAATGCATATCCAAATGGAGCTCTCAAATTCTACCCGAGGAAAGGAAGACTCAAGCAGGAAAGGATATTTTGTGGTAGAGGTTGGAATATCCCCAAACCCTGGGGTTGCCCGGCAGGTAGTCCCTTATCCACTATACCTATGAGGGTGGTCCCAGTGACAGGGCCCTGGGTGGCACTGACCAGGCTTTCAGTCCAAAGCCCAGCAGGGACACTTTCAGCAGTGTGACTTTCCTCAGTGACCCTTAGCTGTCTTGTGTGCAAAGGAGGGCCCTTCTAATTCTACGAAATAATAGTCGGAAACTTTGAAAATGCCAAGTGTTTTTTTGGTAAGAGATAATGGAGACTATAATCATTCTGCTTAAAAACAAATGAAGGACATGCCAGATGCGGTAGCTAGAAAATGAAAAACCCAGAGTCCTGGCTTATGAAGGTGTGTTTGAGGGGTGGGCTTGAGGGGGTGTCAGAACAGGCACTCCAGAAGTGCCGAGACTGGTAAGCTACAGAGAAAAGAGGCAGCCCCTCCCCACTTCCACGCCTTTGCCTTTTCACCTAGCTGGGACCGTTCTGTAGTTTCAGAGCCGTCCTGAACCCTGAAGTCCTAGGGACTTCCCAGTGATCGAGATCACCGGGCAGACTGAGCTCCAAGCCTTCTCCGGGAGAATCAGCATCCATGTGGAGTGTACTTGGCATGACACAGGCAAAAGCAGCAAAATCACCCCAAATCTGCATGATCCTCTGCAGGCATGCACGTTGGCATGTGCACACACACGCACACACACCCAGCCCCAGGCTGCACGCCCAGAGCTCCCACTGCGATAAATATTGAACAACTAGCGAGACACAGTGCATTCCTCCCACCCTATGGCCCCTCTTGGTTATCTACTGTACTCCAAGCTGCTTCATTTCCATAGCTCCTGAGAATCTGCTGACAGAGAATAAGCCCTGGCCGGCTCCTCTTCTAAAGATGCCTTGGCTTCGGGCACCGCAGCTCATTAGGTGGAGAGAGGACTGTGAGGTGAGTGGGAGGGGGCTGGCGTGCCCCATCCCTCCCACTTCCTTCTTTCTCCCAGCTAGCAAATTCCAAGACTGTCCACACTTTGGGGAGGATTTCTGCTGCCGCAGGGGAGGGGAAGGTGGAGAGAAGTTCAGCTCGGCTCGTTCTCCGCCTTCCACTCTGGGTCTCATCATTATGTTCAAGCAGCCTTATCTGCTCCAGCACTCTGCCCCAATTAAAACCAACTCGCTTTACAGTTCCAACATCCTGACATGCCTGACTTCGGAGATGCCCCAGCCATTTCTAACAGAAAATGGACTTTCCTACCAGGCTCTCCCCGCCAAGACATGGCTTTTCCTACCCGCTGCTGCCACGGAGACGAGGCCAGAGGCCAGGCCCTGGAAGCCCCTCTAGGTGCGTGGGTGGGAAGAAGGCCCTGAACAGCGCTACCTCTCCTGCTGCTACCTGCAGACCGAGCACCAGCTCTGCGGGTGTTGGGGAGTTCTGGTGTCTCCCACTCAGCCCCTGTGACTCTCTCCTCTGTCCTTGCGCCCCCCCCTTTTTTTTTTAGAGATTTTTGCTATAGGGTGCATGCACCCTAGAGAGAGACAGAAAGTAATAAATCACCCTCCCCCCCCCCAGGGGAATGGCCATGCCACAATCCCTTCTCCTCCATTCTCCTCTCGGGATTTTTTTTTGTTGTTGTTGAGAAAGGTTATAGGGCGCGTGCGCTCGCCAGAAGACAGAGAGACAGAGAGGGAGAAATCACCCCCCAGGGGGGATGGCCACACCACAATCCCTTCTCCTCCAGTCTCCTCTCGGGATCTTGGGCACACATGCACATGAGCCTGGCATGAGTTTAAGCTGATGGGTCCAGGACTCGAACCGCCGTCAACTACATGGTAGTCCAGCGACATAGCTATTACGCTAACTGCTGGTCCCTCTCCTCTCGGGATTTTGGGCACACACACAGCATGAGTTTTTAAGTTGCCAGGTCTGGGACGCGAACAGCAGTTGACCACATGGGAGTCCAGCGCCTTAACCACTACACCACCTGCTACCTCCTCGCACGCCCCCTCCACCTCCCATTTTGATGTCACAGTTATTTCCAAAAGGACAAGAACAGGGTGCCTCCCCGGGCAGATTTGGAACATCCTGACACACTAGGGTACTGGACTGAGTGTCCAGAAGACAAAACCCAAGCTGCTGCTCTGACGCTTCTCTCTGCCCACCCTCATGGCCTCCAGGCTACACACCTTCTCTGCTGTGGCCATCGTGGGGGGCTGGGGAATCCCACCCAAGCTCAGACTTCACCTCCAACAAACAGAAGAGGAGGCTCAGTGGACAAGGGAAGGCAATGACAAATCCGGGCCAGGGCCAGCGTCCTCCCTCCAGCCTGTATAGTGGGCCTTCCTGTCTCCCGGTGCACTCCCTGGTCCCTGATGGGCCTGGAAGGGCTCCTCTGTCTATGAAAGGACGTAGGGAAGCCCAAGGCGACAGGGGAGGGGAGGGGACACCGTGGGGGGAGAAGGGCTCATGCTCGAATGAGTAAGAGTGAGTGTGTGTGTGTGTGTGTGTGTGTGTAAGGGCTGGTGGCTATCATGCAGGGAAACCTCATGCTGAACTTCTATCCAGCTTGGATTATCTTCTCTGTAACACACCTTCTCTGCTGTGGCCATCGTGGGGGGCTGGGGAATCCCACCCAAGCTCAGACTTCACCTCCAACAAACAGAAGAGGAGGCTCAGTGGACAAGGGAAGGCAATGACAAATCCGGGCCAGGGCCAGCGTCCTCCCTCCAGCCTGTATAGTGGGCCTTCCTGTCTCCCGGTGCACTCCCTGGTCCCTGATGGGCCTGGAAGGGCTCCTCTGTCTATGAAAGGACGTAGGGAAGCCCAAGGCGACAGGGGAGGGGAGGGGGCACCGTGGGGGGAGAAGGGCTCATGCTCGAATGAGTAAGAGTGAGTGTGTGTGTGTGTGTGTGTGTAAGGGCTGGTGGCTATCATGCAGGGAAACCTCATGCTGAACTTCTATCCAGCTTGGATTATCTTCTCTGTAAACTGGTTCTTTTTCTTTATTAAATTCCATTTGTCTTCTGACAAATGAAGGTAACCAGGGTGGACCATCAGCAGACCCAGCCCTGAGATGAAAACTCTGACGTCTCCCATGTTAGCCAGTGAGGGGCTACACTGTTCAGCTTCTTGTGCCCTTGCCCCACCCCTCTGGCCACTTCCCGGGGCCTCCCCACCTCCCGGTGACCCGGGGACTAAGGAGGTAATGCCTGGCACCACAGGGCTCTCCGGGACTCCAGGCCATCATCCTCCGTGATACATGATTGACTGTCCTTCCCAGGGCCACGGTTGAGGACTGCGAGCCTACCACCCAGAGGCTGTCATGCGCAGGAGTGGAGGCCCTGTCCCCTTTCGCCCTGACCCAGCCGGGGACTTCTTGTGCAGCTGGTGCTCGTTTTGTCCTCCGCGGAGGGGAAAGGCAAGGAGCACAGCCTGTAGTTCCAGCTCCAGGTTTGCCTCATCCCAAGCGGAGTGGCTGTTGGAGGGCGCACTGGGCTCCAGCCTCCTCCCTCGCCTGGCTCCCAGTTGCCTCCTCCTGACAGTCAGCCTGAAGGGGTCCCAGGGGTAACAGGGC
>NW_006160147.1:2540241-2565906 GCF_000334495.1 Tupaia belangeri chinensis
CAGGAAGGGATCCCAGGGGTAACAGGGCGGGCCAATCATTAATTAGTCCTCCTCTGGATGCTTGAGTTGAGTCCCAAATCCCCGCCCTCCAGAGGCTGAGACAGCCCAGCTGGCCGCTTCCCGGGCTGTGGAAGGTCATGGAAACCCTCTCTCCCCATTGCTAAGTCAGCAGATGTGGTTCTGGTGTCCTACAGAGAGCAGCGACCCCACCCCAGCCCACCCCACAGAAGGAATTTTAGAGTGTTTGGAGAGTAACGGAGCTGGGCGGGTCTCTCTCCCCCACACCCTCAGAAGCTCCCAGTGCCCTCTGGCTTCCCCATCCAGCAATCTGAGAAGGCCACGCTGTCTGGTGCCTTGGTTTCCTCCTTTTAACAACACGGCCGCGACAGTATCAAGCAATGTCTTGTTCAGGACGCCACACAGGCTTCCCAGGAGACCCGACAGAGGAAGAGGCGACGGTGCCCTGGAGGGGCACAGAACGAAGAGGAAAATAAGATTCGACTCTCATGGGCTCCAGCCCTTCCACAGAGGGGAGAGCCATGAGGAAGGGCCACTTCAGAGTCAGAGAGTTGAGGCCGTGGCCCCACCATGGTGACAGGAGTGAGCTCCTCTCCTGCTGCTCACCGGTGAGTGCGTGTCTCTGGGGAAGAGGGAGCACACCATGCCCTCACCGGTAACACCTGTGGGCTGCAGGTCTGAGAATCGAGTGCCACGTGGAGTGGGGTTCCCCCCACAGCAGTGTGACAACAACTGCCTGGGTGTGGGGGTGTGGAAAGGAACCACGTACAAACTGCCCACAGCCTGGGCCTCCTCCACCCTCGCGCTCTGGCCCATCTCACCCGCGGCGGAACTGGATGGCCAGTGACCCAGTGGTCCAGACGCAGACCAGCGGGCTGCAGGGGAGGAGTCTGCTGGAGGAGGGGCTCCTGCTGTCCGGGTGGGATGCTGAATAGCGACCCAAGGCAGCAGGAGGGCTCGGCCTCAATCCCTCTCACCAGGGATCAATGGGCAGGTCCCATCTGCTTGGAGGCCCCTCCGGCCCCTCCCCTCCTTGGCCAGCGGAGGCTGATAAGCGTCTGTACCGCAGAGGCTTTGTCTAGGGAAGGGGCAAGCAGTGAATCAGCTGGTGCAGGGAGCAGGAGCCTGGACAGCCGCTCCTGGGGAGGGACCTCCCACTTCAGGAGATGGGGTGTTTCATGGGGAAGGGGGAGCAAAGGCAGGTGGAATGGCAGCAAAGCTCCTCACCTGCTCAGGGAGACTCACTCTGCTCCCTGGTCCCCAGGAGGGCTCAGTGGGTCGTCTGTCTGAGACTGGGAGTCATGGGGCACGTGGGACACAGGAGGATTGTGGGAAAATCCAAACACCTCCTTTTGCCAAGAGTGAGGATTCTGGAACTTCCCATGTAGTTGGGAGCTTGCCAAGGGCTCCGAGGGTGGAGGAATCTCCCTGGATTGTTATCTGCTGCAGCGGAGGATCCAAAGGAGCCTGGAGACAAGGACCACCCATGGCACCAGCCAGAAAGGGGTGTACTTAGGAATCATGGCTATCTCCTCCCTGTGGATAGAGACGATCTTGGTGGGCTCCTCTGACACCCCAGAAAGGAAAAGTGAGACCCAGAAAAGGACTTGGAGAACTTATGAAGAAAACTGCTATACGGTGGCCAAGAATGGACAGCCTGTGGGTTATCCCCATGGAGAAGCACGAGCACCGTGGTCTCAGGAGTCTCCATGCCGACAGGACTGAGGCACACTGTACCTTGCCAGGTCTGTGTCCCCAACTGCACGAGCTGCAATCCCGGAGTTGTAGGGAGAATTAAAAGCCTCACTGCCCCCTCTGTGTTGGCCTCAAATGCCTAGTTAAATCACTAGGAAAATTTGGGGTACATAGCTGCTCAGTAAGTGGCTGATATTATCATCGTTATTAACATAAGGCAGTAAAATGAAAAGCACCATCTCAAACCCCCCCCACCCAGCCCACCAGCCACTAGGCATATGAGACTATTCGAATATTCAAGAAATAAAATGAAGATTTCATCTCCTCAGTCACTTCTCTGTGCCTCAGTAGACACAATAGCTAGCAGCTACCATCCTGGACAGAACAGCGTAGAAGGTTCCACCACTGTGAACATTCTATTGGACAGCAGCAGGCTAGACAGTCTCTAAGCCATCTTTAATTTCTAATACTTTTAGATTCGACAAAACAATTCCAAACCAACTTATCCTTTCACCAGCTGACATGTGTGCGAAATACTTGTTTAAGTTCCCTCTCACCCCTAAGGGATACCAAAAATAAAGGAAAATTTGCTGCCAATAACCACCACCAACAAGTTAAAAAAGAAAATGATACATTCTAGAGCCAATTCAAAAGTAATTTGGGGGCTGGCTGCGTGACGCGGTAGTGCCATGCTGCTCAAGAGAAGCTAGGCCTTGCCTGGTCACCCCAGCTGGGGCCCCCGGCCCAGTCAGCCTGAGGTGTGCAGGGCAGTCTTGTGGGTGGAATCTCCATGGACCTGGGAAGCTTGGGCTGAAGGACTGGAGGAAGGAGACTGACTACGGGGCCAGGCCCTGCGGAAGGTGCTCATCTCTCCATGTGCACACAGATGCTCTAAAATTAAAAAAAAAAAAAATTTTGGATGATCCATTGTTTTTTTTTAGAATTATTTATTTTTAATTTTATTTATTCATTTATTTATTTTAATTTGACAAGAGAGAGACACACAGGGAGAGAAGGAAAGTGAGAAAGCAAGCCACTGGGTCCAGGACTCGAACCATGGTTGGCCATAAGGGAGCGTCCAGAACTTTATCAACCATACCACCTGGTGGTCCCCAGATGATCCATTGTTTTTAAATAATGTGCATTAAGACTCCTTGCCAGGGCTGGAAAATATTGTTCCCCCAAGCCCCACAGAGCTGAGGCCTGGGGCAAGACATTTAGAGAAGATCAAGCCCTGCTCAAGAAGGTTGGAAGAATGGGACCTGATCCTCCTTCCTACCTTCCTGTTCCCTGTTGGACAGGCCAACCTCTGGGCAATGCTGGAAATAGGGTGGGGGTCTCCTCAGGGCCTTGCATCCAGAGCTGGCATAGAGGAGCTGCTGCCGGCTCTGGAGAGCGGGACCTGCAGCCCGTGGCATGCACAGGGAAGCAGCCTGTTCCTAAATGACAGCACAGGAAGCACGTGCGATGGAGGGGAGGGACAATCTCGTAGGAGTAAAAGAGATGCTCGGCTGAGGCCGGAACCTCAGCCTAGAGCACCTGCTGGCTACAGGCCAAATAAGGAAAGAGAGGGATGGGAGGCAGGCAACCAGACAAAGGACACTGCTGACCCCTCCCCCTGTCCCCTGCCAAGCAGCAGCCTTGAAGAAGGAGTAGACAGGGAAGCTGGGGCAAGGGGGAACAGGAAGCCTTGGGAGGGGAAGAGAGAGGAGGGAAGGGAAAGGGATGCTGTGTGGGTCCCCGCCAGGACAGAAGCAGTGTGGTAAGAGATACCTGAGTAACAGGTGAGCTTGCCTACACCTGCTGGAGTATATGAGCAACTGCTCCGTGCTGCAGCTCCGGCCTAGGCCTGGGAGTCAGCCTGGCTACATACTTTGCAGGGCCCAGTGCGAAATTAAGACTCAAGTTCTTTGTTCAAAACTTAGGAATTTCAAGACGGCAACAGCAGAGCCTTAAAACAAACTCTGGCCCTTCTGGGCACTTGGGCAACTGCACAGGTTGTGCCCAGAAGGCTCGCCTGGCCTGGGCATAACAGCCCTGTCTACTCCCGGGAGAGTGAGGATGAAGGCTGCCTCGTCACATTTGTAGCTGGCTCTTGATACAAGCAGAACACGACAGGAACCCCCACTCCTCTCCTGAGCCTCACTGCCCCCTCTGTGTTGGCCTCAAATGCCCAGAAACTTGGCGGCTCTGCTCCTGCCCGCTGGGGCTAGGGCTGGCGCCTCCTCCTCATTGTGCTTGGTTTCGGTTTGCCCATGGGTAGCCTGGCCAGAGGAAGCTCCACAGCTGAAAGCCACGGCAGTTGCATCTGCCTTGTTCTCAGATCTGCTTCAAGTCTGGCACAGGGAGCCCTGTGTCAACCCCACGGGCTGCCCCCCGGGGCCCAGAGTCCCTGCCCAGGTCCGGCCTAACATCCCCATTACGTCATCCAATCTTTTTCCTCCTAAGAAATAAGCAGGGGAACAAAAGGCTTCTCGCTAAGAGGGGGGTAAAGTCAATACTTCCCCTTTGGTGACAAACAGGCGCTCTTTCTCATCACGTGTGCATGTGTGAATGCACACACACACATGCACGAGCACGCGTACGCACACTCACACACACACACACACACACACACACAAGCCTCTGAGAAAAGTCTGCCTGTCCACCACCTCCAACAATGCCCAGGAACTCGTGTGACACTCCTGGCACAGCCTGCCATGTCATGACAAGGTGCCTGGGGCAAAGAGGTGAGGGGACAAGGGGCCCAGAGGGGAAGTTGAGGGCATAAACAGAGAAGGCTGGGTCTCCGTCTTCCTGGATTTCAGTTTTGCTCCCCAGTGACAACTTTGTCTTCCTCGTGAGTGCAGTTCGTCCCCTCCACTCCGCACCTGACCGTAAGTACAGGGAGGGGAAGCAAGGGTCCCAGCCTCCTGTCCCGGTCCCCTCCACCTCGTTCTGTGGCCTAGTCTCAGGAAACCGGCCCACAAGACATGCTGATGATGGTGCCTCTGCCCGGAGCTACCGAGTCCCTCCCGGGAGACAATGGCTGAGAGACAGGGAGGCAGAGCCGTGGCTCCGGCTTTGCGCCCAGGGTGGCCCCGCAAAACCATTGTCTCCACACCAGGATAGACAATGGCCTCTACCTCAGCTTCTGGGCTAAGAAGTTCACACCCTGGACGAAAGCAGTTCTGAAGATTTCCTTCCAATACATCGGACTGATACTGACACCTGGGCCCCATCTGGGATCCTGTCTCTGGCGGTAATAAAAGCCCATTCTAGCTGATGGAGGGGACATAGCTCATGCTTCCCTACCTGTGTCTGAGCCTCCCGGACAGACGCGTCGGACAGACAACCACTGACTCACCGGCTGTTCTTGGCGGTCCCCTCTGCTGCTGCCTCTAGCCCTGACTCCTTTCACACTCAGGAACAGGGAAAAGGTTTTCCTTTAACACTCACCAGGTCCCTGGTGGGTAGCAATCATTAACAGCCACACATGCTGACCGGCCTTAACCCCTTCAGTGCTGTGATGCCATAAGCTGGCTGATGGACAGCCCTGTCCCCTTCACTCAGCCCTGAGAAAGTGGCAGCTCCCACCCCAATCATCCACCCAGTAATGCTGCCGCTCTCCCATGTGGAGAGGGAGAGCCCTCTAGTCCCACCCAGGCTGCCCTGCCTGATTGGAGAACACTTGCAACCTGAGGCGCTTGGCTCTGGCACCATGCCCAATTGGATGAGCCCACATTATGAAATATTTGCCTGGCGGGCCAATAGAGGAGCCAGGATCTGGGGGAGGGGTGATATTTGTATTTATTCCTGGAGGAGAGAGTACAGACAAAGGTAGTCATAGCATCCCTAGCCCTGGGACAAGAAGCAATGCACAGATCCGATCTCCGTAACAGTTTCTAACATCTGCGTCCAGGTACAGGCTCTAATCCTCGAAGGCTCCCAAGCACTGTGAGCTCTTAAAAAAGAATTTCTCTGCTGTACTATCTCCCTGCCGCACGGGGCAGTTTGGGGAGTGGATTGGGGAGTGGATCTAGGAACGGTAACAGAAACGAAGGCAGGAAACACATCAACAGGCAAAAGACTGCTTGTCTCTGCATAAACTAAGCCACCACAGGTATTCTTTCCATTTCCAAAGTTATAAACATCATTTTTGCAACTTCGGAGGATGGAAATGAAAGGTAGGCAGGAATGAGTGGAGACAGTTCCCCTCTTTATCCCTTTAAAAGTTGGCAGCCGATTTAGGGAAATCTAAATCCAGCATAAAAGTAGCTACATGTAGGACACATGCAAATCTATGCAGATATGTGCAAATGAGCAGCCCCGGGTTTGTCACGAAGTCCTTGCCAGGATTTTCCTAGACTGAGGAAGCCATCAGGTAGTCATCAAACCCCTATCAGAGCGTGAAGATGTCAGTGGAGGATAAAGAGCTCTAAGCATTTATTGGACATTTACTGCTCATAAAACTGTGTGCCTGTGCGTACAGCCTAGTGGGATTTTGTTGGTTTTGGATTTTTACCGCCATCACAACTGTGGTAGGATGCACAGAACACAAGTGCCCTCTGTACACACCCACCACACTCCCATCTCCTCCCAGATCCCAAATAAGCCATCTGGCTGCTCCCCTCCAGCCTGCCTGGATGGAGTAGCTGGCACCTCCCCTTATCGCCCTGGTTCCTGTTTGCCTATCAGTAATCCCGCCACTGGGGCTCAGGACCCTGGTTTAAACCAGCCAGGGGGCCTTATCTTATCTCCTGGGCTGCCTTCCCAGTGGCCTGGCGGCTGGCTTCCTCCCTTCTTAAAGGGGCTGCACTTCATTCCCACCTGCATCATTCCCCCGACAAGAACACCCCGGAGATCTGGGAGCGCTCTACCCCTCTGTCCCACCCTGCACAGCAGCCCTGGTTGCTGCTGACATGACCTACTGATTTAAACCAGGGAAGGATGCTGATGTTTGCACGTGCCATCTTAAATGCTCTCGTGTCACTCAGCGCCTTTCACCTCGGTATTTCCAGGTTCCTGCTTAGCGAAACTGACTTTAATGCGGGGTGGGAGGGGGAGGAGATTTGGATACCAAGTCAACACAGAAAACCCAGTTGTATTTCTACATACTAGCAACTGATGATGAAAAATTGAAAAATTGAAAACATCACTTATAACAGTAACAAATGAAATAAATACTTAGGGATAAATTTGACAAAAGATGTGTAAGACTTACATGCTGAAAACAAAAACTACAAAATGTTATGAGGCAAGTTACAGAAAATCTAAATAAAAGGAGAGAGAAACTGTTTTCATGGATCAGAAAACTCAACATTGTTCAGGTGTCAATTTTCCCCAGATTTTTCTATAGATTCAATACAATCCTAATCAAAATCCCAGCAGGTTCTCTGTGGTCAAGTCGATTCTAAAATTCACATAAGGGGATCAGCAGAGGGTGTAATGGTTACGTCACTGGACTCCCATGGGGTTGACTGTGGTTCAACCAGTTTTTAAGACCTGGCAGCTTAAAACTCAGGGCACCGGGACCAGTAGTTGGCGTAATGGCTACATCGCTGGACTCCCATGTAGTCGACTGCTGTTCAAGTCCCGGACCCGGTGGCTTAAGTTCACACCGGGTGCATGTGCGTGCATGTCCAAGATTCCGAGAGGAGAATGGAGGAGAAGGGACTGTGGCATGGCCATCACCCCGGGGGGTAATTTCTCACTTCCTGTCTGTCTGTCTTTCTGGTGAGTGCACGTGCCCTATACCAAAAAACTCTCAAAAAAAAAAGCTTAGGGCATGTGTGTGTGTGTGTGTGTGCACGCGCGTGTCGTGTGTTCCAGATAGTGAGAGGAGAATGGAGGAGAAGGGATTTGTGGTGTGGCCATCCCCTCTGGGGGGTGACTTCTCACTTTCTGTCTCTCTGTCTCTCCAGCGAGCGCATGTGCTCTATAGTAAAAATTTCTAAATAAATAAATAAAATTCAAAGGACCTAGAATAACCAAAATTCATTGAAAAAGAATAAAATTTGGGAACTTTGACTACCCGACTTCAAGACTTTCTACGAAGCTATAGTGATCAAAACAATGTATTAGCATAAAGATGTGTGTATAGATGAATAGGACAGGAATACGCCCATACATACATGACCAACTAATTTTCAACAAAGGTATAAAGGCAATTTCTATTAGGGATCGCCTTTTCAATACACAGTGCTAGAAAACCCTGGAGATTAATATATCAAAAACAAAACAAAACAAAACAAACACACACACGCGCACACACACACATACACATACACACACATAAAAAGAACCCTGACCCTACCATTAAAAAAATTAACTTAGGGGCTAGCAGGTGGCATGGTGGTTAGGGGCACTAGACTCCCAAATAGTCAACTATGGTTCAAGTCCTAGACCTAGTGGCTTGCTTTCTCACTTTCCCTCTCTCTCTTTCTCTGTCTCTCTGATCAAACTGGAAAATAATAACAATGATAAATAAATTTAAATAAAATAATTCTTTAAAAATTAACTTAATTTAAGGATTTTTATTATGTACCTACTGTTTGAACTGAATTCTAACCTGTTTCCTGGCTTTAAGTTTTAAGCAAAGCTCTCTTAGCATTTCTTTGATTTTGATTTATTAAAGCTAAAACTGCTTTTCTTGAAATTAAAAAATATATTAAAATACACTTTTTAAAAAAAGAAATATTTATTTATTTAATTCATTCATTTATTCCAATTTGGATAGAGAGAGAAAAAAAGTGAGAAAGCAAGCCACCAGGTCCGAGACTCAAACCATGGTCAGCCATGCGGAAGTGTCCAGCGCCCCAACCACCATGCCACCTGCTGGTCCCAAAATATACTTGTTTAATGACTGCAGTAAGCTATATAGCATCAGCTAGGTGCTACATTATAGTATATTCATTCTACTCAGAGTTTCACGCTTAGTCAGACATATATTCATAGATATGTATATATCAGCTGAACTTGTATTGAGAGTAGATTATTTAAGATATTTTGTTAATCAATAAAATGTGTGGGGGGGAAGGAATGAAAAGCAACTGTAGACACCGGAGATAGTGTGGTAGTGTGGGAGGAGAGTGGGAAATGGCAGGGGGTGAGAAATAGGGGGAAAAATATAAATACATATGTGTGTGTGTGTATATTCACACATTGAAACTAGAAATATATATGTGTGTGTGTATATATATATATATATATATACACATTGAAACAAGGAATGGAAAATTATCAACAATAACATGTGATTAAGCCACTGGATGGGAAATCACATTTTGTATACTATGACAATACTCAGTGAATGAATGTAAAATTAATTAATTAAAAATTTAAAAATTCAAAAAAAGTTAACTTAAGTTGGGACCAGCAGGTGGCATAGAGGCTCTGGAATCCCACACAACCGACCATGGTTCAAGTCCCAGACCTGGCGGCTTGAAAATCATGCAGGGGCATGTGTGGGCAAGACCAAAATTCTGAGAGAAGAATAGAGAAGGGATTGTGGTGTGGCCATCCCCCTGGGGGTGATTTCTCACTTTCTCTCTGTGTCTCCAGCGATTACGTGCACCTTATAACAGAAATCTTAAAACAAAAACCTAACTCAAAATGGACCACAGCCCTAAATGTAAGAGCTAAAACTACAAGATTTCTAAAAGAAAGCATAGGTGAAAAATCTTAGTGACTTTGGATTTGGCAAAGATGTCTTAAATATGACAAAGTATACCAACTCTAAAGAAAAGTGAATAAATTGAACTTTATCAACATAAAAAATCTTGCTTTTCAAAAGACACTGCTATGGGACCAGCAATTGGTGTAATGGTTACATAACTGAACTTCCACGTAGGCGACTGCGAGTTGAGTCCCGGAACCAGAGACTTAAAACTCACACCCGGCATTTGTGCATGCATGCCCAAGATTCCAAGAGGAGAATGCAGTGTGGTCATCCCCTCTGGGGGTACTTTCTCACTCCCTCCACAACCATCTCTGTCTGTCTCAGATAAGTGCATACACTACAGAGCAAAAAATAGTTTTTAAATGTTAAACATACATCTACCATACAACCCATTAATTTAACTTAAAAATATTAATCCAGGGGCCAGCAGGTGGCAGGGGGATTAAGGCACTGGACTCCCACATGACCAACTATAGTTCAAGTCCTGGATCTGGCAGCTTGCTTTCTCACTTTCTCTCTCTCTCTGGTCAAATTGAAAAAAAGATAATAATAAATAAAATAAAATAAATAATTACATAAAGTATTAATCCAAAAGCAACTAAAGTATACGTCCACATAAACACTTAGCATAAAAACTCATAGTAGCTTTGTGATAACCCCAAACTGCAAGCAGTCCAGATGTCCACAAACATGTGAATACCAACGTGTGCTACACTCATACTAAAGAATATTACTCAGCCATAAAAAATGAATTGATGTATACAAAGACATGGATGAATCTCAAAATTACACTGAATGAAAGAAGCCCCTCTCTACCGAAATAAAAGTGTATAAGGTATGATTCCATTATATAAAATTCTTTGTTTCCCTTATTTGCCAGGAGGTGTTTGTACTCTCTGGGTGGGAGGGAGGAAGCACCCCTAACTGGGGTGTGATCATGCTACAATGCCTTTCTCCTCCATGTCTCCATCCTGTGGAGATTTAGAGCATGAACATACATGTAGCTGGTATGTTTCCCAAGGTAGTAGAGTCTGGGATTTGTACTACACTGTCAGTATTGTGGGACCTGGTTCCCTTAACCACCAGGCAACAGGCTGCCCCCATTAAATAAAATTCTAAAAAGATAGAAACTCTCTATAGTGACAGAAAGCAGATCAGTGGTCACCTGGGCCCAGGTGGAGGGAAGGATTACAAAGAGGTGGGAAGAAACATTGGGGAGTGATGAAAATAGGTTTGATATCTTTTTAAAAAAAAAAAAAGAATTATTTTATTTAACTTTATTTATTTTAATTTGACCAGAGAGGGACAGAGTGAGTGTGAGAGAGAGAGAGAGAGAGAGAGAGAGAGAGAGAGAGAGAGAGAGAGAGAGAGAGAGAGAGAGAGAGAGAGAGAGAGTGAGAAAGCAAGCTGCCAGGTCTGGGATTTGAACCATGGTTGGCTATGTGGGAGTCCAGTGCCCTTAACTTCCATGCCATCTGCCAGCCCCATATGTTTGATATCTTTCTTTTTTTTGAGAGGTATTTTTGCTATAGGGTGCGTGTGTGCCCTCACCAGAAAGACAGAGAGACAGAGAAATAGAAAGTGAGAAATTACTCCACCAGGGGGATGGCCACGCCCCAATCCCTTCTCCATTCTCCTCTCGGGATGTTGGGCATGCACGCACACGCACCTGGTGTGTCCGGGAATCGAACCATGGTCGACAACATGGGAGTCCAGCAACATGGCCATTACACCAACTGTTGGTCCCAATGTGTTTGATATCTTAACTGTGGCTATAGTTTCACAACATTTTGCCATTTATTTATTTATTTAAGAGAGTTTTTTGATATAAGGCGTGTGTACTCACAAGAGAGACAGAGAAAGTGAGAAATCACTCCCTGGGGGGATAGCCATGCCACAATCCCTTCTCCTCCACTCTCCTCTCAGGATCTTCGGCGTGCATGCACACGCACCTGGGGTGAGTTTCAAGCAGCTAGGTCCAGGAACTGTGGTCGGCCATGTGGGAGTCCAACACCTTAACCACTACGCCACTGCTGGCCCACTGCCCTTTTAATATATGGCATATATATCATATATCAATATAAGCTAAGAAAGCTATAAAAAAGAAAAGCCTTGGAATCTGCAGGTGGCATGATGGTTAAGGGTACTGGATTTCCACGTGGCCAACCATGGTTTGAGTCCTAGACTTGACGGCTTGCTTTCCCACTTCCCCTATCTTTCTGCCCCTCTCTGGTCAAATTAAAATAAATAAATAAAATTAAATAAAACAAATCCTTTTTAAAAAAAGAAAAGAAAAGTCTTCATCTGTGACATTAAAACAAAAGGAAACAAACAAAAAAACACAACTACCCCTGGGCTTGCTCGCGGTACATTGTGATGGAACTGGAAAGAGGGCTAGGAGGGGGACAGCCAGGGTAGAAATTCTAGCTTTCCTAGTGACCGGTTCAGTCTAACAGTGATGTGGGCTAAAGACAGCAATGACCTGAGCCCTGAACCTGCCTGTACTCCTCTCCTGGATGTAGATGAAGTAATTCGGCCTTTCTAAAAATAAAGGATTCTCGCGTTACAACAGAAGGAAAAACTCAAAGTGGTGGGCTAAGATAACCCACCTTGGGGGTCTTTTAACCTCAGCCTGGATCTCCTTTCTTGTTGCCACAAGATCGGGCCCCCTAGTCCGGCTGCTATCGCTCCTGGCTCGGTTCCCAGAGCCGTGGGGACCACAGACAGCACTGCGTGCTCACCGGACCTGGGCGGATGCTCTGGGAGTGAGGCCAGAGATAGAACCCAAAGGGCTCCAGGGATGGATGGAAACGGGCAGACCCAGGGAGGTGACAGTACCAGCTGAGGGGAGCGCTGCTGCATCAGGATAGGGAAGACAGGAAGAGATGAGGAGGCTCAAGGAGCTACTAGAGCACACATTTGTTGCAGAGAGGGGGGAAAACAAGCACCCACCACTCCCAAGGCGGAAGTCTGGTGGGTGTGGAAGCAGCTGGAAGCTGTTAGAGAGCTCTGGCCAGAGACGGGCTAGGCTCTGGTCTCCGTACCCCTCCCTCCTCTTCTCTCTGTCCTGCGCCCTCCCACCTCCTCCCCCTGGCCAGGGCCCAAGGACAGGGGCTGGCGAGGAGCCCCACCTCTCTCTCCCTTGTTTTGAAGACGGGGTGACAGTGAGAGGACACTCACCAGCAGCGCAAGGCATACGGTGTAAGGGGCATCCAAAACACAGCATGAAGATTTATAATATTATCATGTGATATTTTTTGAAATAAAAATTAACATAAAAATATGTCATGAATGAAGTATCAACATTTAAAAATTAAAGACAGAATCTTTAGTATAGAATTACCAAAGTGCCCTCTGCCTTAGCTTCCAACGTATTGTAGCTTAGATGGGGCTACTGTTGATCTCGTCTTCTATTTCACATGTTGATATTTTATTCTACATGAAATGCCTACATTGATTTTGAATCCTAAAAATACTGTACTGGGGCTGTCAGGTGCCATGGTGGTTAAGGTGCTGGACTCCCACATGGCCTACTGACTACAGTTCAAGCCCTGGACCTGGTGGCTTGCTTTCTCATTTTCCCTCTCTCTTTCTCTGGTCAAATTACACAATAATAATAAATAAAATTAGGGACCAGCAGTTAGCATAATGGCTATGTCGCTGGACTCCCATGTAGTAGACCGCAGTACGAGTCCCGGACGCGGTGGTTTAAACTCATGCCGGGCACGTGTGCGTGCGTGCCCAAGATCCTGAAAGGAGAATGGAAGAGAAGAGATTGCTCCGTGGCCAACCCCCCAGGGGGTGATTTCTCGCTTTCTGTCTCTCTCTCTCTCTTTCTTGCGAGCGCACGTGCCCTATAGCAAAAACCTCTCCAAAAATAAACAAATAAATTAATTAATTAAATTAAACAATTCTTTAAGAAAAATATTGCATTCAAATAATCTTTATTTTGATGAAGGAGGGTTTTTTGGCACTCCATACATTTTAAACCTACAGAGCCTGCTCTGATGGCTTCACCCTGGTCAGTTCTGCTCTGGGATTAGCGTGAGGGGGATGGGAGGAAGACAGAGAGGCTGGACAAGGCTGAGAAAGGCCCGGAGGAGAGCCTATGCTCTTCTAGACTATTTCAATGCATGAACAACAGAGACAGGCTAAGGAACTCTTCCAGATTAAAGGAGAGTAGAGAGACATAATCTGCCTTGTATTCTAATGACATTATTAGGACCACCAGCCAAATTTAAATAGGGAGTGTATTAGATAATAGAATTGTATAAATGTTAAAGTTCCTGAATTTGTTCATTACACTGTGGTTATGCAAGAGAATGTCCTTGTTTTTAAGAGGAAAAAAAGATAATGAAGAAGGAGGGGCTGGAGGGAGACAGCTGTCTGAATCTCTCTCCAGCCTGTCTCTCTTCCAGTGCCAGGAGGTCCCAAGGCGGGGGACAGTAGGAATGGCGGTTGCAAGAAGTCTTGTCTGGCAGACAGGGTACTGGTTAGACACTTCCCTCCTGAAACAAGAATTAACCCTAGATGCCCAAGTCACTCCTCACCCCCGCCCCCAGGAAAGCTTGACTTGACTGGCACAGGAAGGAAAAGGAAATTAACACCTACCCAAGCCATGCTGCTAGCAAGCTCGCTGCTTAGCCTCCAGAGGCAGGTGTCCCGCGGGTGCTCCTTACAGAGGAGGAACCTGAGATGGCAGGGCAGGTAACTAGCCCAAGGCTACACAGTTAGGAAGCGAGAGAACTGGGCTGAGGGCCCAGGACACAGTCCGCAGCCACCGTCACCCCACATCATGTTAGTTGTGCAACTTGAAATTCCCTTCCCATGCATCATCCTGCAAGCTAATCCTTCAGTTTATTTTTCTGAGTTGAATCTGCATTAGCCTTGAGATTTTTGGCTCTGAAGTCAGACTGTCCCAGTTCCAATCCTGGCTCCACCAGTTACTACCTAAGGGACTTCGAGGGAGTGACTTAACCCCCTCTCTGTGTTTTCATTCCCCCATCTGTAGAAAGGGAATAATATGAGGACCTACCTCATGGGTTTGTCACAGGGTTAAAAAGGTTATGCCAGCAGAGATTTAAACTGAATTTTAGTGACACTTAGAAATGTTCAATACATGCCATTATTACTGTCTGCATCTGCCTTGGACTGACCACCCCTAGGAGACAATGGCCTAATTATGGCTATAAAACCCCTCGGTACTGTGACACATGAAGACGGATGGATGCTTAGTAAGTGTTTCTAAAGAAGTCAGCCAATCAGGTGGCACATAGAGAGTCCAGTCTGTAACGACTTTCAGCCACCATGCACCTCAGACCATGTGATCAGCTGACCAGGCCCACCCCTCCCAGCCCCAGGGGCGAGAACAACCAACACCTGAGAATCCCAAACGCAAGGAAGGTCAGCTCCTAGCACATTTGGAACTGGGGTAGGAATATCTGTGTTGCCGTGTCTTGTAAGTTGAAAAGCAAGTCAGTGTTTTTTCTTTTTTTGGAGGAAAAGATTTTTGCTATAGGACACATGTGTTCACTGGAGAGACAGAAAGTGAGAAATCACCACTCATGGGGAATGGCCACACCGCAGTCCTGTCTCCTCCATTCTCTTCCTGGGATTTTGGGCACACACACACACCTGGCATGACTTTGAAGCCACCAGGCCCAGGACTCAAACCGCAGCCAACTATGTGGGAGCCTAGTGACATAACCATTATGCCATCTGCTGGTCCTGCAAGTCAATTCTAAGAGCAACACCACTGGGCAGAGCTGCACAAGGCCAAGCTCACACGGCACCCAGCCCACTGCACAATGTGGGCAAGTTCTTGTTCCCTGGGGCCCGTTGCACCTGAGCCAGGAAGTCCCGCACCTCCGGAGAAAATGAGGGGACCAAAGAGGTGACAGAGTCCTCAGTGCTTTGTGTTTCATGGACAGCCTTTCTCAAAAGGCTGACTTCTTATTCAGGACCCTCTCCCCATTGTGGAGGTCTAGATTCAGCTGGGGGCAGGGGAACCCAGAGCACAGGAAGGAAAACCCACCACAGGTTACACATAAGGAGAGCTGAAGAGGTGCCAGCCAACAGCAGGGTGGCCAAAGGTCAAGCAGCGGTCAAACTTGTCCAAGACAGTACTCTGTGACAGAGGCAGAGCTGGATCTGGGCAATTTTCTAGCCATAAACAGAAATTCCAGAAACCCCAAACCACAGACACGCATGTGTGAGCATGAGTGTGCAACGTAGAGAAGAGCGTGCACAGATGAAAAGGCTGTGTGAATGGGAGTAAGCACAGGAGCTGGAGCTGGGAGCCAGCACGCACAGATGCCGGGGCAGATCTGGGTTTTGTGGGGTCAGACCTTTCACAATTTGGGGGTCCTCATTAAGAACACAAGTACATGTGTATGTGTTCGGGCCTTGGAAGGGTGAGGGGCCAGTGCAGGTGAGAGACCAGCGCGTGTGGATTCTAGAACCCCAGCATACACTCACATGTGTGTTTCAGCAAGTCTCCTGGTCCCTAATAGCCTTCCACTTCATAATAACCTCAGTGCTATTTCCTTTCCTCTCACACAGTGAGATTTTTTTTTTAAGTGGTTGAGAGCACAAATTAGCACCCCACACCTTGGAATTAAACTCCTCTTCACCTCAGTGGGGTCTGGCCTTGGCGCCCACCCCTCGATCCTCCAATGCACAGCAACACCACCGGCACCACCAGGGGCCAGGCGGGACGGCAGCTCCACCTTCCCCACAGGGCATCGCAGGGGCCCTGGAACTGCCAGAAAGGGTGAAACCGCGGCTCCCCCACTGCCAGCCCCTTGCATTCCAGCCCCGCGCCCAGAGTTTGACCTTCTCTGTGGCTGGATGCAAATGTGTTCCCTGTTACAGAAATAGTCCAGCTCCTGGGCCCCTCCAGGCCCTCCTGCTGCTGCGCTCAAAGACACCCCCACCTCACTGGCTCCAGGGGAGTCAGGCAAGATCAGAAGGAAGCACTCATCTCCAGCCCCCTCCCACGCACCCCGCACAGTGGAGCCAAGTGAGGCCTGCCTCCTTCCTCCACCCCTCCAGCTCCCCAGCCCCACTACTTCTGCCAATGCAGTGGATGGAGAGGAGAGATTCGGGGAGTGGAGCATAAAGCAAGGGGGCGCAGTGCCAGGAAAAGCGTACCCACTCTGACCAAGAGAGTGAACCACATTTAGGAACCGGGTAGTTACTGTAACAGAGAACTCCCCTTTGCTGCGGTTTCTCCTTCCTCACAACTGGCTTCACTGAGAAAGAAGAATGCAGAGACCAGGGTAAAGATGAAGATGGATTCAGATGGACAAAGTCACTTTCACATCCTTCTTCCTTAAAAAAAAAACTCTTCTGGCTCTATCATTTGTCTGTGATGTGACATTTAACCCCTAAACACTGCCTTCTGGTAGGAAAATGCACAGCTTGTCTGAATGTAAATGGTTTTTCTCTAGTTGGAAAAGCTCAGGACAAAGACTAATCCTCCTCTCCCCTAATTTCCCTCTTTCCAGTAAGAGCTCTACGGTGTGTGTGAGACACTGAGCTAAGCGTTTGGCTAGAAAGGACAAGGTCCCTGCTCGGGAGGGGCTGACATCAGGTGGGACTTTCTCCTGGTCACCTGCAGTAGAGCTGCTCAGCTCCCCACGCAGACAGGGGAGCAGCAGGGACAGCTGTAGAGCCAGACATCTGGATGAGTCCTGACTCTGTTCCCGACTAGCCATGGGACTTTGGATGAGTTAGTCAACCTTCCTAGGCCTCACTTTCTTCAGCTGTAATATGGAACAAGAGCATTTTTTATCTCATAGGGTTTGTGGCGACTTAATACACATAAAATGCTCGAAACGATGCTTATCCTGCAATTACTGGTTATCATCATCTCGCCCCCACATACACACACTGAGATGGGACTGTCAGAAACAGGAGAGGCTTTTCTACATGGCTAACCATGGCGGTTCTCCTCCAAGATCCAGATAGATTTGGGGTCTTCGCAGGTTCTGATTTCCCGGCTTCCCTAAGGCCCATCGTGCAGGTAATAAACAGAAGATGGCATCTTGGCCTGAGACCCTTGGCTCTCCTCCCACTGATCCTCATGTTCTTCCTGTGTGACTTGCCTGGACCTCCACTCCTTTCCTGAGGTCCACAGTTAGCTCTGGGTATGTGGAGCCTGTGGCTGGGAAAGAGAAATCTCAAGGAGTGATCTCCACCATTTCCACAAGTCAGACACTCACCTCTTCTCTAGGGCTTATAGGAATGAAAGGCAGCAGCCAGTCAGAAATGGTTCCAAATCCCATATAACTTGGCCTAAGCCCATGTCTTCTCATGCAGAAATAATGTCCTATCTACTGACTCGATTCTAACTTAAACAAGATGGTGGGCCTCGAGGCCGGAGTTAGAACATGGGACAATAGACGTATTCAATTACATGAAGAAAAACTAAGTTTAGAAACTTGATGGACTTTCCAACTGTGAGACTTTTAAATGTAGACTCCCTGGTGTCTGATGAAACAATAAAATATTTTATGAAGGATTTCACTAAAAGGAGCGTTTTACCTGTAAGTAGGATTGGGGACTGAATAGACCTCAAACTCCAGATTCCATGCCTTTTGTACCCAAGGTGGATGGCAATGACACATAGCCACAGGCCGGGCTCCTTCAGTCCCATTGTCGTGCTACTCACTAGTCCTTGCCAGCCCTCAAGACCAGGCAGGAAGAGTGCTGAGCAGGAAAGCTCAGGGAGATGGAAGCTCTCCAAGCTAGACTCCTCTAGCTCGGAAATCTGAGAAAGGCTGATGTGAGAATGAAAGTACTGACCCCTTTCTAGAAACTGCTCCCACCCCAGTATCCATAGTTACAGGGGTGGTCACCATCTTCCTGAAACCTGGTACTACTTTCTTGCTTACATGGTGCGGGGGGAGGGTGGCCTCCCAGACTCAGCTCAGCCAAAATCCCTCCCCAGGATGGGAATTAAGATGGAGACAGAAAAGAGCTCGGTCCTTCTCCGGCCCTCTACTGGTAAGAAGAGCTGCCCTCCCATCTTTACCGTCACATGGACGTGTCAGGAATTTGAGAGGCCTTGGCCGTGTGGAAAGTGTGAGCCAACACACAAAAACCATACTTGTGGCACCAGCTTCTGGCTTCTAGTTTGTCCCTGTGGCCCAGCCATTTCTCTGACCTTGTGCTCTGAGAGATACCCTCGCACTCTTCTGATAAAATTTCTTCTAGGGTTCTAGGGTGCTTTGAGTAGCTTCAGTAACTGGTACCAAGGATAGGAAAAAGATGACATCTGGAGGACCCAACGTCTCGTCTCAACTTTGCACACACGGATGGTATAAAGAAAGGAAGGTAACCAGAGAGAGAAGGGAATGGACATGCCTAGGGGCAGCAGAAAAGGGTGCTGGAAGACCTTGGCAGGCCTAGGGATCAGGTTGTTGAGAGGACAGGATGGGGGTAAGGGTCAAAGGAAGTAGGTCTGCTCACTGCTACCCAGGGGGAGAAGCTCCTGGGGGGTAAAGAGGGAGCTGACAGAAGTGGCCATGGCTGTACAGGTATGCCACTCCTAAAGGAGGCAGCAGGTGGCTACTGCTGACTGAAGAACTCAGGGAGCTCTGTACTGGGGCCGAGGCTGACACGGCTTTGAGACATATCCCCAGAGGACAGACATCACCAAGAAAGTCTTGCTTTCTTTCTCCTGCACTTTCCGAAGCAACTGAAGGCCCTTTGTTGTCTTAGAGCCTCACAATTCTCTCAGGCCAAGAGGTCCAATGTGCTCCTCAGATCTTCTTTAGAAAAGCCCACTTCCCTGGCACCAGTGGCAGGTGATGGTTCAGTAGTAACGCAACTGGACGCACATGGGAAAGGTTCTGAGTTCATGTCCTGGCACTTCCTTGAGCATGCCAAGTGCATGTGCCTGCCCATGATCCAGGCTGGCTGAGACTGTGGGTGAACTGTGGCATGAAGACCCTGTTGGAGACGCCATCCTCTCCTCTCTGTCACTCTCTAAAAAATAAATAATCTTAGGGGGAAGAAAAAAAGCCCTCTTCCCTGGTACTAATTCCATGAGCTAATGGTCCCTTTAAAATTTTCCCCCATCTGTTCACTAGTTGGCTGGAGCAGATGTTCTTTGTTCCTATGGCAACCAACCTACCACCCTTCCTAATGGGCACCTTCCTAGTGAAGGACACAGCACAGGCCACTCCCCTAACAGAGTGGCCAGCCCTTCCACCACTTAGCGCACACTGACCGCAGGCTCCTCTCTGCAGAGCCACACTACAGACACGTGTGCTGGGGTATTAAGAGTCCAACTCTTGCCTGACCTCGAGATGACCCAGAAACGGCAGTGGCCATCTGAGAGCACTCAGAAAGCAGGGAGGGAGGCCATCCATGCTGTTGCCCAGACAACAGACCCATGTCCGTCTTGCCGATGATGTGCTAAAAGCATGGTGCATCTTCGGCAGATTGAATTAGCACTTCCTTTGACCATTTGTTCACATCACTAATGAAGACCAGTGAGACCCCCTAATTGAATTCTCCATTTCAAGCTGCACATCACTCTTCTCTTTATCTGGAGCTCATGATCCTGGCAGATAGTCCTCTCAAACAGGTCCCTCTCGAGGCAAGACTTCCACAGCCAGGGGATGGGTAGGGAAGCAGGAAGCCCTGCGCATTCCCCTCGTTCTGCACGGGATTGTTTCCACTGCAGAGGATGCTTCTCTCACGAAACCCAACTTGACCCCGTTTGTTCTTGGCTCTCACAGTCCCCACAAAGCCAGCTGGATTCTTCTCGTCAAGCCACAAAGTTGACTAACTTTAGCTCTGCATCTTCTGAGCCTGTAGCCTACTGGGATCCCGGAAGTCAATGTATAAATAAGAACAAGCCAATATGTGATCTCTGTCAGAAGAGCAGAAAATGCCCGTCTAACCAGGGAAGATACCAAAGTCGGAGTTCCCCACCCTCACCCTTGATCCTCCACTTGTTCTCATAGGGGCAAGGAATACCTTACCTGGAGGACAGAGCCTGGCCCTGGGGACAGACAGGCCTGCTCTGGAATCGCAGCTCAGCCACTCAGCTGAATGCATCTGAGCTCTCATCTGTAAAATGGGGGAACCAATTCCTTCTCTATAAGATTATATGAGGTGATACAGAATCACAATGCTTTTAGAGCAGTCCCAAATCCACAAATATCTGACAACTGGAACTTTTCCTAACTCATCTGGCAGTAAACCCAACCTGCTTTGAACCTCTGAGGTAGCAAAACATGACCTGGACTGGCATGAACCTCTTGATAGCCTTTATTTACGCCTCTTATGTGACTCTAGCTAAGTCTTGCCATAGAAACATTAATATGTGCGATTTACAGAGCTGCTCCAGGCCCTGCTGGGAGTTTTATGTAATAGACAGGGTGTACCATGTTACCACTCTAAAATCCACTGGCTTCAAGGGCTTCAGATAGCAAAGTGTGGAGCCATGGAAGCCACTTCTATGGCCCACAAAGATAGGTTTCCAGGAGACGCCCAGAGGAATTTAAGCTAAAGATGCTGACAGTCATTCGATGCACTTGCCTCATTACCAGTCTGGAGAGTCTCTGGGCTCCTGCAGCTTGGAGCTGGCTCCCTGGAGTACAAGTTGGCATGAGGCAGGGAAGAGGGTCCAAAGACCAGCCCATCAGCCAATAAAAGTCTGCTGCTTGGTCTACCCTGTTTGGAGCTGGCAGAAGCAATGTGTTGTTGTTTGGTTAGACTTCAGGTGTAGACATGCCTGAAGATTCCGAACATGCCTCCCGACTCTCTAACTTACTGGGCTTCCAGCCCTCACTCCACCCTACGCTGCCCCACAGCTTCATCTGTACCAGCTACTTCCCAGAAGCATTTTCAGGGGAATTAATGATTGAGCCATGTAAAAAATTAAGAGGAAAGGGGATCTGAATTTGCAGGGAATGGGACTGAGGGAAAAGATGCAGAGTGTGAGGGGGAGGATGAAGACAGGAGGCTCTGGGGTGAAAAACACATCCAACCCCAGTGGAACAGGCTTGGCGTGTTTCTCCTGATGCTGGGTCATGGCCCCAGGAGGTTTTATAAATGGGAAATGAGCCCTGGTCAATAACAGTGAACAATGTTGTGCAATTCTTCTGCCCAGATCCCTTGGTTCTAGTCATACTTGCTCTGTGATAGCTATGGACTCGATCCCTCTGAGGCACAGCCATCCAAGCAGACTTCTCAGATCTGACCCCGGGTCGGCTGTCCCGAGGACACCTAGCTCTGTCCTGCCACTGTGAGCCTCTTTTATGCCAGATACACAATCTTGGATCAACAGATCTGGAATTCTCAAGGAGATAGTGGACTCTCTCCTGGAGTGATAAAGTCTACCCAAGATTCTTTGAGAGGTTTTGCTATCAAATGGAAAACTAAAATATGTGAAGTTAAACAGCAGGATGGTGGCAAGCAGGTTCAATTCCCTAATCTTACAGATAAAAACGTGAGGCCCAGAGAGAGGTACTGACCTGCCCAAGACCATAAGTTAGAGATGAGGCTAGTCTTAGAATCCAGATATTGCTCTCTGGAGCTCCCCAACCCCCATAACAAGGATGAGGACATATTATTTATTTATGCAATCCCTTCTCCTCCATTCTCCTCTTTGCCAGAAAGACAGAGTGACAGAAAGCAAGAACTCATCGATGGCCGTGCTGCAATCTCTTCTCCTCCATTCTCCTCTCAGGATCTTGGGCATGCACACATGCCCAGCATGAGTTTAAGCCACAGGGTCTGGGATTCAAACCATGGTCGCTACACGGAAGTCCATCAATAGAGCCATTATGCCAACTGCTGGTCCCAGAATAGGGACATATTTAAAGGTTCCAGTCATGTCTTTATTTATCTTTGCATTAAAAACAAACAAACAAACAAACACTATGCTGAATGGTTAACACCTTCTGCCTTTCTGGCTTAAACACCGCAGAGGAGATCCTCATCTCTAAGAACTCAGCTCTACTTCCTGACTGTCCCAAACCTATCCAAAGTTAGGACAGAATCCTCATCAGAGTCTCCTTGGGGAAAGTCTCCACTTGATGACCAGAGATGGGTTAGGAGAACCACTGCCTGTCACCATTATTCAGTGCCCCAGACGTAGTAGGCGAGCCATCCCCACAGGGCCCATGGAGGCATCCACAGTGCAGAAGCTCCTCTAGTGGCAAAATGTGAATTGTACTTCTTTGGTTCTTTTTCACTTTGCCTTTCTCCCTCGGCTAATTCACATGGCTCTATGGTGTTTGTCCTCAGTCAGAAGTTCATAGTCTTTTTTCCCATTTTTTTTTTTTTTTTTTAATTTCTCTTTTCTTTTCTTTCTTTCTTCTTCTTCTTCTTTTTTTTTTTCTTGAGAGGTTTTTGCTATAGGGTGTGGTTCGTGCGCTCACCAGAAAGACAGAGAGAGATAAAGAGACAGAAGGTGAGAAATCACCCCCCTGGTGGGGGGGGATGGCCACGCCACAACCACTTCTCCATCCTCCTCTCGGGATCTTGGGCACACACGCACACACGCTTGGTGTGAGTTTAAGCCACCAGGCCTGAGACTTAAACCGTGGCCAACTACATGGGAGTCTGGCGACACAGCCATTATGCCAGCTACTAGTCCCATACATTGTTTTCTTTTTAAAGAATTGTTTATTTAATTTTATTTATTCAATTGTTTATTTTAATTTGACCAGAGAGAGACATACAGAGAGAGGGAAAGTGAGAAAGCAAGCCGCCAGGTCCAGGACTCGAACCGTGGTCCGCCATGTGGGAGTGTCTAGCACCTTAACCACCATACCCCGCATTGCTTTCTCAAGGACAGAGCTGCTATTCCGACCATCCCGGCCCACAAGCCTTTTGGAGAAGGGACTCGCACACCTTCCTTGGTCTTCCCGATTAGAGCCTAATGTTCTCTTTCGCAGTTTGTCCTGCTGCTCCTGCCGCCCACTCCTCCCAGTTTCCCGACCTTCCTCATTCAGGAACGTGAACTGCTCTCCTAGACTAGTAGGGATCTTGTTTCAGAACATGAAATTCACTCCTACAAAGAAGCTCCTGGGCATCTGCTTTCAGGAAAAGGAAACTGGCATGAACCTCACAAGGGAGCACCTGGTTCGGTTCCTAGGGTGATTTCAAACAGAGCTTCCCCTAAAAGGGTTTGCTCATGCAAGTCTGCACACATGTGCACACCAACCACATGCTCAGGTCCTGGCAGCCAAGGACCTGCCTGGGGATTCCCACATGTTTGTTGCAGTTCCAGGCCTGACTCCTCAGCAGGTAGAAGAATCAGACACTGGAATGCCTCCAGGAGCTTCCAAATTTAGAAAAGTTCCAGTCTATATTCTTGAGGGCCCAAAGAGATCCATTGTCTCAAAAACTCAAATTGAGATTTTTTTTAAAAAAATTGACCAGGGGGTACATGTGCTTGCCAGAGATAGAGAGAGAGATAAAGAGAGAAAGGGAGAAAGCACCCCCGCCCCCATGGGACATGGTCACTCCTTCATCTTCTTTCTCCCAGCTCTCCCTCCTGTGGGGATTTTGGGCACACAAGCATATGTACCTGGTGTGTTTCTGAAGCTGCCAGGTCCAGGACTTGAACTACATAGTCAGCCATGTGGGATCCAGCTCCTTAACCACGAGGCCAGGCAGGTATCAAGATTTTTACCTGCCATTAACTCTTGACCGTCCCATTAGAAAGATATTTCTAAATGATTAACACTGAAAACCAAGACCCCAAATGGAAAATATACTTCATGCTGCTCCCAAAATCCAATCTCCATCTTTTCCAAGAACGGAAGATGACTCTCATGGTTTCCAAGCCTCATCCCAAAGCCCCTCAGAGAAAGGAATGTCTCTGATCCCTGCCTTTCAGGACAAAGGGAAAGAGGTGAGCGCTCATTCCTCTCCCAGGGGCCTTCTCCTGGAGGCAGGGCCTCCCACGATTTAGGAATGAGGAAGCCAGGACTCGGAGTCCATCGTGTTCTGAGGACCCACAGAGAAAAGTAGACGCAACAAGGTCACGACTCCCATTTTCAGAAATCTGCCCCAAAGAGGCCTTATCAGGAGCATCTCATCTGTTTGGAGAAGGTTCTGCCAGGAGGCAAGATTTTTGGATTTCATGAACCAGTAACATTTTGAAAAATGAAATTTGAGCAACTGATATACAGTTGCTAACTTTTTGCCAAATAAGGTTATTTCAAAAGCCCAACTACTGTCTAGTCTCACCATCAGCTCATCAAGAGTACAAAAGCCTCACCTTAAATACGTTAGTAGATCTCCTGAGCCCCAAAAGAATACATTTTGAAGCTATATGCATTTTGTTTTCTGAGAAAATGCAGTCTATTTTTTCTATTTTCCTCATTTCACTGCAAACTAGTGAAAACTCTGTCACGGACCAAAATCTGGGAACCACTGAATCAGATGACCTCTCTCTGTCCCTTCGAACTCAGGCCTGAAAATGAAGCGAAAGACCCTGCGCTTTAAGGCGTCAGACCTTTCCAGGAACCCTGAGTTGGATAAATGTGCAGGAGGGGAGATCAATAAGCAGACTAGTTTTTGCTTAGGGGCAGGCATGCCGCCAATGACAAAGCACTGTGCAAATCCTGGCTGTTATCAGATACGTCAAGTATTCCACGGGAATCCACCTCCATCTTAACCTCCCAAATTTCTGAGAGTCCCAGAATTTCACTGTCTCCTCTCTGTCCAAATCATTCAGGGGAGGACAGAGAAGACAATCTGCCCCAAACCAAGCATTATCTGAGGAAGGGGCTGGATGGTGGTAAAACCTGACATTTTGAGGCTGAGCCCCATGAGAAGATTCCGTGTTCACTTCTGGAGACCCCTGAGAGTCCTGAGAACACACTTGCCCATGATCTAGTGCCGGTGAGGCTGGAATCGGGTTAGCGTGTCAAGACTCTGTAGGCAATGCTTGCTGTCTTTCTCTGCCTCGCTTGTTCATGGAAGAAATGAATAAATAAACTATAAAAAAAAAAAAAGAAAGAAAAGAAGGGGGTCAGCGGGTGATGTAGGGGTTATGGCGCTGGACTCCCACATGGCTGACTATGGTTCAAGTCTCAGACCAGGTGGCTTTAAAGTCACATGGGTGCGTGCGTGCCCAAAATCCTGGGAGGAAAATGGAGGAGAAGGGATTGTGGCATGGCCATCCCGCTGGAGGGGTGATTTCTCATTCTCCCTCTCACCATCTTTCTCTGTCTCTCTTCACTAGCGTACATGCCCTGTGGCAAAAACCTTAAAAAAAAAAAAAAAAAAAAAAAAGAAAAAGAACAAATTATCTA
>NW_006160147.1:2566442-2579810 GCF_000334495.1 Tupaia belangeri chinensis
TAAAAAAAAAAAAAAAAAAAAGAAGAAGAAGAACAAATTATCTGATAAAGTAGGCCCCTGAAGCATGGCAGAGAGCATCACATTAGCAACACAACGTGGATGCAGACCCACTGATGCCATTTCAGCTGCACAGTTAAGAGCTCAGAGAGGACCGACTCCATCCCAGGGAGCCGTTTTCTGCTCTGTCCTCAGATTCTTGCTCCTTTCCCATTCTGTGCTGGGAGGATGGAGATGACTAGGAGGAAGTACGGACAGTGCTGTGGCGTACTGGATTAGGAGTTGGATCTTGGCTCTAATCCTCGCCCTCTTGCCAACTAACCATAGTGTCAACTTTTGGATCCACATCCCTGTCCACACTATAGGAATAGTCTCTGTGACATCCTGACAGGACTACAGCTAGACTGCAAGGTCCCCAAGGCCAGAACCAGCTCGTTTTCATCCCTGTTTATTCCACATCTAGCACAGTGCCGAGGACAGAGCAGGCACCGGTAAGCCTCCATTGGGTCGGGCTAGGACGGGAGGCTAGCCGGTGAAAGTGTGCTCAGTCTGAGCTGGAAAGCTCTGTACAACTGAACAAAAGAAAGCGGTTATTTTTCATGGCCCAAAATTGTGTACAGCCCCATCTACCAAATATACAGAGACACTGGGATTTCTATTTGGAAGTAGCTGGTGATATAAATAAACATTTTAAAATGCCCATAGTTTCAAAAATAACCAGACTAACAATCTATTAATTATGGCGCCTAGCAAACAGCTGTGCGACTGCTTCCCAGCTTCAACTGTACTGATTTCTTGTGTTGAAATGAGTTTCTGCAGTGCTTTGGCCCATATGCCTCTCATGCGCCGGCCTGCTAGTCTGGATTCCATCCATTTGAGATGCGGCCGTGGAATGTAGAGTGTAGGACCCTACAGTCCCCTCTCCTAGATCCTTCCTATCCATATATCCTGCCTCCGGCTCCCTCTGCAGAGCTCTGCTCAAGGCCTGTCTCAGCACTCCAGGTCTGCTCTGCAGAAACCACCTTCAGCCTCTCGCTGAGTCCTACTCCTCCCAACCTACCCATCCATCCACCCACCCACCATTCCTGCCAGATCCTGCCTCACAGCGTGTGCTGTCCTCGGACGGTGACTGCTCAAATGCGCTGGGCTGCTAGGCCTGGCGGCCCGCCCACCAGCCCTGCGCAGTCAGTTCTCTGAGCTCTGAACCTTGCCTGGCCAGTAAGAAGCCCCACACAGACCCCTGGAAGACAGACCCACCCTCAGCCAGCCTCACTCACAGCCCACCCCTCACCTCTGCATGCCGATGTCTGCTTTCAGAGAGAGAGCCGGCCCCTGCCCCCTGAAGAGAAAGGGCATAGCTGTGGTCTCTTAGGCTGCTTCAAGCCAATTCCAGATGCTGGGATCCATCTGATTTCACTGACAGGACCCACCGTCGGCTTTATCAGAAGTGTCCCAAGCACCTTGCAAAAACCTAGGGCTCTCTGGAGGATGTCATTTTAGGATCTGTCACCCTAGGATCTGATACATCATTTACATTCAGCTCTGGACACACATCTGAAATACAGACCCACTCCCCAAGTTCCTCTGCAACCCCCTGTCCCCCAACAAGGAAACCACCGCATTCTAGCAATTAGACATTGTCTCTAACTTTTTCATCGGAGACCCCAAAGAAGACGGATGTCGTGGGATAGTCTTGTTAGGAGATAAAGAGGGGATAAATGAAAAGAGGCAGTAAGAGATTTCCTCCCCAATTATTAAAAGAAATGCTCCCAGAACACAGGCATGCATGCGTACACACACACACACACACACGCACCCCACACACATGCACACACACATACCATATCGCCCTCTCTCTGTGCCATCCTCCTCTCTACCCGCCCATACGCATCTTTCTCCCTGGTCCTCTCCTCTACGTCAGGGTAGTTCCACTTCTCCCTGGCCAAGATCTTCGAGACCCTTCACTTTTACCTTCCATGCCGGAAGTCAGGACCAGACTGGGAGACACAGACCGCTGTCTGGGAAGCAATGAGGCAACACTCCTGATGTGAGCAAAACGCCAGGGGTGGCGAACGCAGCTCCCGGGAGACAGCCCAGGGACCTGGAACTTCCCAGCCTTCCTGGAAGGCTCTGGTGTCAGCCCCTTTCTGCTCTGGAGCTGACTGAAAACCGAGGGCAAGTCTCCCAATAAGCAAGGTCTGAAATCTGAAACTGCAGGTTGGCTGAGTCTATATAAACACACTCACACCCCCGGCTCCCTGTCTGATGGCTCCCCGCCCTCGCCTTCCCGCTCCCTCGCTCCCCACCCAGCTCCTTAGTAACATCAGAGAGCCCTCTAGCTGTGGTTCCTCCTGAAACTCTTCACACAGCCATGTAGACCCAGGGAGAGGGACCTGCCAGGTGTCATCCACTGTCCCCTCTCCCCAGCCTCAGTTCTAGTCCAGGTGCTTAAGTGGTGTCCACAGTTGGGGCCATAAGGGTTATAGGTAAGGTCCCAGCTTGGGAGCAGAGAATTTTAGACCTTTCCTCCATAACAAGGCATAATATTCTCCTAAGGATCTGATTCCAGATAACTGGGTCTGACACACAGACCTGCTAAACTCACCCTGCTCTTCTCTCCTCTCTCAGCTTTCTGCGTCTCACTCTAGGGCCCTATTTTCCCTTATGCTCTACTCGAATTAGGCCAAATGCGAATAGAAATGGACCATAGCAAGTGTGGTGGCAAATGTTCCATTTTGCAGATGAGGGAGCTGAGGCCAGGATCAGTAAAACCAGGGAGTGACTCTCAGCTCAGAATGGAAAGAGGCAGCATTAAAAGTCAGAATGGTGCATTATAATATAACCAGATTCTCACTTGAATCACTGATTGTGAGGTGGAAAAATGACTAATCATTCTGAGTCTCAATTTTCCTCTTTGTAAAATGAGACTAATGGTACTACCTCGGAGAGCACCAAATAAGGTATTATGTACAAAGCAGTAGACGCACAGTAGGCACTCAACAAACATCCATTTCCTTCTCCACGCTGTTCCCTACCTCACACCATCTTTCATATGCTTACTTCTGACTCAAGACAGTAACTCTAAATTTTTTTTTTTTAAGTTTGCTATAGGGCACATGCACTTGGGGGAGAGAGACGAGGGGAGAGAAAGTGAAAAATCACTTCCCAAGGGGATGACCATGCCTCAATACCTTCTCCTCCATTCTACTCTCAGGGTTTTGGGCGTGTGCACGCGTGCACGTGCACACACACAAACACACACACACGGCATGATTTTCAAGCCCATATAGGATGTAGCACCTTAACCTCCAGGCCACCTACTGGCCCTAAGTTGCCTTTAGTATCCACTGTTCCTTCAGGAACTGATGGACCGTTCGTGACTATCTTTAGGTCCATCTACTAACATCCACAGTGTGCTTTGTTATGGCACTCAGAATGCAATGCTTGGTTTCTATCAAGGGAAACATTTGATCTGCAGGCCAAGGTCATAGATTCAAACTGAAGGCCTCTCTGAGATGTCCCTCACTTCTTGATCTCCAGGTTCCAAACTTCGGTCCCATGACTCCAACTACCTACTAGGCACTTCGCCGAGTGTAACCAGTCGTCACCTTAAACTCAGTATGTCTAAAATCAGATGAAGACGGGCCACCCACTAACGATATTATAGCATTGATATGGAACTGTCTTCAAGCACAATAAATAAAGACGGTATTAATTTAATATGCTACCATTTGGATTAAGAAGTAATTAAGGGCCAGCAGGTGACGTGGTGGTTAGCAGCTTAGGAAACATGCCAGCGCATGTGCATGGGTGCCCAAAATCCCGAAGAGAGAAATGGGAGAGAGGGGATTGTGGCACGACCATCCTGCATGGGGATGCTTTCTCACTTTCTCTCTCTCTCCGCCACCCCAGTGAACGTATGAGCCTTCTGGCCAATATATAAAGAGAAGAAAAATAATAATTTATAACTACCAATATGATTCCATTTCCTAGAACTGGAGTCAGCAAACTTCTGTGATAGGTTTGACGGTAGGCGGGGTCAACTTGCGAGGCCACTCGGTCCGTTCACCGCTGTGGTACACAAGTGGCTGTACTTACACCAGTGAGAGTAAAGGAGCCAGGCTGTGTTCTAATAAAACTCTACTCGTGGACACTAAAATTTAAATTTTGTTTAATCTTCATGTGTCACAAAATGTTAGTCTTTCATTTTTGCCAACCATTTAAAATACAAACATCATTCTTAGTTTACCAGGCATATGAAATTGAAATTAGGCAGTGGGCTAGATCTGACCCACTGTCCCAGTGGCAGCCTCCTGGCTAAGAGAGCCTCAGGGAGGACACGGTAGGCCCTGGCTGCAGGGATCACTTCCAAGGAGGAAGCTGGGGCAGACCTGAGGGAGGCATCCACTGATTGCTTTTCTGCACCATCTGAGCACTGTAACCGAGGTGTGTTAAAAACAATTGTTTATTGGAACCAGCAGTTAGCGTAATGGCTATGTCGCTGAACTCCCATGCAATTGACCATGGTTTGAGTCCTGGACCTGGTGGCTTAAACTCACGCTGGGCACATGTGTGTGCATGCCCAAGATCCCGAGAGGAGAATGGAGGAGAAGGCATTGCGGCGTGGCCATCTTCCCTGGGGAGTTTCGCCGAGTGTAACCAGTCGTCACCTTAAACTCAGTATGTCTAAAATCAGATGAAGACGGGCCACCCACTAACGATATTATAGCATTGATATGGAACTGTCTTCAAGCACAATAAATAAAGACGGTATTAATTTAATATGCTACCATTTGGATTAAGAAGTAATTAAGGGCCAGCAGGTGACGTGGTGGTTAGCAGCTTAGGAAACATGCCAGCGCATGTGCATGGGTGCCCAAAATCCCGAAGAGAGAAATGGGAGAGAGGGGATTGTGGCACGACCATCCTGCATGGGGATGCTTTCTCACTTTCTCTCTCTCTCCGCCACCCCAGTGAACGTATGAGCCTTCTGGCCAATATATAAAGAGAAGAAAAATAATAATTTATAACTACCAATATGATTCCATTTCCTAGAACTGGAGTCAGCAAACTTCTGTGATAGGTTTGACGGTAGGCGGGGTCAACTTGCGAGGCCACTCGGTCCGTTCACCGCTGTGGTACACAAGTGGCTGTACTTACACCAGTGAGAGTAAAGGAGCCAGGCTGTGTTCTAATAAAACTCTACTCGTGGACACTAAAATTTAAATTTTGTTTAATCTTCATGTGTCACAAAATGTTAGTCTTTCATTTTTGCCAACCATTTAAAATACAAACATCATTCTTAGTTTACCAGGCATATGAAATTGAAATTAGGCAGTGGGCTAGATCTGACCCACTGTCCCAGTGGCAGCTTCCTGGCTAAGAGAGCCTCAGGGAGGACACGGTAGGCCCTGGCTGCAGGGATCACTTCCAAGGAGGAAGCTGGGGCAGACCTGAGGGAGGCATCCACTGATTGCTTTTCTGCACCATCTGAGCACTGTAACCGAGGTGTGTTAAAAACAATTGTTTATTGGAACCAGCAGTTAGCGTAATGGCTATGTCGCTGAACTCCCATGCAATTGACCATGGTTTGAGTCCTGGACCTGGTGGCTTAAACTCACGCTGGGCACATGTGTGTGCATGCCCAAGATCCCGAGAGGAGAATGGAGGAGAAGGCATTGCGGCGTGGCCATCTTCCCTGGGGAGTGATTTCTTGCTTTCTGTTCTTCTGTCTCTCTCTGTCTTTCTGGTGAGTGCAAGGAACCTATAGCAAATATCTCTCAAAAAAAAAAAAAGAAAAAAAAAGTGTTATTAATGATTCCCTATCTAAGTTTTCTTACTTTGGTCTGTGTCAGTGTTAACTCTCTTGGTCAAAAAGGCTGTAACTTGGGCCAGCAGTTCTGTCTCTGGATTCCCACATGGCCGACTGTGGTTTGAGTCCCAGACCTGGTGGCTTGAAAACCACACTGGGGGTGTGTGAGTGTGTGCCCAAGGTCCTGGGAAGAGAATGGAGGATGGATTGCAGTGTGGTCATCCCCCTGAGATGATTTTTCATTTTACCTCTCACTGTCTGTCTGTCTCTCTCTCTCTCTTTCTCTCTCCAGCCAACGCACATGCCCTAAGGCAAAAACCTCTTAAAAACAAACAAAAAGGCTGTAACTGCCAGGTCAGCTTTGACCCTGCCCCATCCCAGTCTCCCATCCCAGCAGCAGCAGGTCAGAAACCTCTGGCCAGTTCACCACAGAGCCTCAGGCTGCTACAGGCCAACCATTACTCTCCTTACTCAGTCCTTGCCACTCAGCTGTCATTTACATACAGCCCTGCACCCTCGACCGACTTGTGTGCAGCTAACTTCCCAAAGAGAGACAGCAGCTTCTTAAAAAACTTGTCGGAGGGCACCTGCACTCGCCAGAGACACAGAAAGAGAGAGAGAAAGGGAGAATGCGCCGCCCGCACCAGGGGGATGGCCATGCTGCAATCCCTTCTCCATTCTCCTTTCAGGAGTTTGGGCACGCACGCACACGCGCCCAACATGTTCTCAAGCTACCAGGTCCAGGATCCCAACTGCTCAGTTGTTCATGTGGGGTCCAATTCCTTAGCCACCAGGCCATGGGCTGGCCCAGAAATGGAAGCATTTTAAGGACTACTATTTTTCGTGATTCCTTGCCTTCTGCATGGCTCCTACACAGAGCCTTACAACTAGTAGAACTGCAAACAGTCTTGGTTGCACATGGCCACGCTGCTAGCAATGGTTCGGAACACAGGGCTGAGAGCCACCTGGGCTAGAAGCTGGTCTGAGACCCACAGCATGACGAGTGTGCACCGAAGCACCAAGCCTTCCGGAACGTTCATAGCAAAGAACGTTTGGGGAAGGACGGATGTCGGAGTTGAGACAGGATCCAAACTGCTTTGGAGAAGAAAAGTCAGGGAGCACCTGGGGAATTTTTTCCTAATTCCAATCTCTGGTGCATTAGCCCATTGGGTAGGGAAACTCCACCCCCATCCTCAGCTGGGGGATTCTGGTGATCCCAGGATGACAGCCTGCCACATTTGGGAGGCATCTCAGCACTAAACCATGCGGGAAGAGCCCTCTGCAGCAACTGCAAAGATGACCAGCCCCCAGCCCCTGGAATGCTCACTGCTTTCGTGGGCAGCCTGTTTCACTGTTAGAGTGTCAGAAAGCTTTCCTGCTTCCACCCATTGTCTCTAGTTCTAGAATTAAACAGATTAAGACTTCCTGAGTATACAACAAAAACCAAATGGAAACTGCCAAATGTAATAGAGTTGTCAAATATTTCTTCCTTCCAAGATGTTCAAAGGTTTTTAGGATACAAAAATCATTGACTGTTTGGAGCTGGAAATACCTTTGCTCAAAGATATTTATTGAATGAAACTGAATATGGTCCTTTTTCTTGCTTCCCAACATGAAAGCACTCAAGGTATGCTTTAGAGGGAATTGTTTCATTTCCTCATAGGAGGAAGCCTCACAATTACCCTTAGCCATGGGCAGCCTAAAATCCTTAAACTCAAAAAAAGACACCCTAAGATGCAAACTGATTCCCCCATGCCAGCGCCTCCTCTAGTCTCAGTTCTTTCTTCATTCTCTCTTTCTTTTTCTTCTTTTTTTAGGTTTTTGCCATAGGGCAGTGGGAGACAGAGAGAGGGAAAGTGAGAAATCAGCCCCTGAGGAGGATGGCCAGGTCACAATCCCTTTTCTTCCATATACCTCTCAGGACTTTGGGCATGCATGGACACATGTCTGGCATGACTTTCATGTCTGGCACAATTTTCTTGCCACTGGATATAGGACTTGAACCACAGTTGGCCATGTGGGAGTCTAGCACCTTAACCACCACACCGCCGGCTGGTCCCTATTCTCACTTCTTACAATAGCCATGAAGTTGTGCTACACAGCAGTGCTAATTCCTCACACTTGAGCCAGCACCGGACAGGCACTTCCTACACATTGTCTTTTCACAGAAACTCTGGGAAGCAGCTTGTAGTCTAGCAGTCTGCCCTTTTCCACAGGGATGGAATGGGTGAAGGCCTGAAGCACTGGGCAGTACCAAATTCTACACAGACTGTTACCTCCCCTACACAGACATAAATATGATTAAGTTTAATTTGTAAATTAGGCACAATAGCGATTAACAACAATCACAGTGAAACCGAACAATGATAGCAATATACTGTTAATAACAGTATGTGCACGTGGGCTCTTTCTCTCAGAATACCCTACAGGGCCAGCAGGTGCCATGTGGTTGGGGCGCTAGACTCCCACAAGACCAATCACAGTTGGAGTCCCAAACCAGAGGCTTAAAACTCACCAGGCGTGTAGGCCTGTGTGCCCAATCCCAAGAGGAGAATGGAGGAGAAGAGATTGCAGCATGGTCATCCCCTGGGAGGTGATTTCTCACTGTCTCTCTGTCTCTCCAGCAAGCGCATGCACCCTATAATAAAAATCTCTCTAAAAAAAAAAAAAAAATCTTATGATGGTGCACTCATCTATTTTCAGAGAACCAAAACTGCAGATAGGGTGACTACTGTACTCCGTTTTCTAGCACGAGGAACGCATGAGTGAAGAGTTAGCTGGCTTGCCCAGAGCCACTCAGCCGGTGAGTGCAAAGCCGCAATTCAAAGCTGGAGCTGCCCAACTTCGAAACTCCGTCTTTCTCCTCCGGTTCAAAGCTTCTAAGACAGTCGGTCGTCTCTGCCAGCCTCGCTCTTTTCTGAAGCGAGCAGAAATGATGATTTCCAACAGAAGCAGAAAGGAGGTAAACCGTGCTCACCCGTCATGCAGTCCTCTCACCAGGCTTGGGCCTCCCGGGGTGGAGGAAATGAGACCAAAGATGGTCCGAAGCCAGGAGGCCAGTGTTACAGATACCCTGGGGCACAGTGGCCTCCCCTTGACTCACACATGGCACACAGCCCTGCCCCGCTCCGTGCCCGCCTTCGCAGGGCCGTTTCAGGCCTCACAACGGGCCGTGGTGCTCAGGAGCCTGTGAAGCATGGCATTGTTTGGGCAGCGCAGACACAACATGTACCTGCGCCCTGGCACCGTTCCTCTGCGGGCCTGATTTTGGTAAATATCTGGCTGGCTCACCGAGGAGAGGCCTACGTCCCAGCAACCCCAGTTCTAGGAGAACAGCTGCAGAGCGCTGGGGACAAACACAAAAGAATCACACGCTCACATACAGCCCTGCCCCAGTCATCAGGACACCACCAGCCTGGGTTTGCCTCTAACGTCCCGAGAAGCTCTGAAACATTTTCAGCACAGCCCTTAGCCCATTCTCAGCAGTCAGCAGCGAATCCCAGAGCAGTTCGACTGTCCACTGGGGGATGCACTCCTCACAACCTGCAGAGCCCTGCCCGGCTCTTCCAACAGGACTTACAGGGTGCTAGTGTTTTTCTAGCACCTCAGTTGCCCTTGAGGTCCCAGAGCTCCTAGCTCCCAAAACACACACATTCCTGGGTTCACCTGGTCTCGGTGACTCCAGGGACACAGAGGATGCCCCCACCAACCTCCATTTCTCAATAGGGTCAACCAGAGAGGAGAGTTTGGAGTTCCCACAGGAAGTTACCAAGGAGACAAAAACACATCTCTTCCCAGTCCCTGGAGAGGAAGCACTCCCCTCTTTCTCAGCCTTTTATATATATATATATATATATTTACAATTATATATAGCTATAAATATATATTGATAACTATAGGGCTCTGGGAGGATAAAACCCACTTGAACTGGGCACCACTCCCCCAAGGCTGGGACGGCCTAGCCCAGCAGACAGGAAGGGAACAGACACCTGTTACCTCCCTCACTCCCAGCTGATCCCACTCACAAGTGTCAAATGGGCACCCAAACCCAGCTGGGGGGGTAAAGAGCAAAGATCCCTTAACTTCTTCTCCAAGGCCACACCCTGAGTCCTACCTTTATAACTTTATAAATATATATAATTATAAGATATATATATATACATATAAATACTTTTTTTAAAGGTTTTTGCTATAGGGTACATGTGCTTCTCAGAAAGAGAGACAGAAAGAGAGAAATCACCCCCTGGGGAGGATGGCCACGCCAGAATCCCTTCTCCTCCATTCTCCTCTCTGGATCTTGGGTGCACACACACACGGACCTGGTGTGAATTTAAGCCACTCAGTCCAGGACTCGAACTGCAGTCAACTACATGGGAGTCCAGCGAAATAGCCATTATGCTAACTGCTGGTCCCAAAAATACATTTTTTTTAAAGAGAGATTTTTGCTATAGGGCACATGCACTTGCTGTAGAGTCAGAGAGATGCAAAACAAGAAATCACCCCTCAGGGGAAATGGCCATGCCACAGTCCCTTCTTCTCCATTCTCCTCTCAGGATTTTAGGCACACACGTACACGCACCCGGCATGAGTTTTAGGCTGCCGGGCCCAGGACTTGAACAACAGTCGACTACATGCGTGGCCAGCGACGTAACCATTACACTATCTTCTGGTCTTGACAGTCTATATTCTGTAGAGGCCCAAAGATATCTCATGATGCCCCCCTCCACTCCCTTCAATCTCCGGGACTGTCCTTGAGACCTTCACCTGCCACTCTGAAGCTACCCACCCTTTATCTGCCATCTCCCTGGGAGATGCGGTCATTAGCAGAGAGTACCATGTCAGTGTCTAATTAAGCAATCAGCAGCAGATGCAGAACCTATTCAAGCCTCCCCACTGAGCATCTAAGGGGATCCTCTTACAGGCCACTCCCTCCCCCAGCTTCCTGGAAAGGTCCTATTGTTCGCCTAGAACACAGGAAAGTGCCCAGTTCTGCCCTCCTACTTATCTGCTGGCACAGACTTGCCTGCCTCTGCACAACCCAAGGGGTGCTATTTCCACACAGCACAACGGGCATGTGCCCCAGAACTGCAGGATGCAGCAGCTCCAGTGGGTGGGAGAGATGAAGCCTCCTGAGATGGCCTCTTACCTGGCCTCTTCAGTGTGCCAGAGCCATAATCTGCCTTGCTGACATTTGGGGTCAGGACACAGGACGCAAGGGGCTTTCAAGCAGATCGATAAGATGGCAGAGTGGAGGTGGCAGGCTGAGTGGCTCCTGCACGCCCCCACCTGTGTCTCTGAGTCTGCCTGGCCACACTGGAGCTCACCTGTTCCTGGTCACCCTTTACATGGAATGTTCCATTTCCTTTAGGAGCTCAGGGGGAGGAAACTCCCTGTCCAGGGAAACTTTCTTGTTTCGAGCCCGAGGTCTCTAGCGTTAATCCAATATTCCTGAGAGAGACAGGTGGACGGGATGGACCAACAGCAACCCAGAGAAGGGCTCTGGGAGGGCAAGACCCACCCAAACTGGGCACCACTCCCCCCCAGCCTGGGATGGTCTAGTCCAGCAGACAGGAAGGGAACAAACACACCTGTTGCATCCCTCACTCCCAGCAGATCCCACTCGCAGGTGTCAGATGGGTATCCCAACCCAGCTGGGGGGAAAAAGAGCAAAGATCCCTTAACCTCTTCTCCAAGGTCATGCCCTGAGTCCTATCTGAATTCTATCATGTCTTTCTTCATCCAGGCCCTTATCTCCCTGGCTCAGGGGCCGTTATTCACCTCCTCTCTCACCTCCATGATGGCGCATGAAGGGCAGATGCTTGTACTGATGCCATGAGCTTTTCAAAGACGCAGCATATATGCCAGGACTGGGGGGTGGGGAGGGGAGCAGCACCTCAGGGCCAAACACAGGGCTCATTCCACCAAGGCGCCAGTTACCTCAAACCCACACCCAGAGCCATCAGGGCAGGCCTCAGCGCCCTCACGTGCCCCGGAGCCCTGCCAGCTTGGCCCAGACCCCGGCACGCACTCCTGTTTCACCAAGATATGTGGGTTCTTGCTGGCAGAAATGGGTGAAAGACTTTTCTCTCCAGTCCTTGAGCCCTGTCTGGCTGTTTTCCAACTCCTTTGAGGCAGACTGGACTTCGATTACAGCACCAAAGAGTTAGGTTAGACACCAAGAGGCTCTTAAAATGAGTGCTTCTTGGGTGATAAGAGAAAGTTTCAGACCCTGTCTTTGGGTTTTAGAAATAATGCTGGGCAGCCTGTGGCCTCATGGTTAAGGTGGCTAAACCCCAGATGGCTGACTACATAATTCGAGTCTCAGACCCAGCAACTGAGGAAAACATACTAGTCACATTTGCATGCATACTGGAATCCAGAAAGGAAGACAAAGTGGAAGACAAGAGATTGCAGCACGCCCATGTCCCATGGGGGTGTGGTGCTTTCTTGTTTTCCCTTTCTTTCTCTGTCTCGCTCTGGCAAGCACATGTGCCCACTGGCAAACAAAAATTATTTTCTATTATATTATTATTTATAATAATAACCCCTCTCCCCCACCATGGCATTCTCTTACTCCAAGCTCCTCAGCGGTCGACGTCCCCCTCGCCACCTGCCATATAAAAGCCTAACTCCAGGCTTGGCATCCAGAGCCCACTGCAGCGCATCCCCACTGCCTCCTCAAATACCACATTCCACTGCTCCACCTGCAAATGTTCCCATCTTGCCAGTCCGAACTTCTCAACGCTCCCCCAAAGGCCTAAGGCACCCCTGCTGTGGCCACACCATTCCTCCTCCTCTTCCCCGGATGCCCCACGTGTCTCCGGTTGCTAAAGTCCTGCCACCCTGTAAGGTAGATCTCATCCTCGTGGATCATCTCAAACCCGAGGAACTCAGAGAGACACAGTCCCTGACTCCATCCCTGATGCCTGTTCTCCCAGGGGAGGTAGGTGGACCCTGCTTTAAGGCTGAGCCCAAATGCCACCTCTTCCAGGAAGCCTGTGAGGTGGTAGACATGTATTGGTCACTCGTTCCAGAATTCTGTCCTGGGTATCAGCATTAGAGACTGCCCTGGAGGAGCCCCAGTCTGGAGACTGGACAGAACCAGAAACAAACCAACATGCGCGCATCCCACCGGGGACAGCTGCGGTGGAGAGGGGATGAGGCAGGCAGCACAGAGGCAGCTGATTCTGACAGGAGGTGCTAGGCATTCAGGAGAGGCCCAGCGAAGAGGTGCAGGGCCGGTGGGGCCCTTGACTGGGCCAGGGGCCACACTGGGGGGGGGGCGGGTGTATGCATCAGAGTAGTATCGTCTATTAACAGTGTGCACTGTGCGTGCCGTCGGAAGGGCTCTGCATATGATCTCGTCTTCCTCCCAAATACACGGAACTGAAGGGGCATCTGGGGGCCGGAGTGGGGAGTCCCGCCATGCCCAGAGTGGTTCCTGCTCGGTATCTCCTCCTGGATCAAAGGGTAAAACGTCTGAAGGCTCGCTCGCCCTGGCGGGAGGAAGCTGAGATCCTGCAGGAGCACCGACGGCTCTGAAGAATCGCCCCCTGACT